>NC_073306.1:169917435-170279935 GCF_027595985.1 Sorex araneus
AGCGGGACTGATGCCAGCTGGAGGACAAGGCTGAGAAATCTACAGTACTGGCGAGGCACTAGTGCCAGAGATGAGGAATCAATGAAGACAATGTGAGTGCTCAAGAAATCTTAAGCATGCACATACTCCTCTCTGGCTTCTCCCTCTGTGCCACCCAAAAGAGCACCCTCCACATATTCATGAGGTGAGCTTCTGACTAGAGTGTACCTCATGAAATGAGTACACTAGTCAGAAGAGGTTTGAGCGACACTCAACACTTCTCACACACCTTTCCTCCTTCCTCAGAAATACTAGGGTGGGTATGCAATTTACCTGGCTTTCAGAATTTGCCCAATGTATGTTATCAGAGACTGAAAATGCAATACTTAAGTAAACTCAGGCATATACACCATGATGTCTAGATATATTGAGAAATATAATTACAGTAAGTGAAAGACAACATATCTCATGTGGCACAACCCCTGAAATTCTCGAGTCAGCCATTTAAACCAAACCTTAGTGAAAAGGGCAACAATGTACGGAGAAATTGCAGTGATATAAAAATTACCAGAGGCAATAAAAAAAGAAATGAGGAAACGCTTTACCTTAAAAATAAAGTTTAAAAGATTAACTGGAGTTTGTTTCCTGGTTCCCATTTGATTCCACAAAACAAATCTGCAGGGGCCGGAGCGATAGCACAGCGGGTAGGGCGTTTGCCTTGCACGCGGCCGACCCGGGTTCGATCCCCGGCATCCCATATGGTCCCCCAAGCACCGCCAGGAGTAGTTCCTGAGTGCAAAGCCAGGAGTAACCCCTGAGCATCGCTGGGTGTGACCCAAAAAGCAAAAAAAAAAAAAAAAAAAAAAAAAAAAAAAAAAAAAAAATCTGCAATATTTGGGTTATGGAATGGAGAGTGACAAATCAATAAAAAGGGTCACAAATGGAAAAAGTTTCACAAATGGAAAAAGTTTCAGCCCTAGTCCACAAAATTAAAGAGATGATTTTCTGTAGTTGCAATTTTAAAAAAATAAAAAAGAAACTTAAGTTGTCTTTCATTAAAAGTGAAAAACAGGAGGCTAGAGAGAGGGGTAATGTACTTTCATGAAGCCAGGCTCATCTGATTCTCAGCACAGCATATGATCCACCAAGCACTGTCAGGAGTGATTCCTAAATACAGAGTAAGGTAAGAAATTCTGGGTATGTCCACACAAAAGAAAAACAACTTACGCTGTAGCTATAGTACAGTGATAGTACAGTGGGTAGGGCGTTTGCCTTGCATGCTGCTGACTGGGCTTGATCCCCAGCATACCATATGGTACACCGAGCACTGCCAGGAGTAATTTCTCAGAGCAAAGCCAGGTGTGACTCAAAAAGCTGAAAAAGAAAGAAAGAAAGAAGAAAGAAAGAAAGAAAGAAAGAAAGAAAGAAAGAAAGAAAGAAAGAAAGAAAGAAAGAAAGAAAGAAAGAAAGAAAGAAAGAAAGAAAGAAAGAAAGAAAGAAAGAAGAAAGAAACAAGAAAGAAAGAAAGAAAGAAAGAAAGAAAGAAAGAAAGAAAGAAAGAAAGAAAGAAAGAAAGAAAGAAAGAAAGAAAGGAAGGAAGGAAGGAAGGAAGGAAGGAAGGAAGGAAAGAAAGAAAGGAAGGAAGGAAGGAAAGAAGGAAGGAAGGAAGGAAGGAAGGAAGGAAGGAAGGAAGGAAGGAAGGAAGGAAGGAAGGAAGGAAGGAAAAACAACTTATAAAACATCCAGAAATTGTGCCACCTATTTCCTTATACCCTCAAAAGGCATTTCTGATTAAAAGCAGTCCATTTTAAAAAGTTAATTGAAGTAGAATAGTGGAGTCAATAGGGAAAAAAAGTGTGAGTTTCTAAAAATATATATTTTAAATAGCAATTCTATGTCATCCAGCAATTTCTCTTCTGGGCATATACCCAAGCAAATAAACGCAGGGACTTAAATAGATATTTACATTGCTCTTTGAAGCAATTTTATTCATAATAGCTCCAAACTAAAAGCAACCCAAATACATATCAATAGATGAACAGATACACAATCATAGTATAATGCAACAAATGGAATATTATTCAGCTATGAAATATCAAACATTATCTATGGCATTAAAATAAAATCTGAAATTAGGAAGAGTGATATTTTTAATTTTATTTATTATCAAGAATATTTTGGCTACTTGGGGTAGCCAAATCTCAAGTAGATTCTATATGAATTTTAGGATAAAGTTTTCTGCAAAAAACAATATGTGGAGTTGAAGCCAGAGATACAGTACAGTGGGTATGGCATTTTTCTTGCACATATAAGACCTGGGCTTGATCCCGAGCATCTGATTCTTCAAACCCACCAGGAGCAATCCCTGGGCACAGAGCCAGGAGTAATCTCTGAGTACCATTGGGTGTGGTCCCCAAAGCAAAAAGAAACAAAACAAAATACGTGGTAATATGTGGTTTTCATAAGGAGTGTGTTATATCTGTTTAGAGTAGATACTATTTTTCTTTTTTTTCTTTTCTTTTCTTTCTCTCTTTATTTATTTATTTTGCTTTTTGGGTCACACCTGGTGATGCACAGGGGTTACTCCTGGCTCTGTACTCAGGAATTACCCCTGGCTGTGCTCAGGGGACCATATGGGATGCTGGGATTTGAACCCCGGTCGGCCACGTGCAAGGCAAACGCCCTACCCGCTGTGCTATCTCTCCAGCCCCTATTTTTCTTTTTTTTTTTTTTGCTTTTTGGGTCACACCCAGCGATGCTCAGGGGTTACTCCTGACTTTGCACTCAGGAATTACTCCTGGCGATGCTTGGGGGACCATATGGGATGCCGGGGATCGAACCCGGGTCGGCCGCATGCAAGGCAAACGCCCTACCCGCTGTGCTATCGCTCCAGCCCCTATTTTTCTTTTTTTAAATTAATTAAAATTAATCCCTCCACCAGTGTCAATTCTCTGCCACCAATGAACCCAGTATCCCTCTCACCCCCAATCCCTTTCCCCCCCACCACACCCTGCTCTATGGCAGGGTATTCCCTTTTGTTCTCTCTCCTTTTGAGTATTGTGGTTTTCAGCACGCATCTCCCTTCCCGCTTGGGATCTCCAACCACATTTTACTTGGTGTTCCCTTCTCTATCTGAGCTGCCTTTTCCCCAGAATGTGAGGCCAGCTTCCAAGCCATGGAGCCAACCTCCTGGTACTTATTTCTACTATTCTTGGGTGTTAGTCTCCTACTCTGTTATTTTATATTCCACAGATGAGCGTAATCTTTCTTTGTCTGTCTCTCTCTTTCTGACTCATTTCACTTAGCATGATGCTTTCCATGTTGATCCACTTATATGACATCTGCACTTGTAAGTTCATCGAAGCACTGTTTACAATAGCCAGAATCTGGAAAAAACCCGAGTGTCCAAGAACAGATGACTGGTTAAAGAAACTTTGGTACATCTACACAATGGAATACTATGCAACTGTTAGAAAAGATGAAGTCATGAACTTTGCATATAGATACTATTTTTCTTGCTAAAACAAAGCCAAAAGATTTATTTTTAGGTGTATAAAAAAGAAATTATAAAATTAACTAGTAAAACTGACTTGATGAAAAATTTAGAATACTCCATAATGCTGTTAAACCAGACTCAAGATAGAAGTAAGATATCATCACTCTGTGGTATAAAAGCAAGAAATTTTCTTGCTAGCTCGAGTTAGGCTCCAAGTCCACGCTGATGCAGCAGTCTTAGGACAAAGACCCTGACTCTGATTTCAGAGGGCATTATACAGCATATGGTTACGTCAGCTACTCATTCTTTGCAGTTAACAAAAGACAATTTCTGGCATTAGTCATTGCTGATATGGTACATGGTGATTGAGTCCACCTGTTGGGCTCAAGGACTTCCCAAGACGGGTCTTAGTTGGCTAGTTTCAAATGGTTTTATTTCTGGGAAACCAGAACTGTTTCAGTTCCAGGAATTGAACCTGAGGCTTAGCTGATTTTTCTCATTTCTGCTGCCTGTCATGGCATTGCCTTTGCTTATTGTGTGGCTCGTCTCTTCAATGCTACTAAAGTGTATCATAACTAATGTAAGGTTAAAAGACAAGGTATTAAATAACTATAATAACTTGTAAGTAAATGACTAAATATATAAATACGCAAAATATTTTTGCAGCTTTTATTTCTTCTATTTCTTAAAATTTTCATTTTAGACATCAGGATTTTAGCACTGTTGATATTAGAGTTTCATGCGTGCTACGTTCCAATCCCACACCCTCCACCAGAGCGTCTGTCTGCTTCCCTGAGCACTATTTCAGACCCCAGCCCCCACCCCACAATTCCACACCATAAACCAATTCCTAGAATCTGGTTCTTGGAGCTACTTGCTCTTCCTTTACTTTGCTTCTTTATGGACCACATCTAAGAAAAATAATTCTATATCTGTCCCTTTCCTTCTGACTGACTTTGTTCAACATGATATCTTCTAGTTCCATCCAGTACATGTATTTTAAAGCCAATTAACCCTGAGTCTGAAATTTATAGGGAGCTATACAATAGTAAGTTTGTTGTCCCATTTTGTTTGAGAATAATTAATAAATTAAATTTTAAACATTAAAAGTGGTATTAACTAACAAAATTCTATGATATGAGTGAAATATCATTATGATCAATTGATGCTATCACTGAACACAAGTATAACATATTGAAACACAGAAATATTTCTACATGTTATTAAGTAAAACATAGGAAAGCATGCAATTTTTCAAACTATGTCATCTTTCCAGGCCAATTTTCTCAATGCTCACATGTATTGCCATATTGCTCTTCCAGTCCACTAATTATTCTCAGACAAAGTGACCTTTTTGAAATGCAAGTTGAATAACACTATTTCCCTTCAAGATTTTTGAATGCCTTTCTGTAATTCTTACAAAGAGGAAGTGTTTCTGCTATGACTTTCAACTGAATCTAATATTGTCCATACCTAGAACTACCCCAGAACCACACTGGTCTTTTTTTTTGTTTTTTGGTCATCTAGAATTATTTACGTCATCATATCTTTTCACATCCAGCTTCTTTTTTCTGGAACACTATCCCCATGATTTCATCTTATTAATTTCCTTTCACTTTTCAGGGACCACTTCTGAAGCCCAGAGGAAAATTCTCTCTAGAGGTGCTTCTCCGCCAAACACTCACCTTCACATCGCCAGTTGTTTTGTATTTCAGAGTAATGATCACTTTGTAACCTCATAATTTCATTTCGTAAATTCTTCACCTAAAATGTGTCACTATGCAGAGTTCTTGTATTTCCTCAGTTTCTACTCTATTCTCTAAGGCTCAGAACAGGACTTTGCACATAACAGACATTTAGAAACATTTGCTGATGCCAAATTAATAATATATGTATATGATCAATTTTAAAGGGCTTTGATAAATTTGGACATATTTAGAAAAAGAATTAAGTTGGCTCATCTGGGAAATAGAAAGATACAAGGTTAGGAAATAGACAATTAACAATAAAAACTCTGAGATACTCAAAGAAACACTAGCCCTTTTTGTTTGTTTTTTTGCTTTTTTCGGGTCACACCTGGCGATGCACAGGGGTTACTCCTGGATCTACACTCAAGAATTACTCCTGGCAGTGCTCAGGGGACCATATGGGATGCTGGGAATCGAACCTGGGTTGGCCATATGCAAGGCAAATGCCCTACCCACTGTACTGTTACTCCAGGCCCAAAACACTAGTCCTGATTAAGAAAAGTTTATTATAATTATCATAATATCTATGTTTGGTTTTAAAGGTTTTGTATAGTTTAAAATATAACATGTGTCTTTCCCTGCCAGTGCCCCCAACACACTTGTCTAACTTCTCAAACCAGATGTGTGGACCCCAAGTATCACCACCCAATCTACCCCTCATGGGATACCTTTAAAATCTTTTAACCACAAAACTATGCTGATGCTATCATGTCCACGCCAATAAGTTACTTCATCTATACTCAATATTTGAGGTATTAGTTAACCCAGGTCTCACATTTCTTTTTACCTATCCATAACCCACAGAAACACGCAAAGATAGCCCTTGTGCAAGGGCTAAAACATACAACAACACACAGGAAAGAGACTACAAAATGCAAAGGTTACAATGGCAAAACAATGCGGAAACTCACCAGACTTAATGTGTGAAGTTACTAACCCAGATGAATCAAACAAGAATAATGAACTATAAAACCTCTCAGATACAAAATTTAGAATGGAGCTTTTAAGGTTATATAAGGAGTTCAAAGAATCAATAGGACATGCTGCTGATAAAATACAAGAGGATATGAGTGCAGAAATGAGGGAAAAGCAAACAAAAATACAAGTAGACATGACAGACCTAAAAAACTTGGAAGGTGAAATGAAAAACTCAGTGGAAGGCCTCAGCATCAGAGTAACAGCTGCTGAAGACAGAATCAGTGAGCTCCAAGATGAGGTGCAGAGAATCTCCAGACAACAGCAGAAAATGGAAAAGAACCTCAAAGTAAACCAACCGATGTCAAAAGAAAATTGGGATGAAGCCAAGAGGCAAACATAAGAATCACTGGAGTTCCAAAGGGACAGGATGAAAACCATGATGAAGAAGAAACTGTAAAACACATAATTTCTGAGACATTTCCAGAGACGAAGAGCACATATGAGAAGATTCAGGAGTCCCGAATGGCAGCAGCTAAAAGAAATCCAAATGAAAATACTCCAAGACACATCCTTATCAGAATGATGAAAACCATAGACAGAGATGAAATTTTGAAAACAGTAAGATCAAAGAAAAAAATTGCTTATAAAGTAACATCCTTAATATTTACAGCAGATTTATTTGATGAAACCTTCAGGGCCTGAAGACAGTGGTGGTTATAAGTGGTGGGCTATAGTGAAAAAACTCAAATAAATGCCTCATCAAAAATACTATACCCAACTAGACTCTCATTAATATCAGAAAGAACAAAATCCAGCTTCACAGAAAAGCAACAATTCAGGAACTTCATAGAATCAAAATAAAAGCAACTAAACCAGCTGCTTTAAGAGAAGATAAACCCCACCAAACTTCTGCAAAAATATGGGGCAAAACCCATAATAATCTCTCTCAACATCAATGGGCCAAACGCACCAATTAAAGACACAGAGTGACAGAATGGATCAGAAAATGGAACCCAACATTCTGCTGCTTGCAAGAAACACATCTGAACAGTCAGAACAAACACAGACTCAAAGTGAAAGAATGGAAAACAATTCTACAAGCAAACAAATTCCTCATAAAAGCTGGGGTGGCCTTACTAATATCAGACCACATAGACGTCAGACTGAAAACATTTACAAGAGACAGAGAAAGTCATTTCTTAATGATCAAAGAATCTGTACGTCAGAAGAACACAGACTCCTAAACGTATATGCACCAAACAAGAGACCAGCAAAATACTTAAAACAACTGCTCATAGACTTGAAGAAAACATTGATAGCAACACAATAATAGAAATTTCAACACTGGTTTATCATCTCTCCATAGATTGACCAGACACAAGCTCAGCAAGGATATACTTTAACTGAGGAAAGAATATGCATGTATTATAAATGGATCAACATGGAAAGTATCATGTTGAGTGAAATGAGTCAGAAAGAAAGAGACAGACATAGGAAGACTACTCATATGTGGAATATAATGTAACTGAGAAGTACAAGTTGGCAACGATGCAACTTCTGGCAGATATCTCTCTGGACTTAGTTACTAAAATACTAAATTACAGAAATCCAAAACTGAGAGGCCGCTAAGTGTGGTCACTCGACCTCATACCTCTTCATCCTCAGCAATGGAAAACAAATTATCTAATGCTTCCTTTTCAGCAGGTCTGACTTTAAGGGAGAGACTCTCCAAACAATAATAGTGAGTTTTGTTGAAATATTGTATGCAATCAAAGTGAAAGTAAAGTGAAATTTATTAGTTACACAGGCGGGGAGGGGGCTAAGGGTGGGGGGGCTAGGGGTGTGGGGGGGTTAGGGGTGTGGGGGGGCGGGGTGGAGCTATACTGGGATTCTTGGTGGTGGAATATGTGCACTGGTGAAGGGATGGGTATTCGAGCATTGTATAACTGAGATTTAAACCTGAAAACTTTGCAACTTTCCACATGGTGACTCAATAAAAAATTAAAAAAATATATGTATATATATATGCATGTATGTATACACACTCACACACATGGAGGACATTTCATCCCCAAAAAACTGAATACACATTCTCAAGTGCACACAGGACATTCTCTATGATAGACCACATACTGTGCCACAAAACATACCAACACTAGCAAGTCAATCAACAAAATACATCATATTAACAAAAGGAAAGATAAAATCATTTTATCATATCAATAGATGCAGATAAGGTATTTGATAAGACCAAGAACCCATTTATAATAAAAACTCTCAGCAAAATGGGAGTCAAAGAAACTTTCCTCAGTATAGTCAAAGCTATCTACCACAAGCCCTCAACAAGCATTATTCTTTTTGGAAAAACTAAGCATCTTCCCTCTAAGATCAGGAACAAGACAAGGATGTCCACTCCCACCCCTTCTACTCAATATAGTACTGGAAGTACATCCAGTAGTCAGGCAAGTAAAAGATATTAGGGGCAGCCAGATAGAAAATGAAGAAGTCAAGCTATTACTATTTGCAGATGACATGACACTAAGAAAATCCTAAAGACTCTATAGAAAAGTTCCTAGAAACAATATGTTTGTATACTAATGTGGCAGATTACAAAATCAATACCCAGAAGTCCACAGCTTTCTTATATACAAGTAATGAAATTGAAGAAAAGGGATTTAAAAAAACAATCCTGCTCACAATAGTGCCACAGAAAATCAAGTACCTTAGAATCATCTTAATAAAACAGGTGAAGAACCTATACAAAGAAAACTACAAAACACTACTTCAAGAAATAAAAGAGGACACTAGGAAATAGAAACACATTTCTGCTCATGGATTGGGAGGGTTAACATTGTGAAAATAGAAAAACTCCCCTAAATTTTATACAGATTCAGTGTGATCCCTAAAAGGGTACCCCAGACATTTTTCAAAGATATAGAAAAAACACTCCTGAATTTCATATGGAGCAGTAAACCCCCATAGAGAGAACATTGCAAGAAAAAACCTCCAACCCAATCAAAAATTGATGAGAAGAATTGAACAGAAACTTCCTCAAAAAAGAAATACAGACATCCGAGAGGCACATGATAAAATGTTGTATGTAGCTAATCATAGGGGAGGTGTAAATCAAAGTAACAATCTTACACCACAGAAACTAGCAGACATAAAAAAACAAACAAACAGACAAACAAACAAAAAACAAAAACAACCTGTGTTGACTCGGATACTGGAAGAAAGGTACTCTCCTTCATTGTTGGTGGGAATGTTGACTGGTCCAGACTTTTTGTAAAATAATATGGACATTCTACAAAAACAATATGGACATTGAAATTGAGCTCCGATATGACCCAGCAATACCACTTCTGGGACTATTTTCTGGGGGTGCAAAAGAGCACAGTAGAAATTACATCTGCACTCATATGTTTATTGCAGCATTGTTCACAATAGTCAGAATCCGGAAAAAAATAACCAAGTGCCTGAGAACAGATGACTGGTTAAAGAATCAATGGTACATTTACACAAGGGAATGCTATGCAGCTGTTCGGAAAGATGAAGTCATGAAATTTGCTTACAAGTGGACAGTCATGGAGAGTATCATGCTAACTAAAATAAGTCAGAAAGAGAGGGACAGACATAGAAAAACTGCACTCATTTGTAGAATATAAAATCACATAACATGAGACTAACACCTAAGGACAAGAGAGACAAGGGCCAGGAGGATTGCTCCATGGTTTGGAATCCTGCCTTATATGCTGAGGGAAAATGCAGTTGGGATGGAGAAGGAAGCTTTAAGTCAATGATAGTTGGAGACCGCTTAAGATGGGTGATGTGTGCTGAAAGTAGACTTAGGACCAACCATGATGGCCTCTCAGTATTTGTATTGCAAACCATAATTCTCAAAAGTAGAAAAAAAGTAAAAAGTGTCTGCCACAAAGACAGTGGTGGGATGGAGTGGGGGTGGCGGGAGTGATACTGGGGACATTGGTGGTGGAAAATGAGCACTGGTGGAGGGAGGAGTGTTCTATCATTGTATGATGGAAAGTCAATCATAAAAGCTTTGTAACTGTATCTCTTGGTGATTTAGCAGTATTGCACTCTCATCCCGTCATTCATCGATTTGCTCAAGCGGGCACCAGTAACATCTCCATTGTGAGACTTGTTACTGTTTTCGGCATATCGAATACTCCACAGGTAGCTTGCCAGGCTCTGCTGTGAGGATGGGATACTCTCAGTAGCTTGCTGGGCTCTCCGAAAGGGACAGAGGAATCAAAACCGGGTCAGCTGTGTGCGAGGCAAATGCCCTACTTGCTGTGCTATCGCTCCAGTCCTTGGTGATTTAATAAAAGAAAATTTTTAAAAAGAAAATATGCCATGTGTATAGTTGAAACTATACATAAAATGTCACTAACCTAGTACAAGTTCACTTAGGGGATTTTTAAACTATTTCATTTTGTGAATCTTTGTTTACATTCTAAAGTGATCATTTTGTTTTCTATACTACCATAGGATCAATCTTGTCAAAATACTATTCCCCTATCATAAAATTTATTTAACATTATATAACATAAATCACATCAATAATAAGCACTTAAAAGACAGAGGGCCAGAGAGCTAGCATAAGAGTTAAGACTTGTTTGCATCTGACCATGGTTCAGTTCCCAGAACCACAAGGTCATTTTTCCTACCCCCAGTCACATTTGAGACCTTGAAGTAGTTTGGAAATCCCTGCCACCTCAGAGCCTGAGAAAATCTGCTTCCCTGAAACCTTGCACTGAACCACTGTCTCAGTTGGCTGAGTTAAAAGTCAGGGTCATTGGATCTTCTGAGTACTACTTAGAAAGCACTCTCCACCAAAATAAAATAAAATGAGACAAGAGTACCTTCATAGCCTTTATTCCTAATGCCTTAATAACCATATTTTGCCTTACAGTATTTTTGCCCTTAATATCCTGGCAGCAAACGTGGTTTGTTCATGCTTGTTCATTTCAGAGCCTCTTTCCTTTAGAATTTGCTCGTCCCCAGTTTCTATTCTTATATTTTCCCTGGTTTTCCATCCTGTGAAATTGCAATAAACAAAATTCACTGCCTTCATAGGGAGAACATTATTTGTTAGCAGATGGTAGGTTTTTAAACTCTGAATCATTTAAAGTAGGAGACACTGAAAAGGGTAGCCAAAACTGGACTCTGCTTTAGATTGAAAAAAGAAAGGTCACTTTCCCTCCTGATAAATCAAGCTCCTACAAACAAACTTTGAGACTGCTAGAAGCATTAAGCAAAGTGTATAGAAAAGCATAGGAATTTATTTGACTTTCTCAATTAGTTGATGGATTTTGAACATCAGTCATTAGGTTACTATATTTTAAATTAAATTATTTATGTAATGAAATTTCTGAATATAACATATTCCTAATAAGAATATCACCAAGAATTTCAGGTAATTTCATTCAAGTAATTCAGTTCTGCTTCAGGAAGAAGGTAGTAAGAGTTAGAAGTGAAGTGTGATACTAAAATGAAAGACTGGACAGAAAAGAGGAAGGAGAAGCAGATGACGCTCTTTTATCATCACTAGCATGCCAAGACATGCAAATAGAAATCTCAGCTTTTATATATCATTGAGTTTGTGTGAAGTGCATTTTTGGTCAATATGCATTTATTGGTAATTGACCTAGTGATTATTTGCTGGCAACTTCTTACTGACATAATTGTCAAATGGTAAGATGCTTAAAATCAGAAGACATTCTTCACTATTTCATAACTATTTATTGTTATGAGGACTATCAAAATTTATTAAGGACATACCCTAACTAAAACTATGCGTTTCCCTAACTATGGGATTGGAATAGGGGTCCCTTCCATTTTGTGGTGTGTATAACATATAAATATGTGAATGTATGTAAATATTGTATATATATAATGTATGTATATATATATTAGTGCTTTCAACTCTTTTCAGCTCATTTAACATTCACAGAAGGATATTGAGAATTGAAGGTGCTTAGGCCTTTTACTTAGCTTTATCTAATGTGAATATCTATGAGATGATACTATAATAACCAAAATTAATATAACAATATACAATACTATTATATATACTGCAAACCTTATTCAGACTTACCAGTATTTTTGCTTGTGCTTCATGTTTCAGGATCTAATCTAATACTCCACATTGTATTTAATTGTCATGTCCATTTATTCTCTACCCTGCAAACTGTGGTTTCCCCAGTTTTTATTATCTTTAGTGACCCCTGAATTTGAAGAATATATCTATTTTATAGACTGTCTGTGAAATTGTATTTGTCTAATATGTTTCTCATGACTAGATAAAGGTTACTAGGCAAAATACTGGAGATGTTAAAATTTCTCCTTAGTGCGTCTATTAAAGGGCACAAGATGTCAGTATCTTTTATTACCAGTAATTTTAATTTTAATATTAATTGAAATTTAAAAATTGAACCCCTGATTTATGTGGATTATATTTCTTCAATCTATAGTAATTTTACTTATTTCAAAATAAGAAAATAGTTATGTTGAGACAATTTTCTTTGAGGCTGTGCCACAACTTTTGCCCACAAATTTTAGATTTTATTGGTGGAATTTTTACCAATTGCTATTTTGGTGTTCTAATGATGGTTTTATATTTCCTTTAGTATTAACATATTTATTAATTACATTGTTGCTTTCTAGGGAAAAATTTTCTCTTCCCCCCTCTGTATTATGCATGTGTGTTTCTTTTTAAATGATATGTGTATAAACATATACATATACTCAAAATAAGTTATTTTATTGTAAGTATTTTTTGGCTTCTTGGCCACATCTGGCAATGCTCAGAGGTTGGGTATTCCTAGCTCTGCACTCAGGAATCACTCCTGGCAGTGCTCAAGGGACCAGACAGTATGCTGGTTCAGCTGTGTGCAAGGCTGTGCCATACCTAATGTACTATCGCTCAGGCCCCTATTGTATGTACTTTTTTAATTTTTATTTTTTGTGTGTAAGATGCTGAGGATCAAATTTAGGGCCCCACAAATGCAAAGTATATGTCCTTCTACTAAGTTCCACAGTTACCTGGCACTGTCTATACTTTTTATTATTTGGATTCATCATGATTTGCTAAATAATGCCAGCTATTTCAGTAGGCTTTTGTGACACTTTGGCATGTCCTGTCCCCCACGCCTTTCCTTTTTTTCCTTTTTAACACTTCCATATTTTTGGTGTTACATTATAAATCAGGTTTATCTTAAATTATTTTTTCCAGTCTTAAAATCAACCACTTCTCCAGAATGCCAATTCCCTTTTTTTGGATAATGGTTTATAGAAACCTAGAAAGTGAGCTGTGGTGCTCATGACAAATGGGTGTCACTACTTCTAGACTTAATAAAGTAGACAAAGTTAGGAAATATACATGTGTATACAAATATATGTACATGTGCATATTTCCTGCTCATCTACTTTAGTCTATAATTATATATTGCTATTACTATATTATATTTATTATATATTTATATCCCCTACTTCAGTACTGCTCTAATTATGTCTTTATAATTTGCAACTTCTGAAACGTAAATCTATCATTCTCTAACTACATTTATGTATGTATTTGTGCAACCATTGTAAAAGAAAAGGAAGTTTCTTTCAATATGCTGGTCCATTTCCTTATGAGAATCAAAATTATCAAATGGAGTCATAATTTTTGCGCAGTTATTTTTAAGCTGTACTTGTATCAAGTCAAAACATTGTTAGAAAGTTTTTCATTTTAATTTACTTACCTTTCTTTGTAGTCTGCCATACTTTTAGGTAGGAGAAAAGTGTTTTATGAGTCTGTAATTAATGAACCCAAAGTAAACCTACAGTTTCACTAGACCCATGATAACTAAATTCTAATTGACCATTATCCATTTGAAAGCAGACTTGAAGGAGCTGGCCTTCTCTTCAATATCCATAACAGATATGAGCTGATAAGATCTAGAAGAGTCTTCATGCTCATAAATTATATATATATACATATACATATATATTAGAATGAAATTTCTCTAGAATGAATCGAAAAAAGTATGTTGAAAATTTCTGTCCCAGGACCCACACCATTCTTACTACACTAGAAACTTTGGAGGTAGAGTTTATCATTTTTCATCTTCCTGAGGGCTGGAGCGATAGCAGAGTGGTAGGGCATTAGCCTTGCACCCAGCCGACCTGGGTTCGATTCCTCTACCCCTCTTGGAGAGCCGAGCAAGCACTGAGAGTATTTCGCCTGCTCAGTCAGAGCCTGGCAAGCTACCCATGGCATATTCAATATGCCAAAAACAGTAACAAAAAGTCTCAAAATGAAGACATTACTGGTGCCCGCTCGAGCAAATCGATGAGCAATGGGATGACAGAGACAGTGACATCTTCCTGAATATTGTAAGATATCTGATCTGTACTAAAATCAAAGAAACTTTGGTCTACCCTTCAAATCCAGTCTTTTCAAGATATTTTAAGCTAGTGAAGAACTGAGACCAGTTTAGACATAGATTCAATTTATGATCTATATGGTTCATTACCATCAGGATGAGTCTAGATATAAACCCACTCATTCTTTTGGAAAATAGAAATTTAAATATTCTCAAAATTTGTTGCTAAAGTCACTGACTCTCTTGTGGCAGGAGTATATATATTTATGGTTCTTAGATTTCAAATGCATATGTTGGGACCTATTGAAAAATGATTCTGATTCAATTGGTTGGAAAGCAGGATCTGATATTCTGTTAGCTGATGGTTCACCACATTATATCTTTGATCCTGCTTCTCTGACAGTCTAAGCATTAGAGTTTCTCTGCATCATTCTCAGAAAATAGAAAATTGTGATTAAATCTTTGATCTCTCCACCTTATTTTATCTTTGAACACTTCTAGAAATCCGTAGCTCCAGTCATGCCACATATTATACCCAAACTTCTCTGAAAGTTCTGATTCAGCATTTTATCTTTGAACTTTCAAAACGAAGTTTAAAAAATGTTATAGAATATTTTTTAAATAGCAAACTCATACGAAAACTCTTAAATTAGTGTATGTAGAGTTATTGAAACAAATGATTGTCAGTGGGTTGAGATTTCAATGTGACAATCTGAGAAAGCTTCCCCTGCCACCTACCCCAGTTGAAAATCTCTAACACCTCATATCGTCCACCATCAGGTGTGGCCTCCAAAGGAACAAATAGGAGAGGAATGTAGCAGTATTGGAAGGAAATCTAAACATTAAAATGTTCTCAAACAAGAAATGTTGTTACTATGGATTAATATGAATGGCAGCTCTCCAAGTTTAATCTTTGTAGAGGTCAATTAACTGGCTTTGTATTTATTCACTATGAAGTCATCAGTCTTACTAACCGAGGTTTAGGGCAAGAGCCTGCACTTGGAACCGAGTTTTCTCTGTGGAGTCAGGAGACCCAGTGCCTTCTGTACAGCCGTTTCATAGACACTGTAATCGTTCAGATGAGGATTCAGTTCCTTAAAGTATATACACATGCTTGTGTGTATTCTTTCTTTTCTCTCGTTGTTGCTTGCTCCCTTTCTTGTTCCCTCTCCCCAAAATGACCCTTGAAAGATCACTCAGCCTCATTGCCCTTCTCTGTGGCTCATGAAGAAACAGTCTAACACAAATAAACTGGAGAATTCCATTGAATAGAATAGAATATTGTGAAGGCACTCATTAGGACTTGATGATAGGCATCAGGAAGAAATAAACAGAGCAAGGCTTGGATGGGCAGGGTTTGGGCTTGTCTGTGGGCAGATGTGGGTGAAAAACAGCCCTTTCCTAGCACAGAGCTAGCCAGACCTGAGACTCTGTACCTATAGGCACAGGTGTATTACACCCTCTGCTGATGGGCACTGGTGCAGGGACAGGGAGTGTGGGGGTTTGCACAGTGGGTAGGGTGTTTGCCTTGCATGTAGCCAACCTGGGTTTGATTTCTCCGTCCCTCTCAGAAAGCCCAGCAAGCTACCGAGAGTATCCTGCCCGCATGGCAGAGCCTGGCAAGCTACATGTGGCATATTCGATATACCAAAAACAGTAACAACAAGTCTCACAATGGAGACATTACTGGTGCCCGCTTGAGCAAATCAATGAACAATGAGACGACAGTGCTATAGACAGTGCTACTTTGTAATTGCATATTGGAAGATGAGAAGTGCTCAGCTAGGCCAGGGACATGTAGTGGAGCAATAGTTCTTCATTTTAACTCACCTGAAAACAAGAATTTCTCAGAATTAAGAGCAATATGACACAAATCTACACAAAAAATTGAAATACAGTTTTGGGGGAAAATTGGAACAAAAATAGAGCTTGACATTCAAGATGAAATTCTATTTTAAAAGATTTCTTATTCCCTATTTTGTGTCCAGTATTAACCATGAAGTCATTTATGTAATTTTCAAGATCCTCCACAGCTATTCATTCTACTGGTCTCTGATTGCAGGAACCAGTGTGAGTTCCTTAGTATCTTCCTGCTGCAACTAGGGTCAGCACACCTGCAGAAGTTGCTGGAAGCCAGTTAGAAGCTCAAAATTTTAAGGTAACTCTTTGCCAAGCTAGAGTTTAAATGTAAATAAAATTTCCCAGGAGTTTAAGCTGCCTGCTAAACTATGAACAACTATGAAAAGCAATGTTTAAGGAGACATGAAAGTAAATTGCTTACCTTTCTTTGTTTAGTTACTTTCGTGGGGTCACACCCAGCTGTGCTCAAAGATTACTCGACTCTGCAAAGAGATCAGTTCTGGTGGGTTCAGAGGACCATCTGAGGACCCCCTGATAAAACCCAGGTTAGCCATGTGAAAGACAAGTGCCCTATTTGTACTATATCTCCAGTTCCCCCTCCACCTCAAATTACTCACTTTAATGTCCTCACCTTAGAGTCTGGCATGAAATAGTCTTCTTCAGGTCAATTATTAAATGGTAAATAATTAAATATAAATATAGTATATACATAATTAAATTATTAATAATAAGTAATTTAATAAGAATAAATAATAAAAATGTTAAAAATAAATGGCAAGTCATCACAGTAAGAATGAAGCAGTAAAATTTTCAATAGAATTTTCTAAAAGTGAAGTAAAGGTCAAATAAAACTAAGCAACTACACAAGATCACAAATATTTTAACTCTATATTATGATTAGCCTTGTCACTGGTGCAAATTAAGCACTAATATATATGTTTGATTTATGTACTATTGAACATTCTTATCTACAATTCAATTTCCAACAAAGCCTAACATGCTCCATTAATAGTATCTTAATACTATGGTATCATAATAATTTACATAAAAATAATTATGATGTTCACAGGTATATATTGGGAACATTAAATGATGGAAACTCCTTTAGGAAATAATCATATTATGAGTGAGGCATCATTATTGGCACAGATTTGTAGAAGCTGATTAACAATTAAGAGTTGCCAATTAAACTGATTGATGACTGCACAGACTCAGTTCTTTACCACGAAGTGCACATATTGGAAGAGAAAGCATGAAACATTTGACAGAACAAGGTTGACCTCTGAAAAGTAATAAACTATTTTCTCAATCCTAAATCACATGTGCTGGCAGTACGGCTTTGGGTAAATTTTTCAACCTGTCTCAACTTTCTCAGCAAGGGCTAATAATATTTGACATGTCTATAGAGATATTGTAAAGATTAATTACTTCCCTTGAAATTGATGCTAAATCGGAGAAAGATACTACTATTGTTCCTTAAGAATATCACATTAAATAGCTGCACTTTAAGACTCAGTCTGAAAACCATTGTGATGGGGCCTAGAGTAAAACTATTTGAGAGGTCTAGTGTAATGAGGAATGCGAAATCCAGCCTGATAGAGTGTCTCTTGGGGAGATCTTGGTAATTAGTCATTTATACCTTTAGCAACATAAGAAAGCAAAGCAATGTACTAACAATCAGAGTCTGCTGCCCTTTATAAACTGACAGCATTTCAGCAAGTCATCTATCCCACTCCTTTCAGTTTAACTCCCAATTATAATGGCTACAATGATACACTATATAAAAAGTAATATATCCCTATTTTCAGTAAATGATTACTCACCATTATTTAACCACTTGGATGAATTAATTTTCTTCCCAGTTTTGTTCAAAAATAGAAGTTTGAAAGAATCTAGAGGGAGGATTATTTAATTGACTAATAAATAGGGGGCTTTAATATATTATACATTAAAAACTTCTGAAGTTCAGGATGTTCTATATAAGACTCAGCAAGTGTGCAAAATTGTTAGGTGTTTTTTCTAGCTGCCCTTTAGACATGCTGTTCAGTTATTTATAAAGTAATGAAAACAAAATGGAACAAAAAGTAGACTATATGGTAAAATTAATTGCTAGCCAAACTAACAAGCTCAAGTTATTGGTGTTATTTTGTTCTAGGATATGTATAGATATGAAATTCTCACCTGACCTCAAAGGGACATTGAGGAGGAATAGGAAAAGTGGCTAGTGCCAGCTACACAGGCGGGGTAGGGGACTGGGGGGCAGGTTTACTGTGGTTCTTGTGGTAGAATATGTGCACTGGAGGAGGGATGGGTGTTTGAGCATTGTGTAACTGAGACTTAAGCCTGAAAGCTTTGTAACTTTCCACATGGTGATTCAATAAAAAAAAATTAATTAAAAAAAAAGAATAGAAAAGTGGCTAGTGCAAAAATCTATGCTATAAAGGAAAATAAAACAGTTGTAAAGTGATCTTTTTCTTTTCCTACTGGAAAACATAGAAAAATAGCAATTATTTTTGCTGTTTTAGTGGGGGGAGGGCGGTGGTAGGGAGTGAAGAGGGGAAGGGATGGGATTTGAGGGAACACTTGGCTATTGCTTGGCTATTGCTTGGCTATTGCTAAATCTGTGCTCAGGGATCATCGCTGACTCAGGTGACATTGGTGGTTCGAGAGATCTCGTTAGGATCAGCTTCATGTAGCACAAGAGTTTTTACCTCACATACTATTTCTCTCAGAGCCAGGCTTGCTCCAGAGGAAGGCTGGTGAGAGCCCTCCCCGCCCCAAGGGACCCAGCCCCAGCAGCCAACCTCCACGACCCAACCAATGCCACATTCCAGGCTGCTTTCCACACGGTGGGGCTGAGCCTCACGCATGAGTGAACATATTCCTGGACCGTGGGGTTTTGACACATCATCATAAAGGGAAATGTTTATTTATGCCTCTCAGAGAGCCTGGCAAGCTACCGAGAGTATCCTGCCCACACGAAAGAGCCTGACAAGCTCCCTCTGGTGTATTCGATATGCCAAATACAGTAACAATAACAGGTCTCATTCCCCTGACCCTGAAAAGAGCCTCCAATTGTTGGGAAAATTGAGTAAGGAGTGGCTGCTAAAATCTCAGGGACGTTACTGGCACCCACTCGACTACATCAATGAACAATGGGATGACAGTGATACAGTGATACTATTTCTCTTAATCCCACAGAGCAGTTTTTTTAAAGGGTCAGTTGTGGAGACAGATTGTCTTTGCTCACTCCTGAACTTGTACTTTTTTCTAGCTCTGAGATGGATGGTGGGTGGAGGGATAGTTAGATTTCTCATGTGTAAAATAAAACTAATTGGTACCGACCCCAGTAAGAATTACTGTTCAAATGACACTTTGTCAAACAAGTTTTTCTTATTCTCTTGACAGATATAGCACCTGAGCATAGATGTCTACCTTGCATAAAATTACACATTTGAACATACCACTACCAGATATTATTTGAATGTTATGTTTATTTTTATCTTTCTCATCAAATGCAAACCAAGTATGTAGATAGTTTTTCTTCTTCATATATTCCCAACAATTAATAAATAGTCTAACATAGTAAGAACTCCATAAATTATGTTTGTATTTTTAAAAAAGATTCATCCATAAGTTTATACTTGTTATTTACAAATCACAAAATAAAAATATTTGTTTTTTCATTGAAATAAAATGTTATTCAGCCTAAAAAATGAAGCCATCATTTTCAATAGATCAAACATAATGCTATCAGTTTTTCAGCCAGTTGAATTTTGTGATGAATTGATTTTCTTCCTTTATCTCACGTAGTATTTTAGTTTTAGCAGTAAACATATCTAAGGTCATAAACTGAAATGATTCCCACCAGAACTGGTATTTTTGTTAAAGATACCAGAATTTATATTTTTTGCTGTGCTTCTAGTAAGGTTTGCTTAGTTATAATTACTAAAAAAGAGTAGATAATAGTTTGTTTAATAATAAAGATAAGTGTGTATGGACTGTACACTAAAGGGAAATTGGAATATTTTCTAGAATGCTAATAATAGATGTTGCTTATTAGATG
Organism: Sorex araneus; assembly: GCF_027595985.1. Taxonomy (NCBI): domain Eukaryota; kingdom Metazoa; phylum Chordata; class Mammalia; order Eulipotyphla; family Soricidae; genus Sorex; species Sorex araneus. The sequence continues at coordinate 169,937,890 of NC_073306.1, forward strand.
TCAACTGTGTTCCGGGAACTGTTCTAAGTTTCTTTCTATAATAGCTTATTTCATTTTCCCATGGGCACTCTCAGGTGTGATATACAGTTCAAAGACATTAAATATAGACATAACTTTTTATACTCAAAGCTGGTGGTAAGAAGACTTTTAAAGAGAAAAAGTAAACATTGTAAGCTAAAGAGTCACTTGAAAAGAAAATAATACATAAGGTATAACATGGGAGATGTGTGATATAGTTTTAGACACATGGAAACTATTACTACAGGAGAGAAATAGCTTCTATTTAGCTTTATGGTAACTTTTATTGATACATATGGCTATTTTATTTTAGTTACAAAGGAACAGAAACCAGGTGGAATAATTACTATCCAAAGCAAAGAGCTACTAAATAGCAAAGTGGACTTTCACAAATATGTATTGGATCCAAGGTCTATATGATATTCTATACCTTTTTGCTTGGCTAAAATAGGTATTTATAAGAAAGATTTAACGATCTTCTGTTTGGCCCATAATGACAATAATTAAGAAGTATGCAACAATATAAAGGTTTTCTTCTTTTTTCTAAAAGTCAAAAAAAAAATCTCCCACCTCTTCAAACACAAACAACCCACAAATACCATTTTCAAACTCCTCACTAAGTTGAGCCAAGTCTAGTAATAATTTTAATATCACTTAAGAAAAAAATAAATTCTGGAAGATACTAGGAAATGCACAGGAAATTGTTAGTGGGAAGCTCAAATAACCTATAATATATAGTTTTCACTTAAAATCTCATTTTATATCCCCTTAAAATGTTGAAATAATAGTTCATCATTACTAAACTATGTTGTATCAAAATTGCATTGATTTTCTAATATTAAATAAGAGCATAATTTTAAAGAAATTTGTTTTAATAAGAATTGGAAAGAAATTGATCTTTCCCTCCTTCCAAGTATTGGAGCGATTAAAAATAGTGAATAGAAAATGTTAAGGATTAACCTACCAGTTGTTTCACCAGTGAAACTAAGTTACATAACAGACTTACACTGAGTTGAAAAATGGTTTATCTATTACTTCCACTTTACTTATAATTATTCAACCAGTCAACAGACATTTGCTGGGTAGGATCTTACCCCAAATCCCACCCCACCAACTTCCTCTGAAAACATAGGGAAGTATATAGATGAGACTTCCAAGAAAACAAAGCAGGGTGTCCTAATGCCACCCACTTACAATATCACCTGCCAGTATATCAGTGGAAGCTTACTGCACAGGTGAAGCACATCAAGTGGGATGAGATGGATGGAACATGACTTGTGACTTGTTTAGATGAAGGTAAGTTATTATTTTAGGTCCTATGCAAAAACAATTCAATAATATCCTTATCAATTTTCTAGCCATCTGTCCATATAGCTATGTATATAAGCATACATGAATTTATGTATATTAATCTATCTTTTATATATCATACAAATTCTCTGATTCTAACATGTATATAGATAATGTTGTATATCAAAATCCAACAGCAGAGATAAAACTATTATGATCCGTAAGTGAGCAGCTTAGGGGTACATTTAAAAAATGTTAATCCTGGCGGCCTCTCTGCGGCTGCAAGAGCATGAATCCAGACCCAGCAAAACCTCTTTCGGCATAGGCAACTCCTCGCAGAATGTCTCCAGCCTGAGAACTAAGCCTTGGCCCCGTGCCCGCCCAGGAGGGGAAAGGTATTTCTCTCTCTCTCTCTCTCTCTCTCTCTCTCTCTCTCTCTCTCTCTCTCTCTCTCTCTCTCTCTCTCTTGCCTCTTTCTCTCCGGGGATGAAGGGCGCGGTGTCCGCCATATTATGACGACCACAGATTGGGTTTTCAAGCCTGCAATGATCCAATATCTGGAAGAAATCTCCCTGGACTTAGTTGTTAAAGTATAGAAATTCAAAACTGCGCGGCCGCAGTAGCGCAGTAGCGACTGCGCGACCTCATTTATCTTCACAGTAGGTCTGAATCTAGTGGGGAACTCCTAACAACAATAGTGAGGCTTGTGTTGAAATATTGAATGTAACCAAAGTAAACAGAAAGTAAAATGAAACTTATCAGTTACAAGGCGGGGGGTGGGGGGCGGGATGGGAGGTGTACTGTGTTTTTTTTTTTTTTAGTGGTGGTATATGGGCACTGGTGAAGGGATTGTTTCAGCATTGTATAACTGAGACCTAAGCCTGAAAGCATTGTAATCTTCCACATGGTGATTTAATAAAATAAAATTTTTATTTAAAAAAAATGTTAATCCTGTATTGACAGAATACAAAATTTATGTTGTAGTCTTTAGAGCAGGTATGAATTATTCCAGATACTGTGCTCCTAATACTCAGTAATTTGCAAACTTTATTTGTAAATAAAAATAGCACCCCCTTGGAAAGATAAAGCACGGGCCAAGGTAATTTGTACATCATCAAACCCTCTAAGATCATCAGATTCATGTCCAAGACCAGGCTGACTTGTTCTTAGCTGCCTCCATTTGCTGCTCCGATACATTACGTCTCACTCACTTTCTCCTTCCACCCTGTTCCTTGAAGTTATAATCTAGAATCCAAAATTCCTCACTTAATTGCTTGTGAATCATGTCATTTTGTCTGAAGCTCTCTTCATTTTGCCAGACTCCATCTTAACTATGGTGTAACTAGCATCACTGGCTTCATCCACTAAATGCCATTTGCCAGCTGAAAAAAGAATCTCCATGGACTATAAAGGCTTTTCAAAAGTTGTGAAATGTCTTTCAAACTCAGAACCATTTTTAAAAAATCTAAGAAACTCAAAGACCTCCTTAAAATCTATTTCACGTGGCCTTGAAAGGTACACAGATGCCCCCGGAACTAGATCCTGTAAGAGTTTTGGGCATTAGTAAGGAGCTTTGCTATTTGAATTCTGTAGGAGTTTATGTGCAATCAGTATGCTTATGATCAATAGTCTTTGAAATGCTTTCTGTTCTACTGCTCTAGTATTTAGTGTTTTCTAAAGGAATTTCACTTGAGGTACAGATTTTTATTAAGTAGTATTGAAAATATGTATATAAAATACTTTTTAAATTGAAAAAGTTATGAAACAAATTAAAAGGAAATGAATCATTTCACCTATAGTGAATGTTATATATCTGCCCAGGTGGTCCTTTTACATCCAGAGAGATTTTTATTAAAATCCTTTCCTTATTAATATAGATACGGGGGTAATATCTATAATATAACATTTTCTAACACAAACCCAATATTCCCTTTCTTAGAATAAAACACATTTTTATATTTCTATAGGGCTATTCAGATTCTCTTCTCCTAGGGGCCTGACAGACAGTACAAAAGGTAGGGCACTTGCACATGGCCAACCTGGGTTTGATCTCTGGTACCATATATACTTGACTCCCTGAGACTTTCAGGAGTGATTCAAGTGCAGAGCTAGGTGTAAGCATTGAGTGCCAGGAGGTATGGCCAGAACTAAAAGTAAACAAAAATACCTACTCCAGATCCTCCTCTTAAGTTTTTTAAACTTTCTTCAATGTTACTAAATTTTATATTGTAGGATTTATCTATTTCATGTAAATCTTAAAATGTATTAGCACAGTATCAAACATATTAACTTTCAAAATTTGTATATCTGTATATATCGATATATATATATATATACATATATACATGTATATATACAGAGAGTCTCTTGCCTGCATGCCTGGCTGTTTTCCCCGGGGCCCCTCAGAGGGGATGGGCTCCAGCTTCCCTCCCCACACCGAGCAGAGCTCCCAGCGGCTGAGGACCACCAGAACCTAGCTACAGCCATGCTGGAGGCCCCTCTCCACACTTTCAGACAGGCCTCATGCATGAAGGTACCGGCAGAGGAACCCAGGTGTGTGTAATCCCATCAATGGCCAACATCCAGAGAGACTTAAAAGCAAACTCTCAGAAGCGGCCCTCTAGGAGAAACTGGCAAGCTTCTGAGAATTTCCTGCCCACATGGGACAGCCTTGCAAGCTTCCCATGGTGTATTCATATGCAAAATCCAGTAACAAACTGGATCTCATTCCTGTGACCCTGAAGAGCCCCCAGTGCAACATCCTTGGGAGGGCCAAGTCCAGATGGACTTCTAAGATCTCAGGGAAAGGACGAAATGAGATGTTACTGGGCCTGCCCGAGAAATCGGTGATTAACGAGCTATCGTGATCATGATAATGATATATCTGTATAAAATATATAGTTTTTAAAAGTAATTTATAAATATGTCATTGATTTATAGTTTTGTGAAATTCTAGAGATTGGCTCCATTCACCTATGTGTTTAGGTGTAACCAGCTCCACAATTAAAAAAAAAAAAAAAAGGAGGGGGAGAGAGATCTACCCCAAATGTGATATTGGGGGAAAATAATAGTAAGAGAATCAGTGTCAAATTTATCAGAAATGAAGATTTTGTCTAGAGATCTGAGCTTGTATGACAGGGTAAGTGGCTGGGAGGAAGGCTGGAACAATGGTAGAGGGAAGCAGGATCTCTGGTGTGGTATGAATGTAATATTCATGAAATGTAAATTCATGAAAAATATGAGTAGCAGTATTATAAATCCCAGTTCCACAATAAAAATGGTTTTAAGTAAAAAACAGGAAATGATTATATAAATTCTAAAAGTCACCTGCTTATTTTTTAATGAAGCCAAACAGCTTTATTTTTTTAATTCACTTAGAGAAATGCGAAGTGAAAGAAAAAGAGATACTTGTCTAAGAGAGAATATGGACTATCCCAGAAGAGAAAAGACCCTAAAAATTGCTCATTTAATGAATACTGTGTTAGGGACCAGAGAAATAGTACAGGGGTTAGTGTACTAGCATGTGTCCTAGTACTAGCATGTGTCATTCCCCAGACCCACATTTGTTCTCCTGAGTACTGCCATTTGTTATTTCTGAGCAAAGAGCCAGAAATAAGCCATGAGCACTATCTGAGACCCCGCCAAAAATTAAACTTCCCCAGATAAATATATATTTTCGTTAAAGCAAGGAGCAGAGCCCAGGAAAACTCAGTGGAAGAACCCCTGCATTATTAGCAGAAGACCTTGTGTCTGAATGCCAGCATGACCCACATGCTGAGTACATTTCCTTATGTTCCCATAGCATTTCCTTTTGGAATCTCTAAAGCCACACAAAGTGTATAACCCTGAGGATCACTGTATTACTGTATCACTGTCATCCCATTGCTCATCGATTTGCTCGAGCAGGCACCAGTAACGTCTCCATTGTGAGACTTGTTGTTACTGTTTTGGGCATATCGAATACACCACAGGTAGCTTGCCAGGCTCTGCTGTGTGGGCAGGATACTCTCAGTAGCTTGTTGGGCTCTCCGAGAAGGACGGAGAAATAGAACCCGGGTCAGCCGCATGCAAGGCAAACACCCTACCTGCTGTGCTATCACTCCAGTCCAACCCTGAGGATCACTGCAACTAAGTGTGTAAGTTCTGTTAGCAAGTGAGGTCCCCATAAGCACTACAGTCAAAATGTAGGACACCCCTCTACACACAAGCACACACATGCACACACACATTCTAACAACACCACCATAAAAGGGAAAGGAAGTAATGGAGAGTTGTGCTCTACATCATTTGAGAAAGTAATCTTTATATTATCTGGGCTCTCTTGGTCTTGCAATTATATATCCATACTTTGTATCCCCCCCCCCCCCCCGCTCTTAAAGCATTGCCAGATGGCAACTGTAGCTCTGCTTTAATAAACTGCAATTTCTATAATGTAACTTCAATATAAAGTTCCTAAAAGATTATACTGGTAAGTGATGGCTGCAAGCCTCCAGGTTACCTGTGTAACTGAAGTGTTTTGAGTGAATGTTTCTTTATCCCCAGAGGCAGAGACATTCATCTCATGGGAAAGAGACAATTTAGAGTGTGTTAAGGTCTCCTGGTATCAAGTTGAAACTCCGGGAAAAGAAGTAATATGAGAATTAGGACAATGTTTATTTCATTTATAGTTTGTTGGATATCGTTGATTTGTCCTTGCTCTTCCTGCAGGGAGTTTAGTTTTACTGAGTTACACCCACTACAGTGCTCCCAAGGCACACCCAATTTCATCAGGCACTAATAATGCTATATTGCTTTTCTCTTTCCTTTATGTTTTTTGTGTGGTTTAGCAACATCCTTTTTATATAGACACAAGAATACAGTTGATGCCATGCTTTTATAACATGGGAGTTAATTGACTTCAAATAATATTTACTCCTGGGCATCCATCATATTTACTTGACTTAAGCCTCAGTTGCCCTTAATATATAACACCCCTAAAAGGATGGCCCCAGTGGGGGGCTTTGGTGGACCCCAGGAAAGCTGTAAGCTACTCTGGCATCAAAAAGGGATAAGCTAAGTGTTTTAAGAAATATAATGAAGTTAAGAGCACAGACATGGAATAAGCTCAAAAAGAAGTAACTAGGAAAGATTGATCTGGCGTGAGGACTGTATTCTGGGACTTATACTAAGATCTCCCCAGGAAGAGCCACTCTTTAAGCTTAATGTATCTCAGTGTGTTCATACAATATGACCAGAAGTATTAGTACTCAATCTGATTGTTTACATGGATTGCTAGCTAAGGAAAGAAGAAAGCAGTATGCCTTTAGATGGAATTCTACCCAAGAGTGGATCTCCTAGTAATCTAGGGTGCTGAATCCTCAGATGAGATTTTTGTCTTAAATTAATCTCCTAGAGCTTTCCCTGAAGGAAAGGCTTTACATCATTTTATTGTTATGATAATATTCAATCAACCTATGTGAACCCCTACCCTTCACAATTCCTACAAAACTACACTTTAAGAGTTTAGGGGAGAAAGAAAAATCGATGGTCACTGATTACCATCCAACCTGTAGCCCCATTCCTCCGTTCCTCCATCATGTTAGTCAGCCTGAGGAGATGGTTCTCGGCCACTGAATTCACCACCGAATGCACGCATCTTGCATCACGCGGCCACACTTTTTGAGCACACAATAGTTCTCAACCCTTTTGACTGTTCTACAATTACTCTTAAAGCCTGTCTCCCCTCTCCTCATTATCATCCCAAACCATTTAATAAAACTTTAAAAATACTTCCAACCAATATGATTGTATTATCTACAACCAAGAACTACATTTCCTAAAATTCCTCATTGAACTCTGACTTGTAACCACTGGTCTAGAAACACAGTATTCTAAAATAGTGATATCCACACCAGCTCTTATTTCCAAGTTATTTGGAAGTTTTGTTTGATTGAAAATTGTTGACACAATTATGAGCTTTTGATTCCATGCTCTGAAGTGAGACCTGAAATATTTTATTTCTAATGAGCTCCTGGAATTGTTGTTGCTTTTCAGAGAATCATATGTAGGGAAGTGTTGTTCTAAGAACTTATAACCTATGGTGGTCTACTAAATTAGAATCTATTTTGCAACAAGATCCCCAAGGGCTTTTATACACACAAAAATTGGAGGAAAACTGTCACAAGGTTTCTGGAAATGTCTATGATTTAAACATTGATTTTTAGCTATTTAACCATTATCATAATGACAAAAATTTTGTCAACATACTACTAAAACCCTAATTAAGTTTTGTGTTTTAATCCAGTTAAAATATATTTCTATCATAAAGTGCTTCCGTCATTTTTCTTTTCTATTATGTTACCATCATTTCCTGAGCTTATATGTAACATAATTTAGCTTTATCTTTAAGTTCTTGAAAACTGTTTCTTAACTTGGCTTTTGGCAAACATAAAATTCTGCTTAAGTGACTCATTCATTCACATTGTTCCTGCTGTGCTACCAGTATATTTATATTTTATGCTGGCACTTTATCCTTTTTTCTGTCTACTTCCTGCTGGGTTCCTAAGGGGGAGATTAGTTTGTAAAATTAGTATATATAAGATATTACCAAGAAACCCTCCTATAGCAAATATTTTATAACATTCAAGCAACAGAGTCATCTTTCTTTTCCTTTTGCCTCCTAAGAACTTAATTTTCTAAATTTCCCCAAATGTAAATGTGAATAGTGCTATGTAAAAAAAAATCATATTTTCTGCTTCATCTGACTAGTTATTGCTCTTACCTGAGTTTGTATTTATTTTCATTTTTGCAATTTCACACCAATAAAATTGAATTATCAATCCCTACAAATATATTTTAGTATATTTAAAATGTGAAACTGCTCATCATTTTTTTATTTGCTTATTTTAATTGGGTGTAGTTAAGGCAATGTGCTTACAATGGTACTGACATTTATGGTATCGGTATACACAGTTACGTCCCCTTATCACCACCAAAGTACATAGTACCTTTATCCATGTCTCTGTGTTATTCCTAGTCTACTTATTCCCCTGCCCCCTTAATTTGGTGCATCCAGTTTGTAGTCCAGTAGCTAGAGTTGGTAGCAATTGATATTATCAGTACCCTTGTATTGTTTTCCTGTACACCACATATAAGTGAGATTATAGGTTTTATCTTGAATGTGGACAGCTCCACGAACTAAGGATGGAAATTGTATGGTCTGGCAAGCAAGTGCCTCCTAAATTCCTCTCATTGACCCATTATCTTTCCCCAATTTCAAATATTAGCTCTCTGTAGTTGTGTACATATAATGCACATCTTAAAGATGTAAAGCAACCAATGTTTCTTACCTCACAGTACCTATGGATCAAGTGTCTGGAGGCAACTTACTTCATCCTCTGTCTCTAGGTCATTTTTTTCAGGCTAGGATCAATTATAATCCAGACCTTTAAAAATATCAAGACTTGAACAAAAGGTGAAATCTACCCCTGCCTAGTCATTTAGCTGTTGACAGCATCAGCCTCCCTGGATTGATGAACTAAAGGCTCAGTTTCTTGTGGACTTTTAGTGGGAAATCTCCCTCAGTTTCTTGTCACTAGGCCACCCAGAACTTTCTATAAAAATGCTCATAACATGGTGGAATTGTTTTGTCAGAATACTCTAGCTGAGAGAGAGAGACACACAGAGAGAACAAGACAACTGTTTATTAGAATGTATTACTTGCAACATCATATGCTTTTATATTCCTTTTCTAAAAGAAGTCAAAAAATTCAAGCCATAGTCAAGGAGAGGGTGAGGAGTTATTGCAGAAAATGTGAATATCAGGAGCCAAGTATCATTTAGAGTCCTCAGCAACTCTCTTCATACTTCTTAGAAAGTTGTCCTTTACTTTTTTCTCATCTTTTTACCTAACATACGTTATCATTCTTAGAAAAATTCAAAATACTCAGTAATAAAAGAATTCATTTGGTGTGCCATTGTTTATTTGAAAGACTTCAAATTCCTGTGCCATATTCAAAGAAATGGAAGGAAAGAAGCACCTGACCTCTGGGAACAGGTCTAGATGTTTCCAAAGATGACCTAGGACTTAACTTGGCCCTTAACATTTTTCAGAGGAATATGAACTGTCACGAGGCATCAGCAATCCAGCAACACTCATGGAGAAAAAATAAATAGACCATTTAACAATATGAATATTATTATCTAGTCCTCTACCCTGTCTCCTTGTGAGTGACTGGCTTCATTATCATTTTTGGCTCTAACCTTATTTTGGGTTCTCACTTTTCAAATATCAAGGATGTGGCTCAGTGGTTGAGCATATATTTTGCATGTGCAAGACTGGGTTTAATCTACAGCAAACACGCCCCCCCGCAAAAAAAATGATTAAATTAGTCAGAAACCTAATTGGACCTGAATTATTTGAAAATAGCAAACCTAATGCAAAGTCCCACTACATTCAATCCTCTGCAAAATCACTAAATTAAGTCCAAGTCCTATAATAGCCTTTTCTAATATATCCTCATTGACATACTTCACAGTTTTATATGTTTCAATTTACCATCAGTGAGTCAGTAAATCAACTTTCTTTTACTGCAAGTGGTCACTGTGATCTCTGGTTACCATGCATTGACTTCTAAAACTGTTTGTTCCTCTTGCAGAGCTCCAAACAAACATGATAAAGCCAAACTTCCGGGGCCTTCTTGGAAATGAAATGGGCAGATTCCCTTTCTGCCTGATGTCCCAGCAGCTTGCAGCCATACCAGACACTTTCCAATTTAGAAACAGTCTAGTGTCACAGCCCCAGGAGAGCATGGCATTGCTGCTAAATATTCTTGGGCAGCTAGATTGGGCTGAGAGCTGAGGGGCCTTCTTGGAATGGGAGCAGACAGATCCCCCTCTCTGCCTGAAGGCATGGCAGTCTGCAGACACACCCTACACCCCAAACTTAGAAACATCCCACTGTACAACTGAACATCATCAAACTGTCAAGTGGCAAAATCCACGATATAAAGCTCATGGACCACATGGCCGCATACATGGCTGCGTGACACTCAAACTTTCATAGTGCTGTCAACCATTTGAATCACAGCAAATCTGATTGGAAAGTTGTATAGACCACAAAGTTCAATGACCCCAAACAATAACACAGAAGGCTCCACTACCACACACCAGCAGAACAGATTCTAAGAGAATGACTTTAGTGCCATCATTGTGAGATATAAAAATGATCATAAATTGACACTTATTTATTGAAGATTTTATAATTCCATTTGCCTTTGTGCTGCTACAAACAATAGGAAGTAAATTTGATTGTGCCTCCAAGGGGACAGGCTGGGTGGTGGGTGGAAAGCTGGGCATGCTGGTGAAATGAAAGGCACATTGGTGATGGGATGAATGTTGGAACATGTAATACCTGAAACAACCGTATTATGAACAATTTGGTAAGTCACAGAGTTAAAATAATCTTTTTAAAGCGTTCCTCTTTAAAATGTGGTATGGTTATTCTTGGGAGATAAAATGAAAACTGTCAAAAGTAATTTGAGAAGTATAGACATTAGACGAACCATGCAGTTATAAAATAAATATTATTACCTTGGGAGAAAATGAAATAGGCTAAGGAGTGAGAAAAATAGGCAGACTGGAAGTAACGTGAGACACTGACCAAGGCACTAGGTATTGGTGCTATAGAGTTAGGATAACTGTATATATCAAAATCATAGGAGCCAACATTATTGCAAAACTATGACCCAAGATATGATAATTAAATTTGAAAAATGAATTTGAGGAGTGATGGGGCCTAGAAGAGAACCTTCGGTTACTCACTGTTAGAGAGATACTGGCACTGGTGCTGGGTTTGGAACTGGAAGACTGTATGCCTGAAACTCCATTACTAGCAGCATTGTAAATTATGGTGTTAAAATTAAAAATGTTAATTAAAAAGAGAGACTTGAGAGATACCTCAGTGGGTTGAACACATGATCTCTAGCACACCATGGTCCCCTAAAAACCAGCAGAAGTGACCCTGAGCACCATCAGATGTAGAATCCAAAGAACAAGAACAAAGTGACATAAATTAACCATAATGTACTATTTGTACAAACAACAAGAAAAAAATGACCTAAAATAGTCTTAAATGTACACATCCAATAATAGAACATTTGTCCCTTCATTTTAAATCAATTTTTGATTTATGAAAAATAAAATCAAAGATCACTGTATCACTGTCATCCCGTTGTTCATCAATTTACTCGAGCGGGCACCAGTAATGTCTCCATTTGTCCTAGCCCTGAGATTTTAGCAATCTCTTTTTACTTGTCCTTCCCAACAGTGCTGCATTGGAGGCTCTTTCAGGGTCGGGGGAATAAGACCCATCATTGTTACTGTTTTTGGCATATCAAATATGCCACAAGACACTTGCCATGCTCTGCCGTGGGGGCAGGATACTCTTGCTAGCTTGCCGGGTTCTCTGAGAGGGAGAACTAGACAAAAAAAGGAGCTTCCAGGAGCTTTGTTTCATAGTCTCTGGAGTTTGGCCGTTGATAGGATTACATGGCACCAAGGGCAGTTTGTGGTTGCGACTGCCTAGCTACTGGAAAAAGGGGAATCTTGGTGGAGGAGGCCCAGTCCCAATCCTAGCAGGCTCGGAGATCTCAGCCCCAAATCCTGCACACCTGGGTTCCTCTGCCTGTTCCTTCATGTGTGAGGCTCGTTTGAGGGTGTGGAGAGTGGCCGTGAGCATGACCGTGGCTGGGTTCTGAAGATCTTTGGCTGCTCTGCTCGGAGCGGGGAGGAAACTCAACCTGATCCCCTCCAAGGGGTGAAGACATTCAGGCTCGGGGGCAGGAAATTCTGCATCACTCTCTTTCGGGAGCTTTGTTTTATAGTCTCTAGATCTTGGCATTTATTGGATTACACGGCGCTGGGGGCAATTTGTGGGTGTGATTGCCTAGCTACTGGAAAAAGATAGAATACTATATTTCACTTGCTATAACTATACAATGAAATCTTTTATTACAGTAATCTATTATGCCAACACCATATCCAGAATGAAAGAACTACTCTCATTTTCTTTTGGAACTTGTCCTTTTAACACCATCCTCCACCCACCCCAGAACACAGCACTTAGTGTTACTGATCACAAGAGTGATGATCTAATAAGTATGAGTAGGCACTACCCTAGGAAATCAGCACAGTGTTGCTCTACCACACAATTTCCTCCCAAGAGCCTATTTTCTCCAAAAGCAGGATGCCTATGTGCTGGTTTTCATTGAGTAGGAATCAGTAAACTTGAGTCCAATTTCTACAGGTGGTGTGTTTATCCCAACAGACAGAAAGTTTAGAACAGAGGTTATGTTACTTTTCCGCACTCCCAGAATATTGTTGAGAGTAAACCTTTCATTAAAAACTAAAGGACTTATATATAAATCTATATCTATGTATTTCTCTGAATTTTTAGGTCTATCAAACATAAAGAAGTAAAAGTTGGCCTTCCACGGTATTTATGTTGTAGTTGATGTTGGCATAAATACCAACATCACTCAGGAATTGATCTCACCCTCCTTAGGAAAACAGGTAACTAAAGAAAAGCATCACAGTGCCATTGTTTAGTGATACCTCTGACTTAGTTTTAGTTCCATTTCACACAATTTAAATTCTAATTTGAATTAGACATTTTAAAACAAGTTACAATTGAAATATATTATTCCTACTTTTGTCTTAATATAAAAGGTGAATTATTTCTTATCCAATCACTTTATAGCTCATCAGACACCATAAATGTATTTCTATTAAATGTATTTACCCTTTTAAATGGGCTGAAGCGATTGTACAGTGGGTAGAGCATTTGCCTTGCACATGGAGGTTTGATTCCTCCGCCCCTCTCGGAGAGTCCAGCAAGCTACTGAGAGTATCCAGTCCACATGGCAGAGTCTGGAAAGCTACCCATGGCATATTAGATATGCCAAAAACAGTAACAAGTCTCAAAATTGAGATGTTACTGGTGCCCGCTCCAACAAATCAATGAGCAATGGGATGACAGTGACAGTGACAGTGACTCTTTTAAATGCTATTTTTTCTTAGGGAATTTTTTTATGAAACTCTTTTTCTTTGTGCAAATAAACTTGTCTCTTACAACTATTCCTTGTACTTTCATTTATTTTCTCTTTTATTGTTTATTTGTTTGATTTTGGGCAATATCCAATGGTGCTTAGGGCTTTGCCTGGCTCTATCCTCAAGGATCACTCCTAGTTATGCTAGGGGGATCATCAAACTGTGGTTATCTACATTTAAAGCCTGTTAGAACTGAGTGTTAACCTAAGTAAAGGTGTTTTTTGCACCTCCAGGATGTGATTTTGCTGGATCATATGGAAGCTGAATTTCTAGTTTTTTTGAGGAATTCCAGAAGGGCTGGACCAGTCAGCATTCCCATAAACAGTGAAAGAGCACCCCTTTCAATCCCACATCCACGCCAACACTGATTGCCTTTGTTCTTTTGAATGTGTGCCAGTCTCTGTGGTGTGAGATGATATTGCACCTTTACTATATATATGGTTTGCTATATAGATACTGAGAGGCTATCACTCTGGGTCCTTTATCTACCTTCAGCACACATCTCTCATCCCATATGATTCCTCCAACCATCATTGACATAGAATGACTGCACTCCTTTGTGGAATATAAAACGACATAATGCAGACTAATACCCAAGGACAGTAGGCACAAGGGGCAGAAATATTGCTCCATACTTGGAAGCCGGCCTTATTATCTTGGAGGGAAGGTAGCTGTAATAGAGAAGGGATCACTAAGTCAGTGATGGTTGGAGGGATTGCTTGGGATCGGAGATGTGTGCTGAAAGTAGATAAAGGATCAAACATGGCAGTCTCTCAGTATCTGTATTACAAACCATAATGCCCCAAAGTAGAGAGAGAGTATGGGGGAAATTGTCTGACATAGAGGTTAGAAGGAGGATTGGGATTGGGGCAGTGGGGGCCAGGATACTGGGACATTGGTGGTGAAAAATGTTCGCTGGTGGAGGGATGGGTGTTCAATCATTGTGACTGAAACTCAACCATGGAAGTTTTGTAACTGTATCTCACAGTGTTTTAATTTTTTAAAAAGGAGGTAAAAGGATATTCCTGATAACCTTTCAGTTTCTGCATTACAAACCACAATGTCCAAAATGGAGGGAGAAGGAGAGACAGAGACTGTTGGGGACACTGTACGGTACAGTACACTGTACAGTACACTGTATAGGAATATTTCCCCCTTTTTCAGCTGCCTTCTGGAAATAATTTCAGAGGCAGTTTTGACATGCAGATCTTAGGTGCTAGCCAGGCCTGACTTGACATTGTAGATTCCAGGCTCTGGCCTAGCCTAGTCTTTGGGATGTAGATTTCAGGTGCTGCCTAGCTTATAATTGACATGTAGATTTCCTGTGGCAGCCCAGCCTGGTCTTTGGGATGTAAATCAGAGTGCTTTCAGCCCAAGGAAGGTTTTGGTTTTGGTTTTGTATCTTCTTTCTGGAGGCCAAGATTACTGGCCTATAGGTACAAGAGAATAATGTTGCCTCAATGTTCTCCCTGTAACATCTTTTGGTGCCATTTGGTGACGTCAATGTATTGCGCCCTTTGGAAGTGCCATGATCAATAAAAGGAGATCCCCGAGGCCCTCTGCCTTTGCTAAAAGCCAGAGTGAGCCTTAGTCCTCCAATCAATGCATTTCTTCCACGTTCCTATCTCAGCGTCTCTGACTGCACAAACGTTCATGCAACAAGAGACAGAGACAGAGAAAGAGCTCATGAGTAAGGAAGGAGGGAGGAAGATGAGAAAGGAAGGAAGGAAGGAAGGAAGGAAGGAAGGAAGGAGGGAGGGAAGGAAGGAAGGAAGGAAGGAAGGAAGGAAGGAAGGAAGGAAGGAAGGAAGGAAGGAAGGAAGGAAGGAATAAGGGAGGGAGGGTGGGAGGGAGGGAGGGAGAGAGAGAGAAAGAGAGAGAGAAAGAAAGAAAGAAAGAAAGAAAGAAAGAAAGAAAGAAAGAAAGAAAGAAAGAAAGAAAGGAAGGAAGGAAGGAAGGAAGGAAGGAAGGAAGGAAGGAAGGAAGGAAGGAAGGAAGAAAGAAAGAAAGAAAGAAAGAAAGAAAGAAAGAAAGAAAGAAAGAAAGAAAGAAAGAAAGAAAGAAAGAAAGAAAGAAAGAAAGAAAGAAAGAAAGAAAGAGAGAGAGAAAGAAAACGTGCCTGCCATAGAGGCAGGCTGGTGGGGGGCTGGTGGTGAAGGGAGGGAAACTGGAGACATTGATGTTGGGAAATGTCCACTGGTGAAGAAATGGGTGTTGGAACACTGTATAACTGAAACCTAATCATGAACAGCTTTGTAAGGGTGTATCTCACAGTGATTCAATTAAACAATTAATTAATTAATTAATTACCTATCTTTGAAATGGCAAACAAAAATTTAAAGTGTTGTTTGTCATTCAAAGTACATGGTAGTTGGTAGAAAAGGCACAACTTGAATTTATCCCTTGAATTTTAAGAAGGATGCTTTACAAAATGTTCCAGTCAAAAGCAAACGGGTTTCCATAGCCTCAGAATTCAGAATGGGAATGGATCAAAAACGTCTAAATAACAAACCTGACTAGATACCAATAAAAAAGGGGGGAGGAGTATAATGTCTTTTAAAAATCATCAATAATGCAGCTTTCGCAGCTCAAATAGGAGAGAGTAGAACAAAGTAGATGGAGAAAAGACACCTCATTTAGGATGAATATAGGAGGAGCACAGATGTCTCAGAACAGTTTCTAGAAATAGAAATCCTAGAATAACCCAAAGCATGTGGGAAAAAAAGGTAAAGGCAAGAAAATGTTTGGGGGTGTTTTTTCAACTTAATGTTTGAAGATTTAAAAAAAAAACGGCAGGGGGGGAGAGAACAAAGGGGTTATCCCTGTTTTATCTCTGGCACCAGCTGGTCCCCTGAAGCACCACCCGTGCAGACCTTGAGGTTCCCAAACACCACAGGAGCGGTCCTGGAGATCCCCAGCACCACTTGATCTGAGCAGTACCACATTTTTATGACCAGCATTAAGCTGTCCAGCCTGGTAAGCCAACAGGAGTGGTCCCCAGGACCCTGAGAACTGCTCGGGAGCACACCTTGCCCTGATGAAAAGCATCACAGGGAACTACATACAGGCTTTACCTAACGGATGACAAAACGGAGAGTTCCCAATTCAGTTTTGATTATCTTCTCTATTTATTCTTAAAGAGGTAATCTTCAGACCAAATAGTTTGCAAAGAACTTTACAATAAGGGAAGAGATACTAAAATAACTAGTAGTTAGCAGCAAAGTTCCTCATACTTCTAAAGCCAGTGATAAATACTGAAAAATCTTCCTAAATGCATTGATATAACACCAACACTTCGCAAGGTGCCTTATATTTAAAATATTTTTTCTTAACAACTTAATGCTAGTTTTATTACTCATAGTAAAAATCTTTCTATTTTATAGCTACATTTGGTGCTTAGTTGCACACATTTTTGTCTCTACTGAGATTAGATAATTCATCAATTTAGAGATATTGCCTTGTTTGTAGCATTAAGGTCTTTTTTTCGTGTCTGAAAAAGACATATTCTGTTCTACCTTTCATTGTAAATAGTAATTACCTCATCAGTTCACTTTAGTCTCCATATAGATCAGCTTTATGAGTCAGTATAATCCACATATACCTTTTAAAATAAATACAGTATGAGTAAAACATCATGTTTTGGTTTCAATATATAATGGCTTTAATGCATAATGATCCTTTAGTAGACTGAATCAAATTTATTTTTGTTACAGTGTTGGTGCCTTTAAAAGTGAAATATTATGCATCAAAATCTGTTTCATCTTTCCATTCAGAACAATAGAGAGAAATGTGATCCATGTTCCCCAAACAGCTTCTTCTTTAAGTAATCCCAATTAATAGTGATGAGAGCAACGAATGAACAGAGGGTAGCAAGAAGAAGAGAAATGTATGATTGCCCGTACACGGTGCTGAAAGGAGGATCGGAAAGGTGTGTACCCTCACATGGGAAGAGGCTCAGTTCAGAGTGATGAGACAATTGAGAAACGTTTTATACCTCTGAGAAGGGAATATGAGAAGTTGATGACAGATTTAAAATGTGGATTTTCCATTCCCCATATAAAAGGATGAAGAGATTCCAGGCAGGTCATTAGTGGAAATGCCTTAGGTTAACAAGGGCATACTCACTGCAGCTTAACCTTCCCGGAGCCAAGGACTAGGTTTCATGTCTTCACACCAAGTGTCTCTCCTAGTATCCCCCCGTCTCGGCTACTCTGCAGTCATGCCCATAAACCACCTCTGGCTGACGCCAGACAATCTCTTCATCAGCCACCATCCAAATAGAACGTCCTTCTCTCCCAGGAGGGAGCATAACTGAACGCTCGCCGTAACCTTGCGGCTGGACCAAGCACCAGGCTGTTTTACTCGGGGTGCCCCCAGGGAGGGGCGGGTGAGACCCCACCCTGTCCCAAGAGACCCAGCCCCGGCAGATGAAAACCTACAGAACTCAACCGCCACCCTGCTCATGGCCGCTCTCCACACACTCAGGCTGAGCCCCACCCACGAGTGAAACTTTTACGGGACACTTCACTGGACACACCCTACCCATGCTCCAAGAATACTGCACCACTGTTGATAGGATTCAAAGTAGGAAGCAACCAAACTTAGAGGGAAATATATTATTTTGTTTCTGCTTTGCGGCAGAGATTGGGGTATGGGATAATAACACTTGGTGATGTTTTTAATTAAAACATGGTGATGGGAAGGTGTATGGAAGGTGGGATTGGTGTTTGAATATTAAATGGAATCAAATATTGTGACCTACTTTATAAAATAAAACAATTAAAAATTAAATATATATATTTTAAAGTGTCTCTCCTAGAATGGTTCCCATCAAATACATGAAATTGAATTTTAAATCTGCTTTAGCACCAAAACAAAATGTTGGGACTACCAAAATAATAAAAAGAGATGCTCAGATTTCAGCATATAGAGGTAACTTAATTTTTCAGTGGAATTATAATATTTTTCAATGACCATACAATTTCCCTTTAAAAAATAATTGGGAAACTATAGAAAACTGTAACTAAGCTTTCAGTAACTATATTGTGAACACTTATTAGTTACTTAGTATTTCTCTAAAGTGTGAATTTAATTCAATGTCTTTATACTAGTTTATAAATTGATAATGATAGTAATAGTAGTAATAGCAACAGTTTTAAAGTGGTAGCTACAATAGTAGAGGTTCTAATAGTGATAGTAATGGCAGTAATAGGTAATAAATCCTAGAAATAAAACAATTTGGTTTGTAGAGAGTATTCATACCTTCAACATGATATATTATTGGATCCTTTTAATAGGATTATAAACTAAGTATCATATGTAATCCATATTACCTGTGTGCAGAGAGATGTTACATAACAACTAATCTGCAAACTTAGATATGAATGAAAACCACATCTGGAGCTTGTTAAAGTGCAAATGTTTAACTGCAGTCTAGATCACTAATTAGAATCTTTGGAATTCATTCCAGATTTTGCATTTTAAGGAAGTAAAATGAGTTTCTAAAGCTCTGTCCATTTGGTAAGCACTTTGGCAGGATATTAGCCAGATTCCCTTAAAGATTTGAGCCTGCTGGATGTCATGCCACAGTTTTCACTTTCAGCTCCTCCACTCTTCTGCAGTGTAGCATCATGTTTTATGATTGATGCAGTCTCATAACACTGGATTTAGATTCATTTCTTTTATTTATTTATGTTTTTAAACTAATGGTGAGAGAAGATCTACTTGCATTAGAAATTTCATTTTATAATTTCAAGTTCTGCAATAACAGTCATTCAACAATTAGTATTATAGTTTTGCTGTTTGTCATGGTAATCAACTAAAACAGATTCTTCTTGAAAATTTCAACAGCTACAGTTAGGGAAAGAGAGAGAAAGAAATAAAGAGATAATGGTAGAGTGAGAGAACAAAAGAGAGACTTAATATGAAAAGAGGCCAATCAAGAAAGTGTTGATTCAGTTATGTTGATTTTATCATACTCTTGGAGTCCTCATTTTACTATTATCTTTATCTTAAGGAATAAAATACCCCTTGGGGATGTCTGGAACTTTACATTTCTTAACATACAATTAAAGCAGACAAAGTTTTTAACTTTAAAGATAAGGTGCATGAGAAAAGTTAGAGAAAGAGTAAAAATAAGTAGCTGGCCTATTTTCATTCTCTGAAAGTACAAATGGTAAAAAAGAAAATTATGACACTTACAAATCCAGTAAGAGTATCTTCCAACAAGGAGATTACTCATATGTAGGTATATGCACATCATTATAAAATGCAATTTTAGTATTTTGTGATTTTTGTTATTTTTAAAAAGCTATAAAATATCTTATGTATTTTCTTGGCTCTTTTTATTTGTCATTTATATATAAGCTAAATTCAAACCTCCTTTAACTTTTTTTCACTTCTGTGATAGGAAATATTTCTGCTGTTCTCTGTGTGGTATATATAGACCACATTTTTTGACATAACTTATATTTTGAATAACACTCCTTCAACAAAATTTTTGTCATTGAGTTAAATGTATAGAACACAAGTTTGCTTGACTTCTTAATATCCTGTCAAATATCAAACAGATGATAAAACTATATTCTAAGTTGACCTTTTTCTTAGGTAAAAATATACCTATAAATATATAGTCATTAATTTCATCCTCTCTTCCAGACTCTGAAACCATTTTAGTTAGTTTCAGAACTGCATCTACAGGAATTTCTGTTTGTAATGGTTAAAGGACAGAAGTAAAGAAATATTCACAGAATGAAAGAAAAAATTATAGAATAAGGACTACTTAGCTAACTCAATTGAATACTGCTGAGCTTAAGAAAAATTCAAACCCACTGAGAATAGTGTGTTAAGTCCTTGGAGATGATTAGTGATTCTCTCAAGACCAGATATCGGCAGGAAATAGTTTAAAAGACCCTAAAATATAGGTCAGGAGTAAGGAAATCATTACATTCATATAGAACTACTGTGTATTTAACATAAATGCACCTTTATGCCTTTAAAGGCATTTTACTTCCATTTCAAGGTGAAATATTTCACATAAGATTCTCAGGAACTCTTCATCACGTTATGTTTGTCCGTGTCCATATTCTGTCAATTCTTTCCAACTGTTAGGAAAGCCAATGTGAAGACATCTTATAACTCTTCTCTATAGATCTATGTGCCTGGGGGTTGGAGTAGTGGACTTATACTTAATTACAAAGGAAAAAGAAAGGCAAGGTTATTCAGTTCTTCCACTTAATGCCCTCCTTCCTACTCATATGTGTCAGGAATATACATGAGTAAGCCAAAATGTTAGAATATGTTTGGCATTGCATTGCATAGTAATCTTGAAGAAACAAATGTTGAGTGAACTTCTTGAATATGTTCCTTTTTTTCTAAAATATTCATATTTTATATATCACTTTATTTATTTATTTATTTATTTTTTTTTATTGAATCACCAAGTGGAGGGTTACAAAGTTCTCAGGATTATGTCAGTTATACAATATTCAAGTATTGTATATACCAGTGCCCATCTTACATTCCCAACCCCCCCAGTCTATCTGCCGCCCCCTCCCACCTCCCTAGTCCCCACCCTTATACGTGATAGGTTTCACTTCATTTGCGCTTATCTCGATTACATTCCATGTTTCAACACACAACTCACTACCGTTGCTGGGGTTTCCCCCCAAAAAGAAAAAGACAGTCCTATTGCCAATGAGGCATTTGATAATTCTCCATTACTAAGCATATATCACTTTATTTTTAACAATTTTATTTTCTATTGTTTTTATTATTATTCCATCGGAGTGCAGTATATTTTGGATTCTTCTTTCTAATTATCCTATAGAACTCTCTCAGTTCTAACATTCTGTCAAATACACTTTGGAATTTTCTACCCTCAAAATCTAGTAATAGTATCTTTTAAATTTTTAGTCACTATTTCTTTTCTCTTCTCTTCTTCTTTTCCCCTTAGCTGCAATGGACATGAACTCCAGTGCAGTGCTGGGAAGAATTGATAATATAAAGCTTTCTTGATTTTTATCTTTATGGGATATTTCCAAGATTTCTGTTACGTGTGATGTTTGCTGTATATTTTTAAAGACAATTTTTACCAAGTTAAAGGAATTCCTTTCTCTTCCCAGTTATATGCCTTTAATAATGAATCAATATTGACATATACCAAATCTTTTCTGCATATATACAGGTAGGCATAAGATTATTTTATTCTTAGCCCCTATTTCACCTAATGTTTGTATAGATCCACTTCATAATAGTGGATATTTTTTAAAGATTGCTGAATTTTTATGTGCTAATAGTTCCTCTGAGGGTTTGTATCTTTTTATCAAATATGTTAACCAATATATTTTTCATTTTTTTCATGCTAGATGTCATATTTAAGATCAAACTTGTCTTAGCTTTCTAAAATAAAATTTCTCAAGTGTCTTCAGCCAAAATAAAGCACTGTAGATTTACTAATAGTTTTCTATAGTAAAGGCTGAATAAGTCTAACTTACATACATTTCCAGCAATCTGCTGAGCAATTATTTTCTAGGAACCTACTATGTGTCAGGTATTCTAGAGGCTGGACACAGAGTGTAAACAAAACCAGGAAAAATAAAATTAAAATAAAATGACAGTGTCTCTAGGAGTTTATATTCTAGAAAAATGAAGAAGTAAACAAGTCAATAAAGTTCATAATTTGACTGATATTAATTAATGAAGATAGTTATATTAAAGAGCAGACAGGAGGCAATCTTGGAAAAAAGAAGGTGTCACACTTTGAAACTGGCATCAGCTGTTGCCCCTGTGGAGGTGACCTTTGTAAGCAGACCAGTGGCACTAAAGGAGATCCATGTATTCAGGGCTCGCTGAGAGTGACGTAGAATTCCCACATTTTTGTAGACTACTATTCCTTTCATTAACACTTGTGTGAATGTCAGAGAGTCCAATGGGTTAAGAACATTCTTTGCACGCAGGAAGGCCAGGTTAGATCCCTGCCTAGTCCCGCACTGCTGGGAATGAACCCTGAGCAGGAGTCGCCCTTCCAGGATTCACCCACAAACACAGCAGGGCAGGACCCTGAACCAAACCAAAGCAAGGCAAAATAAAAGCAAATAGGAAATTAAAAAAATGAGTCCACATGGGGCCAGAGGACTAGTTCAGATGTTAAGGTGCTTGCCTTGTATGTGGCAGACATTATTCAATCCCCAGCACCACTTATGGTCCCCTGTGGCAACACCAGGAGTGATCCCTGTGCACAGTTAGAAATGACTCCTGAGCACCACCAGATATGACCCAAACACCCCCATCCCTGCCCAAAATAAGAGTCAGTGTGGTTTGATACTTGCTTCTTCCCATCTTCCTCCTAAGTCTCCCTCATATTCATATACTCACTGAATCTTCATATTTTTGTTCGTTGTGTTCTATTTTGGGCCAACATTTAACTATGTTCAAGGCGTACTCCTGGCTTGACTTATTCATGGCAATATTTAGGGGACCATATGAAGTATCGGGGATCAAACTGGGTTGGCCACAGGCAAGTCATACTCCTGACCTGCTGTTAACTCCAGCCGGAATCTTGATCCTTTTTTTTCTGAAGAGTTCAGTTACGTTTTTCCCTACCTAACATGTAGAGTAGCCAAGCCTATTTTAAATCACTTGAAATATTACATAATAGTTTTTCTAATAAAGATGTCTGAGTTTCCTCTGTAATAAAATGTCTTAGAATATCAACTGAGATATATTACAATTTCCATCAGCAATAGATTTGGGTGTATTTCTTATAATCTTAAGGAAGGAAATCAAATACATTTAATTTTCTTTGGATTCAGCCTTTATGAAACACTGACATTTAATTCTTGCCCCAAATGGCCTGGAAAATCAGACATTAGGATGATCTGGGGCCCATTTGGCCAGATTTTAAGCATCATGACATACTGAAAATGTCTCTGGGACATTTGGACTGAGTGTTTAAAATTCTATTCCTCTAACACGTCTTGTGATGACTTTTTGGATGCTGGGGAAGGGTAGGAGTAGAAGAAATGTACAACATGTGTACTTTAAAGTCTTGAAAATAGCCATTTTAGTTTTGTTTATTTCAAGAGATGATGAAATAAATTTTAAAGGTATTTCTTAACTTTGAACTCAGTGGCTGGCAGATTTATCATTTCTTATTTTAATTTTGAGAAAGAAATATTAATCTAAGTATCTTTCTCCACTGACAAATTGTTATAGGAAGTGTCTTCAGATCGGAGATTACCAACACAACACTTCACGGCTGATGACTAAACTCTATTAGAGAATATTATCTCTTGGTAAGCGTTTTTTAAAAGATATTTTGAATGAAAAGTCTTTGTGCACCAGAGGCATTTATTAAAATTGAGAGGGTTTGTTTACATTATTTGTAGCAGTGCCAGAGGAAAAACAAACAATAAAACACAAATGTTCTCTCTCTACCTTAGTTTTCTTATTTGGAAAGCACAGCTCTGAGACTGTCATGGACCAATGTAATCAGAGAAAATAAATGGGATTTGGAGAAAATATACCCAAGCTTATATCCTACCTCTCCCTGGTATTACCTGTGTGACCTCCGGCAATTGCATTTACCTCTTTTATTTTTATTTTCTTCTTTTATAAATAGATTTAATAACAACTATTGTAAGGACTAGGACTAAGGTACATATCTGACAAGTCAATCAAAATCTGAAAAACAATGCAACTTACAGTGAATGGGAAAAACTAGGTTATTTGGGAAAAATGTATCTACAAAATAACTGTTTTGTCTTCCAGATGATCATTTAACTCTGGTAAAAGATATATTTCTGATTGGTCAGGCTGGCATAATTATTCATGACTCCACTGGAATAATGGATGCAAAGTGTTTAAAACAATGGCTGGTAAAAAGGCAATCACATCAGTGATTGTTATTATTAATATTATTTCCACTATTTTTATTACGAACATGTTTTATTTTCAGTGACAAATTTATCACAATCATTTAAAATGTACTTACAAACCACTGCATAATCTTAGGAGCAGGATTGTTTAAAATTTGGGGATAAAGAAGTTAGTGTAGATGCCTTAAAATGAAAACATAATTTAAGGTAGATTAATGGATAAGATTAAGGTGATTTAATACATTTTCTAAGGCTAAATACTTAATAAAATAGTTTTAAATTAATACTTTTCTGTATTAATTTTTATTTTCAAAATTATTATTCTAATTTCTTTTAGGTAATTGTTTATAGTATTGTTTATAGTATTGTTAACATTTATGACTCTGAAGCTCACAAGTACTATAAACACAACCCAACCTCACCAACACAAAAGTTTCCAAGACTGTCCTCCAATGCCAAAAGAACTTTTTTTGTTTTATTTTAAAAATAGATCAACAGAACAGTGAAAGCGGTAGAGGAGGAGGAGTTGATGGCTGCCAGATCATCGAGTTAGTTTAAGTGGTCATATTTCATCTTGACAACATGAGATGTAGCCAGTCAGTTACTGGAAATAGCAGAAGGGCAGGAATAACAGCACATTAAAGGGGAACCCAGGACAGGGAATTTCCTCTCTGACCCTTCAGCTGAGCCAGACAGGGGCCAGAAAACAGAAATACTCACCTATAGGGCCTGAGAATAGTAGAGGGTCAAAGGGCAAAGAGCAGGGATCAGGGGTGGGCAAAGGACCCTAAGAAGTAGCTGCAGAACCTCAGTGACAGAAAAGAGAACAACAGTGGCAGACCAGGACAGAGACGGACAGGGGTCTCTCAGAACAGTGGGATCCAAGGAGTGACCTCATATATTGGAAAGGTCACTTAGAGACGGGACAGGTGGCATAGTACATGTGGGAAGCAAGAGAGAGACAGAGAGAGACAGAGAGAGACAGAGAGAGAAAGAGAGAGAAACAGAGAGAGATCTGGACAGCAGTGGGTACTTAGAACCTTAGAACAACTCACTTAAACTGTTCAATGAGAGAAATATCACACAGATGGAAAGCTGTGTGTGCTTATTTGACATACAAAACTCAAGAGCTTTACATTCAGGAACTAGTTCGTTTTAAGGTAACATAAGAAACAAAAGACAGAGATAGCATGAGAACACGTTAAGCGTAATTTCTAAGAGAAGCACATAATAAGATTAGAAGAAGTGCATTGTCCTCAGCATTTTCAATCTTTTAAGATACAATTTTTAGACACATTAAAAATATTAAGAAGAAAAGCCAGAGGTATGTGTAACCCTGGTATGCCCATGACTATATTTCTGCCAGAATGTTCGTGAAACAGAAGCAAAGATTTGAATGTCAGGGAGACAGCTTGGGGACAGGATGCAGGCTGGCTTTGCAGGGAAAGGATTGTTTGCTCTCCAAACTCCAAACTCGCCTGCCCCTAGCAGCTGAGAAAAGCTGCTCCCAGGCCATGCCCTTGGGCATCATTTGCAGAATCGTTTTAAATACACCCATCATTAGGAAACCGGTTCACTGAGGTGACAGCATCTGGGAAATCAGCTCTCCCTCCTCTCATGTCCTGAATCTCTTCAAATAGAAAAGGTTAGCTGTGGGGCTTCCTGATGACAGCCTCGCTGTCTCATCAGACGGAAGCTGCATCCCTGAGTGCTGAGGGGAAAAGAAAGCATCCATCTGCCAAACCGAACCCTGACCTTTCTCTGAGGAGTTTTCTTTGGATGCCTGTCCTACTCCACAGAATGCCTTGAATTTGACACAAACAAGGTACAGAATGATTGTCTAAGGGAAAACAATAATAATAATTTTTGGTGACAAAGTAGAGTCTATGCATTTCTTTCTCCCTGTTTCTAGTGTATCTCTTAAATGCTATATTGATTTCCCTTCATTTTGGCAAAGGAGATTCATATATTCACACTGTTTTATTCTCGAGCAATTCATACCAATTTTGTGCTATAATAAAATCCAAGAGTGTTCCATGTGTTTTTCATTTTGGCATTAAATTAGTTGATTTGTAGTAATTGCTTCTATAAAGTGACTCCAGGCCACCTGTCAATTCTTTTTGCTGCTGCCTTTCCTAGGTGTTAGGAGAGAAGATCTGTCTCTTAATTTGGCATTTTAAGATTTTTCTAAAGTCTGCAGAGACTTCCTGCCAAAGGCCTCTACTTTCCATCATTATAGACTAGGGAGGGATGGTAGATAACTTTTTCCATCATGCGAACAAATACTTTGCAAGCATATATTAAAAAAAATCAACATATAAAGCAATGTAACCAAATATATATTTATTAACAATTGCTGGTATTTTCTTGAGAATTAATGTAAGAATCCTAGGTAGGAAGATGGGGGGGCAGATGATAAGAGAAAAAATCAGATAGTAACATAGATGGTATAGTATATACATATGCATGTATTATATGTATATAAAGCACAGATATACAGATGATAGATATACACATATATCGATGAGGGCGGGATAACAAAGCACCTCAATTACTTGAACATACTTGACTGGTGAAATTTGGTTTGCATGTTTGAGCTGCGAAAAGATAGAAGATATGCACCAAGTAGGTTTTATGCTGGAGCAACACTTGTATTTACAGTTGGAAGAATCCCTGTGGAGAAGCAATACTTTATTTGTGGGATAGTCTTTAGGAATATTAACAAGTTAGTACATGATATTCCAACAAAGATAATTAACACCTCCACTCAACTCTGAAATTGTTTTGTAGGAGTTGAAAAATAACATGATCTAGCGTGAACAAACAGAAGTTAATTCCAAAATAATGTTGAGTTTGTTCAGGAGGATTTGACTCAATTAAAAACTCTCTTTGTTGGGCTTTGTCATACTCACAGAGGACTCTGAAGAGGTTCAAATAGTGTAATATTTGGGTAAAATCTTTTTTCACTTTAGAAATTTATTTTTCTCAGTATTGAATAGAACTAATATTTAAATTTATGAAATGCTGATGCTTCCACTTTTCTCCTATACATTATTTAATAAGATTGCTGATTCTTCTATCTCATTAATTACTTAGCTTGTATTTTTGCCAGTTGCTCTTCAATAATGAGAAAAGTGCCAAATGATTTCTAAATACTTTTCTCTAAAGCAAAAATTTTAATCATTCTTCCATCAATTCACCAAGTTCACCCTCAATTTCATAACTATGAACCTGATGCTAAAAGAAATATCCTTCTCCTTAACAATTTATAAATTAAAATCTCAAGAAAGAATATATTGACACTGATGTAAGAAGAAAACCAAGGATGCAAAGCCTGGGCAGGCAGGTAAATCAGAAAGGAGGCTCACCCTGAGTTATACTTTTTTGCAGTTTTTGTAACTCCACAGGCTTAAGATTAGCAGAATGATATGTTTTAGTGACATAAAATACTGTTAGGAAAAAACTCAGAGGATGAAATAACAAATTATATCTTATAGTAGGACTTAAAAGTGAAGTGCCCAATAAAGCAGGAACAAAATGAAAATATATCTTACCGAGAAAAGCTCATTCATTTTCTCAACTTGCAAGTCATTTCAAATTGGCTTGTCCATATTTTAAGTATTTTTTTCTTCATCCTTTGTTCATTTGAACAGTATCTGAGAGTATGCTATGTTCAAAACCAAGTCAAAGTTGTCTTAGAGATTTTGAAAATTATAAATTACTTTTACCAGTTAAAAATTAATCGATGTGGCATGCCAATCTGTTCATTATAAAATTGAAAATGAATTTAGGAAACTGCTGAAGAATTCCTTCCTTAGATACTCTGAGCATCTACATATGAAGCAAATGTATTCTACTTCAGTCACATGACCCTTGCTACTATCATGAGTAGTTAATTACTACTACTTTCTGGTTTACTAGTTTCTGGTAAATTGCCTTAGTAAGGTAGGGCCTCAAGATACAAACTTCTCGGCTATTATGGCTTCCAAAATATGTTACCTAACACTCTCCCATGTTGCTTATAAGCACAGTATGTTTCGCTCTGCTTGACTGAACTTATATTTTGATGTTTTTTTCTACGTTAAACACAAGGAAAGAAGTATTTGCCTGCCCCTGGAAGGGGAACATAAACTTTTCCTGAGACACGAAATCAATTGTGAATAAATGAGATTTTGGGATACTATCATATCCAGAGTTTTTTTTTTTTGAGTATGGCCAAACAGAGGCCTGTTTCTTCCAATTGATTTTAGGGAAATGGGATCTAGCCGTTTGCCAGCCTGTCCTGAATGCAGTTTTCCCAGAGGCAGAGACTGCACTGGATGACCTCACAAGGTCCTTTCCTGCACTGTGATCAAATGCCATGAGCTGAAACTTGGTGTCCTATTCCAAGACAACAAATTAAATATTTATATAGAAGTTTTTCATCTAATGATCTTGTTTTCTTTTATATTTAATACAAGCAGTAGGTTTGAAAAAGTCTAAAGGTTCTATTCAAAATTTTATGAATCCCTAGGCCCACCAGGTTGTTAATTGGATGGTGTATTACTATAAAGGAAGTGAGAAATGCCTGGCATAATTGTATAACGTTTGTTTTCTCTGCTCTGTGGGAATTCTCAGGGGTTTCATTAGCAGATGGTTACTGAAAGCCTGCATCCTGGAGTCTGGACTGGTGACTATCATTCTTCTTAATTATTCAGCAACTCGCCTGCACAGGTCAGGTCTAAAACACAGATATTAAATTCAGAGCATCCTGGATAATAAATGGTCTTACCTAGAATTAGATTTTCATTCTCTTCAATTAAATAATGCTAGCAGAGCATAACACTAATTCATCAAAGACATTTTAGGTTATTTACTTGTGAGACACCAGTAGGTTAGATTTATAAACTGGATCTTTTTTTTAAAAAAAGTCATTTAATTTCCATTTGTATATTTAATTAAACAAATATACTAAATATGCAATTATAAATATATGTACATGTGAAAATATACACATATGTAAATACAGATATCAAAAATCTCAACTAAAGCATTTCTCAAAAAAACAAGTTTTACAGACAGATTTCTCCTCTCAGGTGGGTGTGATGATTCACAAATAAATAAGACAATGTAATAGGCACATAGGTGCTATCATAATAAATGTGTTGGTAATATCTCAAACTCTGAAGTTCACCTATTTGGTGGATTTGTTAAACATCCTATTTAACCCCAACCTGATCAAGTTCAAGATGTCTCCAGTACCATTTTAATTCTGACTCTGCAAATAAGATAAGATACAATCATCCAGTAAACTTGGTGATAGTTACAAAACTCATTGCTGTTCTGCACTTTATTATTTCTTATCGATAATGTTTAGTAGTTGTATCCTGAATACAGAACATAGAAAATAAAAACTGTAGCAATAGGTATTAAGTATTGGCTCTAAACACGTGATATCTATCCAGGATGTAGCTGTCATGTGAGATACTGGCAAAATTTGGTAGAGCTCTGTTCCTGAAGCTTTCAGACACGGATGGTAAAGTTAACATCCAGGGAGGAAGGTATTAAGCTTTCTCAGCCACAACTATAGCAAGAACTGTGGGGCAGCCAATTTTACTCAGATTAATCTGATAGCACCAAATCTCATGGTTGCTGTCAAGGAAAAGCCAACCTGATGAAGTATCCTTCCGTTGACCTTTTCCTCTGGATCCCATTGGGTTGTTAGCAATTAACTCCCTCATAGAGTTGCATATACACTTTGTCTCAGGTACTTCCAATACTACCCAGTTCTGTTGGAAGTACAGGTGGAAGTTTAATGTTACAATACATCTTGATTGTTATTTGTGGGGAGGAGATTTTGGCAGATTTACTTCCACAAAATTTTGCAATGAGAAATGATCAACATGAAAAATGTAAAAGATGCATTAAGTGCCTTTCTGACATAGTACAAAAAAGTCACAAAGAGAAATATTTAGTAGCATTTTTAAAAATCTGACTGATAATCTATTAGTGTAGGCCACAGTCTAAATCATACAAGCATTTACATGAACAGAAATTACATCACATAATGCTCTCATACCAAAATGGGAAATGAGCATTTCCTGAGATAATGATGATATAAAACTGGAAAAAGTGATAGAAAGACAACCATAAAGTTTCAAAATGAAGACTAAAACCTATGTCTTCAAAAAATACATAAGTTAAATAAGAAATCTCCAATGGAAAACAGTAGTTGAACTAAATAAAAATTACATTTGTGGTATGCGCAAAAGCATCATAGCTTTTGCTATGGGAATAGCATAGGAAATTTTGCATAGGGAATTCATAGCACTGAATGAATGTTAAAATAATAAAGACATAAAGTGGCTAATGTAATCTATGATCTTCAATAATCAGTAAAATGAACATATTAAGCCTAAATTAGCATAATAAATAATAACTTTTACAGAAAAAAATAAGTGAAATGAGAAATAGGGATTTAACAGCAAAAATCTAAATCAAAAATTAGTTTGAAAAGAGTGATATAGATAAGCCCCTACAGAGAAAGAAAAGGCATACATATTTCTAATAGCAGTGTAGCACTGTCGTCCCATTGATTATCAATTTGCTCAAGCAGGGACCAGTAACGTCTCCATTGTGAGACTTGTTGTTACTGTTTTTGGCATATCGAATATGCCACAGGTAACTTGCCAGGCTCTGCTGTGTGGGTGGGATACTCTCGGTAGCTTGCCGGGCTCTCTGAGAGAGACAGTATATCAGTAATTAAAGTTTGTGCAAGAGGGTGATAGCACAGATCCTATGAAAATTAGAATAATTATAAAGATGTGTTATAAACAACTCTATGCTAATGAAAGAGATAAAATAGAGCAATTTTTTTGTTGTTGTTTGTTTGGGAGACACACCTGGCTGTGCTCAGGCCTTATTCCTGACATTTGGGGAAGCATATGATACCCCAAATTTAATAGGACAAGTGTCTTTTTTGTACTACCACTCTGACCCCTAAATTTATTTTTAATAAATAAGATCTTTGTATTTGAATTCAATCTGCTTTGTTTTCTCAATAAATATGAAAGTGATACTTTGAATATTACAATTGTCTTGCAAAATCTGTTAGGGAAAATGTGATTTTTAAACTAAATCTGGGTAATATTGAGGAATAAGTTATTTTTACAAACCAAATATGAATATTTACAGTTTTAAATTTAAATTGTAATCTCTCCATTTCTGAAGTGCCAACACAGGAAAATTCATTCTACAGTGTAAAAAGGAACTCAACTGTGAAGCTGCAAGTATTATAACAAATAGAAATTTTGCATAATAGACATAATTTTAGATGAACAAGTTCTACCTCTGTCAAAGAAATTTAGCAAGAGTGTGATCCTGGCATCATAGGAATAAAAAGGGGTTAGGGCAAAAGAATAGGGCATTAGATAGCTCTTGAGCTAATCTGTCACGCCTGGGGGAATTTCCCATAAAAGAGATGTAGTCTCAAGGTGAACATGTCAGAAAGAGGGCTCAGGACACTTGTTCTAATATAAAATCAGCCATGGAAAGTTTACATTTGACAGCTCACCCCATGAGGCTAATTCACAAAATGCAGACTGAATGATAAATGAACACCAACTTTACAATCTTAACTAGATCGTGTCAGAAGAACAAAGATAAGAGAAGAGTGTCAGAATATATTAAGTTCAGCTAGGAACATAGCTAAAGATTGTGCAAGTGCAAATATGCAGTACTTTGTATTTGTTTGTCCATATACGTTCATTACCTGGCACTTATGTTAAATAGTGTATATTAATATATAATCATGTAACATATTAAAATTTTAGTGAAATTAATGCAACTTTGAAAAGATTAAAACCAAAACCCAGAATTTTCCTATAAATTTATTGATGGAATCTTGCCTGGAGTTATGCTGAAAGTAGAATTATTTTTAATAGTGAAAGTTGTAAAGAATCTAAATTCTATCAACATAAAAACAAATGTAAGTATTTTATATGCCAGATTTCTGATTCAGATCTATTTAAATATACTCTAGTAGATATCCAAAACATCATGCTGAATCAAGAAAGCATATTACAGAATATGTATATGCTATAGTACAATTACAGATATTTTATACATCACACAAAAATACTTCTTGTTTATATTGAACATCAAAGCAAGCTAAAGAGATATGCTAATTTATGTATTAGTACAACCTAAAATCTTGGTAGTTGCTGACTCTGAGTTTTAGGTGTTGGGGACAAGAATGTGTCTTAGATGAGTGTTTTGTTTCCTTTATTTAAGAAAGACATAAAATTTGGCATATTAGTAAGTATTGATTCTAGGAATTAGTTACATGGGTTTTTCGTAGTATATATTATACTCCATCTTTTTTAAAAGTCTATTAAAATTTTGAGTGGGTTATGTTTGATAACTAATGGAGCATGAAAAAAATGAATACATGGCTCTCAATAATGAAGACATAATCCTATAAGGTCCAGCTCTTCTACAATTGAACACAAACCATACAATATAGGGGCAAGTATATGCACATGAAGTGTTTTTAGGGAACATTAAAATACGAGTGGGTGCATTTTAATACACATTGAGATTCATCACGACTTAAGCTTCCTCAAGCCAAAGGAATTCTAGAATGCCTTGCATTTTTTTAAGCTAAACGTAGGAATACCAGAAAAAGAATAAGTACTTAGTGTTGTGAAGAGAGCCTGACTCCCAGGTAAACACAATCCAAAGAATAAAACCCAGATTCAGCAAGACCTCTTCACACTACACTTAATTTTTTGATATTCTAAGACCTTCAAAAATTCTTGCTGAACATTATTATGCCAAGACTGAGAAAAAGTCAATGTTATATGAAAAATAAATCATTTTCTGATCTGGGCTTTCAGGATAGTCACTCCTACAAGAAGTAAGTCAGGAAAAATTAATTCCTTTTCTTTGATTCTTAGTCCAGACTAATGTGTAAGTTTTTCTTTTCTAGGGTGTATGGAGTAGAAAAGTAGGTATGAACTTAATCACTCTTGAAAAGGAGGATAAATGGAGCTAAAATACAACAATGGGGGCTACTAAAACTAAATCTCCAACTAATTTCAGGAAAAGAAGCAGAATTAATTTATACATTTTTAATGAATTATAATAGAGTTTTTAAATTTTGTGGCTTTTATCTTTTTTGGGCTGGAGTGATAGCATAGCAAGTAGGTCGTTTGCCTTGCATGCGGCTGACCCGGGTTCTATTTCTCCACCCCTCTCGGAGGGCCCAGCAAGTTACTGAGTGTATCCCACCCGCACGGCAGAGCCTGGAAAGCTACCCCTGGTGTATTCAATATGCCAAAAATAGCAACAAGTCTCACAATGGAGACGTCACTGGTGCCCACTCGAGCAAATCAATGAACAATGGGACTACAGTGCTATAGTGCTTATCTTTTTAATTTTTTTTATTTTTGGCGGTAATCAATGACTTTTTTCTTTTTTCTTGGAGGGCCACACCTGGAAATGCTCAGGGTTTATTCCTGCCTCTCTGCTCAGGGGCCACTCCTGGCGGGGCTCTGGTGACCATACTGATACGGGGGATGGATGCCAAGTCACCAGTATGCAAAGCAAGCACCTTGTACTCTACACTCTCTCCAGCCCAATAATTACTTTTTAATAAGATATTTCTAATAGACTTGAAATGTTTCTGCAGGTTACCCCTTGTAGCCAAATTATTTATCAGAATAAAGCATACTTTTAAATAAAGCGAAGTAATTCCATATACTCTGTTGAAAAAGAAAAGTGTATTATCTTAAATATATAATTTCTGGAAAATAAAATGAGTCTCCCACTAGGATGAACACAACTTAAAAAATTTAAATAACTTCTGTAGGTAATAAAAATACAATAGTATATTTTCTTTCCACCACTTAATTACCTATTGTGATCACTATTTAATTAGAACTTTCATATAGGTAATTGAATTTCTGTTTACCTCTTGAAATAACTGAAGAGAGAAGTATTCAGGTAAGCTGAAATGGAATTAGCTTTAAAATCTCCTGGTGAGGGCATAATAGCCTTTGAGATATTGTGCTGACTTTAAAGTGGGGATTGTATGATGAAAAATAGGAGTCAGGCAATGAACAGAAAAAGCTAAAAATCTGTCACATGGTATTGACTTTCCCTAATGCATCCTATGAAATCCATGTGTGTGTGTGTGTGTGTGTGTGTGTGTGTGTGTGTGTGTTTCACATAAGAAGTCATTGGGAAAGCAAATCCCAAACTTTCATGTCACGACTTTGTACCTATGGCCTCAAAAATACTTCCCCCTCCATTAGACAGGATTACAGTATTCAATGAGTCGTTATCATGGAACCTATCTCACCTCCTACTGTCACAAGATTACCTGTGCTGACACCTAAGAATAACAAATAAGTAAACATGTCATTTTCTCCATCAGTTTTCTCTGAAGAAATCCTGAGTGTGACAGCCTCAGGGATATTACTAGATCTGTGGACTCTATCTCATCAGGTGTGAAGCTTTTCTCTCTTTTTTTTGAGCTTTGCACTTGGTACAAAAGAACCCAAGCATGTACCCAAATGCTCAAAGAATCACAAATTTCTTGTGTCATAAATATATTATGTAATTATCCTCCTTTTGTTTTAATGGCCAATTTCAGCAATTCATTCAGAACTATTTTGATTTGGGGGACCTACCCATCTGTCCTCAGAGCGTACTTTTGGCTCTGTGCTCAGGGATCACTCCTGGTGGGCTCAGGAAACTGTATGTCGTGCCAGGGAACTAACTTTAGTGAGCTCTGTATAAGGGAAGCACCCTACCCGCTGTACTATGCTCCAAGCCCTTAGGACATCTTTATTTGAATATTTAGGCTTCTGTGCCATTTGCCTTAAAATCTTTCATAAGCTTCAAAAGGAATGGGAAGAAGTGCTGAGTACGATCACTGATACTTAAATATATCCTATCTAGATTCTCTACATAAAAACAAACTTTTTCCACTAGCCACCCTTTTTTCAGATTTTTTTTTCTTTTTGGGTCACACCCGGCGATGCACAAGGGTTACTCCTGGCTCATGCACTCAGAAATTACTCTTGGTAGTGCTCAGGGGACCATATAGGATGCTGGGAATCGAACCCGGGTCAGCCACGTGCAAGGCAAAGGCTCTACCCACTGTGCTATCACTCCAGCCCCACCACTAGCCACCCTTTTTCCACTGAGAACTGCATACAATACAGGCACTGATTTAAGTCAATAAAAGTTACAATCAAAACCTGACTCATTTGCCATATTCTTTGTAATATAGGTCCTCTCCCCAAAGTCATAGTCTTTGAACTTCTAGTAGCCCTTCTACCACTACCTGAGGGAAAATATAACTTCCCGCAAAGGACACAGGAGGAAAAATCAAAGCCAACAAATGAAAAAAGGCACAGGTTTTTGTGGCAACTCGAGTATCTGGATCAGTCTTACAGAAATAAAATAGACCACAGAGTTTTCAGTTACATTATCCAACAAATCTTTTTTCCTGGTTTTTTTTTTTTTTTTTTTTTTTTGCATAAGCTATTTTGAGTTGTTCTGTCACTATCCAGACCTAAAATACAGACAACCTACTTTCTCCAGGGATCAAAGGGTGCCGTTCAAAGTTTCCCAGTTTCCACAAAGCCTGGAGTTTGAGTCCTCATTTCAAACCATCCTGAGTGCTGTCCCCAAGTAACAGTTTCAAATCCCCTCTACTAAACTTGCTTCAATAGGAAAGGAAAAGGTAGCCAGGGAGGAGAAATATTAGGAAATGTTTACACGTATGGAATTAGTAACATACTTGATTCTCACCTGAAACATCATGCTGAGAAAATATTGAAGAATTTGCAAAATAGTGAATAAAATGAGACAAGAGTACTCAGTTCCAAATCCATCTTGTCTTCCTGTCATGTGGTTTGGGAAAATACAAATGTATTTCACATAGCAATAACGAACACTAATTGCCTATTATTTGTCAGATGCTTCAAATTTGTTTAATCCTCATATGAATCCTTTGAGGTACCTACAAATAGTAGCATTAGTTTTTCGATGAGCAAGTTGGATGCATAAGTAAGTTGTTTAAGAATATTCAGATAGTACGTTCGCAAATACAGCATACTTACTGAGTATGAAAGTGTTTAGAATTAATTACTAATTTATCATCATCATCATCATCGCGTTTATCATCGATTTTCTTAAGATGTCTCAGTAATGTCTAATCAGAATTAATTTTTAGGAGAGATACAAGACTTCTTGTGAATAAAAGAAAAAGGCTTAGTATTTGCACAAAGAGGAAATCTGAAAATAATTACAAACTTATACAAGAATCTAATGACTACCAAAAATGAAATATTTCCCATTTTTATAGTATTTACCTTTATTAAAGTATTAACTGCAGCTCTTAAAAAATATATATTGTATGGTGCTGGAGCAATAGCACAGCGGGTAGGGCGTTTGCTTTCACATGGCCAATCCGGGTTTGATTCCCAGCATCCCATACGGTCCCCCGAGCACCACCAAAAGTAGTTCCTGAGTGCAGTCAGGAGTAATCCCTGGGCATCGCCAGGTGTAACCCAAAAAGAATAAAAGAATATATATATATTCTTTATATATATTTATATATATATATGTAGACTCAGAAAACAGACCCAGGGAACTGCAAGACTACCCCCCCTCAGCCAAGGTGCCCCCCAGCACCCGGGCCAGAGGAATTCCCCAGTAAGTGTTAGGACTGCATCAGAAGTGGGACTTTAATTCTGCTCGGGCACTAATGCAGCCAACTTCCTCCCAGGTAAAATGTGGCGGAGGTCATGGCCTCTGGGGCAATGTAGCCACAGTTATTATCCCCCTGCCCAGTGCTCTGGACTCACATCTCAATCTCCATTACCTAATTCTGAAGAGAACATGCTGGCTATCCCAATCACATTAGGCCAATAGTCCAGTAGCCTATTCCAATCTTACCAAAATAATGGTGAGCACAAGAAACTGAACAAGCCTAATATAAAAGAACACACCCACTGAAGCTGCAGTAGAGGCCTGACATAAGTCACAAAGAAGCACCAATGAGGAAGATAGCATTCTAGAAGAGGAAAAACTGAACATATCCAGAATCCTTTCTCGCAGTGAGAGGGGCACATTGATAGTGAACTGGAGGGTCACACCTCCATACTACCACAACAATATGAAAAAACAGCACAAATTGCCACCATGAGGAGTGTATGAAGAAAAGAGTACAGAAGCTTCAACAGGGACGACCCAGAAATACTATCTTTCCAATAAAGATGAAATGCTGAGGATGATCAATGAACTCAAAGAAACAGTGCAACAGACATCCAGTAAATTAAAGGAGGACATGAAAGAAACAGTGGAACAGACAGCCAAGAAAATACATGAAGATGTGAGAGCAGAAATAAGAAAGCTACAAACAGAAGTGTCACTAATAAAGGATTCGACTGATGAAATTAAAAACTCAATGGGCTCCCTCCACAGTAGAATGACTACAGCTGAAGACTGAATCAGTGAGCTTGAAGATGAGCTGCAGAAAGCATAGAGGCAACAATATACAATGGGAAAAAGACCTCAAAATAGCTATAGGGCAAGTCAGAGACCTAGGGGATGAACTCAAGAGGAACAACATAAGAATCATTGGAGTACCAGGAGGACAGGGAGGCAACCCCAATGAAAGAGCAAGGATTAAAATATTGTTGAGAAGTTCCTGGAGCTAGAGAATGCAGGCATCCAGATCTGAGGAGCCTAGAGAATACCAGCTAAAATAAACCTTAATAAAAAGACTCCAAGACATATCGTAATCAGAATGACAGATACCATGGATAGAGACACAATACTGCAAGAAGCAAGGTCAAAGAAGGAAATCACATATAGAGGAACACCCCTTAGATTTACAGCCAACTTATCAGAGGAAACCTTCAAAGCCTGAAGACAATGGTGGGATATAGTGAAAAAAACTCAATGAAATGAACGCCTCACCAAGAATACTTTATCCGGCTAAACTCTCATTCAAACTCAAAGGAATGATACACTATTTCATGGATAAACAACAGCTCAGGAAATTCATAGATTCAAAACCAAGCTTAAAAGGACTGAAGGGACTACTGTGCTACTGTAAGACAAGAGAAAACCCTACAAGCACAACAAAGCTCTACAGAAAGAAGGCACAAAACCCCATGACAATAATTTTGCTTAATGTCAATGGTCTAAAAGCACCAATTAAGAGACATAGAGTGGCAAAATGAATTAAATAAACAGAACCCAGCATTCTGCTGCCTACAAGAAACATATCTGAACAGTCAGAGCAAACACAGACTCAAAGGATGGAAATCAATCCTGCAAGCAAACAACTCCCTCAAAAAAGCCGGGGTGCCCATACTAGTATCTGATAACATAGATTTCAGGCTGAAAAAGATGAGAAGGGACAGCAAAGGCCATTTTTTAATAATCAAGGGATATGTACAGCAGGAAAAAATCAAACTCCTAAACAAATACACACCCAATGAGGGACCAGCTAAATACTTAAAACAACTGCTAATAGACATCAAGGAAGACATTGGTAGCAACACAGTAGTTGGAGAATTCAACACCACCTTATCACCTATGGATAGATCAACAAGGATTAAAACTCAGCAAGGAAGTACTGGATTTGAAGGAAGAAACAGAAGAGAGAGAGCTAATAGATGTATACATGGCCTTCCATCCTAAAAAAGCTGAATACACATTCTTTTCCAGTGCATACGGAACGTTTTTCAAGACAGACTACATGATGCTGGGTTACAAAACATACCTCAATAGAAACAGGAAGATAGAAATTGTATCAACTATCTTTTTGGACCATGATGCATCGGAAATAGAAGTTAATCACATACAGACATGGAGAATCAAATCAAACACCTGGAAATTCAACAACTCAATGTTGAACAATGAGTGGGTCAGGGAGGAAATTAAGGAAGAAATCAAAAGATACCTGGAAACAAATGAGAATGAAGATATGAACTACCAGAACCGGTGGGATACAGCTAATGCAGTAGTAAGGGTAAAATTTATAGCTCTGCAAGCATTTCTCAGGAAGGAAGAAAGGGCCCACATAAATAACTTGACTTCACAGCTCAAGTACTTAGAAAAGGACCAACAAAAGGAGCCCAAACCAGGCAGAAGGAAAGAAATAATAAAACTTGGAGCAAAAATTAATGACATGGAATCCCCCCCCCAAAAAATAACAATCCAAAAGACCAATGAAACCAAGAGCTGTTTTTTGAGAAAATAAACAAGATTGATAAACCACTAGCAAGGCTCACAAGGAAAGAGAGAGTGAGAGAATCCTAATGTAATGAACCAGAAATGAAAAGGAAGACATCACAACAGAAACCAAAGAAATTCAAACGATCATCTGAGATTACTTTGAAAGTCTGTATGCCATGAAACAAAAGAACCTAGAAGAAATGGATAAATTCCTGGATTCCTATCACCTCCCTAGACTGAACCAAGATTTGGAATACCTGAATAGACCTATTACTGTCAGGAAATTGAAACTGTCATCAAAAGTCTTCCCAAAAACAAAAGCCCAGGTTCAGATGGATTCACTAGTGAATTCTTCTAAACATTTCAAGAGGACCTATTTACAGTTCTTTTCAAGCTTTTCCAGGAAATTGAAGAAACAGAAACACTCCCAAACAGTTTCTATGAGGTACATATCACCCTAATACCAAAAGCAAACAAAGATACCACCAAAAAAAAAAGAAAATTATAGGCTGATATCGCTGATGAACATGGATGTAAAGATCCTCAACAAACTATTAGCAAATAGAATCCAACAACTCATCAAAAATATCATACACCACGATGAGTGGGACACATCCTAGAGATGCAAGGATGGTTTAACATATGGAAGTCAATCAATATAATGCATCATATCAATAAAAGAAAAAATAAAAACATATAATCATAACAAGAGATGTAGGTAAAGCATTTGACAAGACCCATTCACCTGTTTATGATGAAAACTCTCACCAAAATGGCTATATTTAGAGACCCTTAAAGCCTGTACCAAGGAGCTCCTAAAAACAATGGGCTTGTATAGAAAAGTCGCAGACTATAATCAATACCCAAAAGTCCATGACTTTCCTATACATAAATAAAGAGAGAGAAGAAGGCAATATGAAAAAAACAATGCCATCACAATCATGCCTCAGAAAATCAAGTACCTCGGAATTTAAGTAAAGAGGTAAAGAACCTGTATAAAGAAAACAACAAAACACTACTTTAAGAAATAAAAGAAGACACAAGGAAATGGAAACACATCTGCTGCTCATGGATTAGGAGAATTAACATTGCCAAAATGACAATACTCCCCAAAACAGTATACAGATTTAATGCAATCCCTAGAAGGATAGCCATGAAATTCTTCAAATAAATTGATCAAACACTCCTGATTTCATGTGAAACAACAAAGCCCCATTAATAGCTAAAGCAATTCTTGGGAAAAAGAAGATGGGAGGCACTTTCCCCAACTTCAAACTCTACTACAAAGCAGTAATAATTCAGACAGCATGGTACTAGAACAAAGGCAGAGACACAGACCAGTGGAACAGAGTTTAATATCCTTATACACACCCTCAATTATATGATAATTGAATCTTTGATAAGGGAGCAAGAAACACGAATATGAGCAAGGAAAGCCTATTTAACAAATGGTGCTGGAAAAACTGGACAACTACATGCAAAATAATGGACTGAAACCTAAAACCTAACACCATGCACAAAAGTCAGATCAAAATGGATTAAAGATCTCAACATCTCAACAGAATCAATAAGTTACATTGAAGAAAAGGTTGAAAAAACCCTCTATATCATAGAAGCTAAAGTTATCTTCAAAGATGACACCCCACTGACCAAGCACGTGGAAACAGAGATAAACAAATGGGAATATCTTAAACTAAGAAGCTTCTGTACCTCAAAAGAAACAGTAACCAGAATTCACAGACAGACTACAGAATGGCAAAGGATATTCACCCAATACCTATCTGACAAGGGGTTAATATCAATGATATACAAGTCACAGATTGAACTGTACAAGAAGAAAACAGCCAGTCCCACCAGAAAACGGTGGCAAAATGAACAGAAACTTTCTCAAAGAAGAAATCTGAATGACCAAAAGGCATATGAAAAAAGTGCTCTTCATCACTAATCATCAGGGAGATGCAGATCAAAACAACAATGAGATATCCTCTCACACCTCAGAGACGGCACACATACAAAAGAACAAAAGCAACTGGTGTTGGCATGGATGTGGGGAGAAGGGGACTCTCTTTCACTGCTGGTGGGAATGCCAGCAGTGGTTCAGCACTTTTGGAAAACAATGTGGACATTTCTCAAAAAATTAGAAATTGAGCTCCCATTTGATCCAGTTAATACCAGTTCTGGGATCCCGGAGATGCAAAAAAGTGCAGTAGAAATGATATGTTCACTTGTATGTTTATTGTAGCAGCACTATTTATAATAGCCAGAATCTGGAAAAAACCTGAGTGCTTGAGAACAGATGA
Organism: Sorex araneus; assembly: GCF_027595985.1. Classification (NCBI taxonomy): domain Eukaryota; kingdom Metazoa; phylum Chordata; class Mammalia; order Eulipotyphla; family Soricidae; genus Sorex; species Sorex araneus. The sequence goes on from NC_073306.1 coordinate 169,979,705, forward strand.
CTGGTTAAAGAAACCTTGATACATCTACACAATGCAATACTGTGCAGCTGTTAGAAAAGATGATGTCATGAAATTTGTATATAAGTGGATCAACATGGACAGTATCATGCTAAGTGAAGTGATTGGCGGGGGGAGGGAACATAGAATGACCGCACTCATTTGTGGAATATAAACGAACAGAATGGGAGACTAACACCTAAGGATAGTAGCCATAAGGGCCAGGAGAATTGCTCCATGGCTTGGAAGGTGGCTTCACATGCTAGGCATGAAAAGGCAGCTGATGTAGATAAGGGACCAACTAGTAAATGATGCTTGGAGGACTCACTCAGGATGGGAGATGTATGCTGAAAGTAGACTACGGACCAAACATTATGGCCATTTAGTACCCATATCGTGAACCATAACACCCAAAAGGAGAGAGAGAGTAAAAGGAAATGTGCCTGCCACAGAAGCAGGGGGGATGGGGAGGTGGCTGGAAGGATACGGAAAACATTGGTGGTGGAGTATGGGCACCCATTGAGGAATGAGTAATTGATTATTGTATGACTGAAACATAATTGCGAGAGTTTGAAAATCTATAACTGTAACTCACAGTGTTTCATTAAAAATTTTTAAAGAAAAAGCAGCCTATATACATATATATAGTAAGCATATTATTAATTGGATATACCCATGAATTTACTAATAGAAGGTAACAAAAGAAATGCCACATGCAGTCTTTTCAGGTAGATGTTATACTTTTGTGATTGGATTATGTCTGGATAGAAAATAAAAGTCAAAGATTGTATAGTTAAAACTATGAAAGGGAAACTGCACCTCTAACTTCTCATGTTTTAAGCCATTATTAAGTAAAAATCTATCCTCCTCATTATATTTTTGAGTTTCTGGAAGCATAAATGACTCTTCCTTTATGTTTCTCTTCCCTTTTTCTTTTCTACCAAAATTTTGTTTTTCTATAGATTTCTTCCTTAATATTTGTTTGCTTACTGAAACCAAACTAATAGTGAATTTTCCCCTGAAAGAACAAGACAGAGTCCTTTTGAATTTTATGGGTTGAAATGAAAGAATCTGTATTTTTTTTTGTAACTGAGGCCTTTCTCTCTGTCTTTCCCTGATTTAGATGGAATTTATAGTTTTAATAAAACAAAAACAGACTGGCAGGAGACTTGCACTTTGGAAAATGTGACAACCACTACAATTATAATCTTCTTTCTTTGACTGAATGAATATAGCACATGCAAACACATTTATATTGATAAACACCCAAGCCTTTAACATTGTTCAGTGGAAACTGGACAGTGGAACCAACCTAAAATTATCATCAACTTTATCATTATCATACCCAAAAAAACACATCCTTGATGGCATCTCTCTGCTGTTTTCTGTTTATGTAATATATGATTATGTATGTTCTTGAGCTGTGCATGCCTAATTTCCCCCTCATAAATATGTTTTTCCTAAAAAACTGCTAAACACGTATAGACTGTTAGATCATTACCCTAAATCTGTTCAGCATAGAACTAGATTGCCACGTTCTCTTTTATAAAGCTTCCTCCACAGTCTGTGCTAGGTAGAATGCTGCTTCACTTAACTGGTTTCCTTGCCAGTGAAGCTTCTATTTACTACTTGTTGTTTCTGTAACTTTGGGGGCAACAAGGGTTAGCACTGTTTTGTATATTTCATATATAATGGATGGTTGAATTTCGCATTGATCCTATCAAGTCTTAATTCTCATTTTTATATCAAGAACTTTTAGCTCAGGGAGACAATATACCATGCAGAAATGATTTAATATTAATGTCAAAATGTAACTGTTGTAAAATTTTAGTAGAAAAACCCACATGGAGTATTACACTGGCACAAGATATAGCACATGTTAAGTACTTAATACCAACTTCCACTTGGACTTTCTCCCTCAAAAGCTTCCGGGTTATTTTCCTTCTGGACTAAGCACCAGTTCATGGAACTGAGTTTTAACATGTCACAAATCTAATATTTTTCAAACTAAAACCTGTCAGGGTCCTGGCCAGTCGACCCTGGCCAACTGTAGCATGACCCACCAAGTTACCGGACTTACTCCCTACAGGAGAGGGAGCAGGGAGGGGAGAAGCCTCTGCCCTGCCCCTCTGCACACCTCGAACTCCCCACCACCACCGAGAAAGAACCATTTGGAGGGGGGAAAGCTGGAGGTCAAGCAGCTCTCATTTTATTAGCTCTCACACAGGTATTTATACATGAACTTCAGGGCAGCCTACATGCATGTGGCACACACCTGGTTATCACTTTCGTCACGTAACCTCACCGAGCTCACTACAGATGTTAGCTAATGATTTATATTTCCCGCTCTCAAAGCCGGATATGTTAGCTCAGACAAGTGAAGACTGTCAGGACCCTCACCCTGTTATCTCCTCAACCAGAGTGCCTTTCTGGGTAGAGTGCTGGCACAGGGCCCTGGGCCCCTATTCATAGAGCCTGCTTCTGTTTCTAGGGGCAGAGGATTTGGCCAGGGTCTCAGGCTAGCTGCTGAGATCCCAACAAAAACCCAATGTTTTCATCATGGCCTACTGGTTCTTATGAAACTATCCCAAACCAACTTTCTAGACTTATTTCCTGTCTTCTTACTTCCTTGCATTCACTTTTCTCTCTACTCATTCACATTTTTTGCTTCTACCCTTTAATGTGCCATAGTCATTGCCCATATTAATTCCTCTATCTAGGTGTCAATCATTTACTCCTACATTCACATGAGCACTTTCCCTTAATTTCTTTTAATTTTTCACCATATGATTCTTCATCAGATAATATTTTTTGGTCAAGTTATCTAATGAAACACATTATTATTCTTTGTTCTCCTACCTCACTTCCCCTATCTTTGTGGCATTTACGCTGCCAGACAAAATAAATAAATGTATTTAATAAATATTTTGGATTGACTGAGATGAGAAGGCATCAAACACATCACACCATTTTCGACACTGGAAAATTACTGTTCCTTGGAACATGCGACAGTAGAGGCACCGGTGGTGTCGGTGGTGTAGGTGTCCTTGACAAAAGGACCTTGGCCATGAGCATTGATTCATTCGAATGCTTAACAACTCAAATCGACACTTATGTTTGAATAGATGTGGCTCATTGCCGGCAGTTTCTATCTTCATCATCTACACATTAACATCCAGCTACGATGAAGAAGAAATTGAAAAGTTATACATGAAGCTGGAGAAGTACTATAAAGAAGACCACACCTTCTACAAGGTCATTGACAGTGATTTTAATACCAAGATAGGACCTAGAAGGTTACCCAAAGAACTCCACATCAGGACTCACGGCCTAGAATGTAACTAACAGGGTGAGAGACTGTCTGAGTTCATCACATTGATCAAGATCATCCATGGAAACTCGCAGTTCCAGGAGGCTGAATCTAAACGCTGGACATGGGAGTATCCCAGTGGACATTTCCACAACAAAATTGATCACATAATATTCAATCAATGGTTTTCCCTGATCGATTTCGCTGTTGTCCCAAAATTCCAAACAGGATAAGACCACCATCTCCTTCATGCAAAATTCTACTTCACAGAATGGGGAGAAAGGGCTGCAAAGATTAAGAAGACAACTCCCAGAACAACCACTAACTGGGAGCTCTTTGCAATACTGTAGCAAAATCTATGAGGAATCCAATCCTGGATATGGACTGGTTAGGCACCTCCATGATTGTGCAGAAAATGCCAAGAATGGGAAAGCCACAAACAGACGTCTGTCTTCGGAAACTCTCGAGCTCATTTTCCAGTGTGGTCTGGCATGAGCCTCTGGCAATCACAAGCTAACATCCGAACTCGCAAAGCTGTGCAGAGAAGCCATAAAGTAAGACCTCAAATAGAGAAGAGCACCAGTGTTGACCAATGCAGCAGAAGTCAGGAAAAGTATTCGCAACACCCGCCTGTCCCTCTCCAACTCTAAAACCAAAATGACTGCCCTCTGACATCCTGATGGATCTATCACATCTTCCAGAAGGGCAATGGAGGGGATTATTCACAATTTCTACTTGGATCTCTTTGATAGCCACATCCACCTGCCCACATATCAAATTCCGCAGGATGGATATGTTCTTTCCAGCATTCTCCCTTCCCAAATCCAACACACCATTTTGTTGGTAAAGAAGCGTACAGCACCCAGTCCAGACAAGGTCAGACCGGAACACCTGAAGAATCTGCCACCAGTACTCATCAATACACTAGTTCAGCACTTCACAGGCTACTTGTCTGAATGCAAGGTTCTGTCCTAGTGGAAAACCAGCAGGACCGTCCTGTTGTACAAGAAGGGAGATATCCACGACATCAGCAATTATTACCCAATCTGCCTATTGTCTATTGTCTACAAGTTATTTACTCGAGTTATCCTGAATAGGATTGGCAGAACACTAGACAAAGGACAACGATGCAAGCAAGCTGGGTTCCAAAAAGGATTCAGCACGATCGACCTTATCCACATGGTGACCAAGCTCATTTAGGTTTCACCAGAGTTCAAGATGCCACTCTGTCTAATGTTCATTGATTTAAAAAAGGCCTTTGATTCTGGTGAGACTAAAGTGTTCATTGAAGCCCTAGCCAAACAGAGTGTTCAAACTCAATACATCAGGATCCTCCGTGAGCTGTATTATAGATTCACCACTAGGATCTCACCATTCTACAAAGAAGTGTTCATCAACATAAAGAGAGAGGTTCGGCAGGGTGACACCATTTCACTGAAACTCTTCAGTGCCACCCTCAAGAAATTCATGCGACAACTGGAATAGTAAGGAATGAGAGTGAAGATAGATGGTCAGCAACTACACGACCTCCGCTTCGCTGGTGGCATCATTCTAATAACACCAAATATCAGCCAAGCGGCATGAATGCTGGCTGACTTTAGACCGTGAGTGTGGAAAGGTCAGACTGCAGCTGAATCTCACGAAGACAATGTTCATGAGAAACAGACTAGTTCCTGATGTTCCATATGCCCTCAATGGAATGAACATCTTTGAATGCAGCAGTTATGTGTACCTAGGTCGAGAACTCAACATGCAAATGACCTGGCACCTGAAGTGCACAGGAGGAAGACAGCTGTGTGGAATGTCTTCAAGATCATAGAAGAAGTGGATAAGAGGATGAAGAACCTCCGCTCTGGTCACATCTTTTTGACTCCACCATTCTTCCTTCACTAGCATACACCTCAGAGACCTGGGCCCTACGAAAATAGGATGAGAATGCTATTCAGGTATCCCAAAGAAGAATCGAAAGAGCTATTTTTGGAGTATCATGTTTCACTCAAGTGAGAAAAGGAATCCAAATTTCCAAGAATCAAGGACTCTGTCTCATTTGCCAAGGCGTCAAAATCAGATGGACCAGACAAGTAAAGTGATTTAGAGACGACAACCACTGGACTAGAGCTGTTCCAGATTGGATTCCACGGGACGTCAAAAGACCACCTGGCCACCCAAATACGAGATGGTCAGACTTCTTTGTCAAGACCCTGAGTGAACGGTTTGAGGCTCTTTGTGTTCTTGGAGCGAGCAGATGCCATTGGGCTACGTTAGCACTCGATAGGGACGAATGGAGACATTACAGGCGCCCGCTCGAACAAATTGATGAAAAATGAGATAACAAGTGATACAAGTTATTTTATAAATTTTAGCTTTGGTTACTTTGGTGTATTGATGTTCTGCACCTGTCAGAATATGTCATAAGAAACTCTCTGTAGTTCTCTATTGAGGTTCTTATCTTTAGAGCAGGACCCAACAGAACAGTGTTCAGTGCAATTCTATTGAAGAAATAATCAACTGTGTGGCACATGACCTTCCAATTAGGGATTATTGAACTGTCATAAATTCACATAACTGGAGCATGTGAATAAGTTCTGGTCATAATATATAACAAGAACTTGGAGATGTGACATCTATGTTTCTACATATGTCCTTTTTATCCTCTATAGGCTAGAAATTGGGAACTGACTAAATCAGCTCTGATCACATTGGTAGAATAAAACGATGCAACAATAGAGAAGGAACCTGATCCACAGATAAGCTCAGGATACTGTTTGCCCCTTATCCTCCCTGGACCAGCAACTCTCCTTGCAATTAGCATAAGGTACAGTATATTTCAAGCAACTCTATATTTTTACCAATTCTCCTAATACAGAACCTAAATAAAAACCATTTTATTTGGCATTGAGAATAAAATAATTATTTTAGAGTATTTGAGGAACTCAAAATAAATAGCAAAGCATGTTGACTGATGGATTCTGTCAGGAAAAGGAGATGAGGGAATGGAAAATGAATCTAAATATTTTTGCTTAGGATATGGTTATGAAGATAATGCCATTAATCAAGTGAGCAACAAAGGCAGGGTGAGTCATATTATAAATTTGTTGAGAAGGAGATGCTTATATGACATTGGGTTGAAGATTTCCAATAAATTTTCTCTGCCTGGCTTCAACTAGAGCAGCTATGAGTAGATATGTGATTTTTGCAATGAACTCCAGTATAAGATTATATAGTTATGTCTCGAAAAATAAGCGTGTATTTCATAAGAAAGATAAAAGAATCTCTCATACAATCAGAAATAAAGTACTACAACTAAACAGACAAATGAATCAGTATTAGGATAGATATAGATTAATACAGACAAAAGAAAAGTATGAATATAGGAATCTTATATGTAAATAGGCCACTGATATATTTATAATTCTTGGAAGTAAAGTGCGTGGTTTGATTTTTCCCCCTGTGGAGCAGATACTCATATTAATTTAGTATATAACTTCAATGAATAATTCATATTTTAGGGGCTGCTAGAACTCTGAAGTGGTACTTAGCAACCATCAGTATAATTATGGGGAATATGTTCTCCAGACTTTTTGAAAAAATCTGTACCTCCCTTTTTAAAACTTAAAAATCTTAGTATATTTTCAAATGTTAGACTTCATTTATATAAAAACGTTTAAGTGGAAAAGTCTGTCTTTGAGATAATATATTGTAATAAAAAGTAAGAAAATATTTCAGATTCTAAAATTTCACATAAATATACACACATGCATTTGCACACACAAAAATCCCAATATCCTCTGGATTAAGGTCTGTGGAGTCAGCATCTTCAGACTAAAAGCACAATATTTTGTTGGTTTTTTTTTTTTTCATTTCGGTTTTGGTTTTGGGACAGTACCTGACAGTACTCCTGAGGGGTCATATCTGGCAGGACTCCATGACACGAGGTGGTGCCAGGAATTAAAATTGGGCCAGTTGCATGTAGCCACTACTTTCTGATCCCTAAAATATTTTGATTATTTTTTAAATATTCAAGCACAATATTTTGAAACATTTCTTGAGCACCGTGAGTGAGGTCCAAACATACAAAGAGAAAAAAAAATAGCGTCATGAGAATAAACAATAATGAAAAAAGAACTTTCATAACTCTCAAAAGTGTGTTAATTCCTAGAAATTGAGCTTCCATTTGATCCAGCAATACCACTTCTGGGAATATATTCTGGAGAAACAAAAAAGTATAGTCGAAATGACATCTGCACTTATATGTTCATCGCATCACTGTTTACAATAGCCAGAATCTGGAAAAAACCCAAGTGCCAGAGAACAGATGACCGGTTAAAGAAACTTTGGTACATCTATACAATGGAATACTATGCAGCTGTTAGAAAGGATGAAGTCATGAACTTTGCATATAAGTGGATCAACATGGAAAGTATCATGCTAAGTGAAATGAGCCAGAAAGAGAGGGACAGACATAGAAAGATTGCACTCATCTGTGGAATATAGAACAACAGAGTAGGAGACTAATACCCAAGAATAGTAGTATATAATACCAGGAGGTTGGCTCCATAGCTTGGAGGCTGGCCTCACACGCTGGGGGAAAGTCATCCCAGATAGAGAGGGGAACACCAAGTAATATGTGATTGGAGATCCTGCGCGGGAAGGGAGATGCGTGCTGAAAGTAGACTAGAGACTGAACAGGATGACCATTCAACACCCCTATTTCAAACCACAACACCCAAAAGGAAAGAGAGATATCAAATTGGAATGCTCCGCCACAGAGGCGGGGTGGGGTGGGGGGATGGGACTGGGGGCGTGGGAGGGATACTGGGTTCATTGGTGGTGGAGAATGGACACTGGTGGAGGGATGGGCTCTTAAACATTGCATGAGGAAAAATCAAGCCTGAAAATGTGTGAATCTGTAACTATACCCTCACTGTGAATCACTAATTTAAAAATAAATAAATTTAAAAATAAAAAAATAAAAAAATTTAAAAAAAAGTCTTTTAATTCATCACAATGTTGTTTAATCGTGGCAACTAGGCAAGAAATTTAGGGAGGTGGGTGAATGGACAAGAATTTTGTTTGCTAAGGGGACTGGAGCAATAGCACAGCGGGTAGGGCGTTTGCCTTGCACACAGCAGACAGGGTTCTATTCCCAGCATCCCATATGGTCCCCTGAGCACTGCCAGGAGTAATTCCTGAGTGCAAAGCCAAGAAAGCCAGGAGTAACTCTTGTACATAGCCAGATGTGACCCAAAAAGCAATAATAATAATAATGATCACTGTCATCCCATTGCTCATCGATTTGTTCAGCAGGTACCAGTATCGTCTCTCATTGAGAGACTTATTGTTACTATTTTTGGCATATCCAATACTCTCGGGTAGCTTGCCAGGCTCTGCCGCCCGGGCTCAATACTCTTGGTTGCTTGCCGGGCTCTCCAAGAGGGGCAGAGGAATCGAACTCGGATCGGCCTCATAAAAGGCGAACGCCCAACCGCTGTGCTATCGGTGCGCGTAATAATAATAATAATAATAATAATAATAATAATAATAATAATAATTTTTGCTGTTTCTTTCCTTTTCATTATTTTTTTTTAATTTAAGTCCATGAATTACAAAGTTATTCATAGTTGAGTTTCAGGCATATTCTGTTCCAGCACCAATCCCACCACCAGTGTCTTCCTCCCTCTCTACCAGGGTTCCTGGGTTCCTTCTCCTGCCTTCTGCCGCCCGGTAACCCAGACAGACTATCGCGTTTTTAAGTTTGGATTTCATGTATTCAGTGTTCTTGACTCTGTGGTTTGACATTTGACTCTACCATTTAAGAGCAAGAAGAGACAATGAGAGAAGAGAAAAAAAGCAACGTGGAGAAAGCAAAGTCAGGCCAGAGCACGTTTCTCCACAAAACAATCACAGCAGGAAAAGAGAACTTTGTCTCTCACTGACAGGAAACAGGCAGCCTACCAGGCACAGGCATTCTTCCTGAAGAAGGAATCATTTTCACTCCTAATGTAGAGCACAGGAATCCCTTAAAGCCTTCAGAAGTCTTTTAGTCCTGGAAATCACTGTCAGTATTGCAAAGGGCTGGGTAGTTATGAAATGAAGTAAAACATTCTTTTTTTTTTGATATGGGTTTGATTAATTATTGGAGGGGCAGGCTCACTCAAGCAGCACGGGTTGTGCCAGACCTGGATCAATCCCAGATTCCATTCATACGAGGCAGTAGCTTCATCACTTTGAGTTGCCTGTGCCTGTCCCAGTTTTCCTCTTTTAGTTTTCATGTTATGTTTTCTAATAAAAATGAAATTGGACCAAGGATAAAAAAAATCCACTGTCTTAAAGTGATTCTTCAAAGAAATTCAAGGGAATAGCATTTAGATATGGGTCATTATTCTCAAAATCTATAGCCTGTTTGGGGTAATTGTTACCATAAAGCACAGATGACTTTGGCAATGCCTGACATAGCAAAAGCAATGCTACATGAGAAATTTTATTCTCTGTCATTTTATTTCATTGATAAATCATTTTCTTTGCTCTTTGAAATGTAAGGAACGTTTTATTCATCATTTCCATATCATATACTGTTTGACCATTATTATTATTTCAACCTAAAAACAACAAATTTGTTGAGATTAAATTTGAAACTTAGAGTATTTTAAAAACCATTTTAAATAAGTACTTTTCCCTTCCTATATAAATTATTAAGTGTTCAAATGTGCCTGCAGTTAGGAATAAACTAAGGATTTTAGTAGGTATGTGAGAGACAAATATATGCATGTACCTATGTCCTTAATGTTGTAGAAAATCTACTGGCTAAAGTTACAAACGGGCCTTGATTTTAATGAAATACACAGAAAATAAAAACTGGTTAAAAACTACTTATTCCTTTTCAGGATTATTTTGAAATGTACTGTCCATCAGCTAGTTTACTCAGTAAGAGTTTTGCAAGCACTTTGTTAAAAAATGTCACTGATATGTCAAGATGGAGAAGGAGACCAGCCATAAATCCATGGGGTATAAACATAAAGAAACTTAGTTCTTTAAATGTAGCATTATCAAAATATCTGATGCCCTACACTATTAAGTAGATTGTAAACATCCAGGGATCCCGACAGTACCAAACCGAGTTGAGATTAATAACTGAAGGTAATCTCAGAACTGATCACTGCTTAGGAGTCCTTCTGAATCCAGTACTATATATTAAAGGTACTAATTCCTCTGTGGGGAGATTATATTGGAGCCAATTCTCTTCATCTATTTTGACATTTTGCAATATTCACTATGACCAGAAGTGAATGAAAGTACTCTGATAGGAACTCAGTTCCCATGTGTCATTCAAAGTCTCCCCAGAAAATCAAAGGCATATATGAGGACTCACCTTCGCTAAAACTGCGGTATTATAACATGCCAGTTAAAAGATGTTTTGAAGGAGCTGGAGCAATAGCACAGCGGGTTGGGCGTTTGTCTTGCACGTGGCTGACCCGGGTTCGATTCCAGCATCTCATATGGTCCCCTGAGCAATTCCTGTGCATTGCCGGGTGTGGTCCCCCCCTCAAAAAAAAAGATGTTCTGAAGGTTGTGTTAGTGGAGCTCTTTTACCCCTTTGTTAAAAAAAAATCTTGTAAAAATTCACCAAGTAACTGGATCCGGAGAGGTAGTAGTGTGTAGGATGCTTGCCTTTCATGCAGTTTACCTGAGTTCAATCCCTGACATCCCATCTGGTTCCCCAAGTACTGCTAAAAGTAATCACAAAAACAGAGCCAGAAGTAACCCCTGAGCATCACCAGGTGAAGCCCAAACTCTTCCCTCCAACTTCCCAGGACCGCAACACACACAAATTACCGTAAAGTACTCATTGGTTCCATATGTGAGTCAAAACCTTCATGCTATCATTTATTTTGCTCTAAGATTTAGGGAAAGTTTATTAAATTTACAAAGGTAAATTGTACCATCTGCTAATGGTATAATAGTATTTATTCTTCAGTGTTGAGAATAAAATGGTTTAATACAGGTAGGGTGGCCAAGTAGTAATAAATTAATTACACAAGAGCATATGTTTCCATTTTTTCTCCATGTCATCACAAAAATTAAGGTGAAGTAATTACCTATACCTTTTATAGGTACTAAACTGTGGAGAAAAGTAATTTATTCTACTAATGATATCAGTTTTATTTGACATCATTAGTTAGATATTGTTGTATGTCAAATATCTCAACTTGATACAGTTAATCTCTCACTTAATCTTCACAAAATGTAAGAGGTAAGTAATTTTGTTATATCCACATTTACACAAAAATTTAGCTTTGCTACATAGCTCATCTCATTAACAGACAACCATTAATTTTTTAATAATGTTCAACAATGAATAGCAAAAAATTCTTTGTTAATCACAAATGCTAAAACTCTTACAATGTTCTATAAAATATGTTTTTCTATTTAAAAGGCTTGATCTGGGCTGAAGATATAATACAACATGTAGGTTATTGGCCTTGCATGCAGCCAACTGGGTTCAGTCCCTGGCACCAAATACCGCCCCCTGAGTCCCACCAGGAGTGATTTATAAGCACAGAGAAGAGAAGGCCCTGAACATAGTCAGATGTGATGCCCCACAAAATCAAAACAATCAAAAAAAGTCTGAGCCTTTTGTTATTGCCCACCTCATGATGAAGGGAGGAAGGAAAGGGGAAAAGTGGAGGAAAGAATAAAGAGGAAGAGACAGAGATACTGAAAGATTGATAACACAATTGCTTCTAGAACAACTGTTTTTCTGCTTGAATTCTCATGCTATTGGAAAACAAATCTAATAGTCAGTCTTAATAAAACAGAGAAATATACTCCAGCTACAGGAAAAACATAACACCTTCATACCATTGCAGGCAGGGATTTATAGTTGACCAGGAGCTTAAATAATATGTTCAAATCATATCCCAATAAATAGGAAATGATGATTTAGATGATCAATGCAGTTTCAACTCTTAATAATTATAACTCATATCCCAATGGTAAGTAAATCCTCCAGCCACAAGTTAATAAAGAGACAAAACTGCAAATGCACTAAAAACGTTGACGACTATTATGCTTCTGTTATTAAAATAAATGGTAAGATGAGGTGATTTTGTTTGGAGAGTGAAGGAAGTAGTGGGACAAATACACAAAATGAAAGACTGCAGATGATTACGGAATAGTGCAAATCCAGCTGAATGACTATTTTCTGTCCTCATATTGGAGGTTTTTTGTTAGCATTTGCCTGTAGCTGTTTATCCACTGGTATGATTAAATGCCACTAGCTGGAGTGAGGGCACTGTGGTAATTCTATAGGACATGCAAAGGGAAAAAAGAGAAAACTTTGCAGCAGAGAAATGCTTAATTATTTCTTGAGAGGTACTGAATTTCAACAATTCGGTTGACTTGTATAATACAAAACAATACAGTACAATACAATAGTTACCTCTCTTATTGTGTCTTGGAGAGAAAGTGTGTGTGTGGTGACTGAATAAATCTCTCTATAAATAGTTTATTGAGGATAAAAGTAATTTGTTGAGGAAAAAAAGTGTAGTTATTTTAATCATTACGGTGAGTATTTTTTGGTCCAGAGGCCATACTCAGCAGTGCTCAGAGATTACTGGGTCTATGCTCAGAGATTCCAGCCGGTGGGGTGGTGCCCAGGATCTAACCAGGTTGTGTTGCAAGGAAGCAAATGCCTTATCCCCTGAGCTGCTTCCCCAATCCTAATTTCAAATCCTACACTCAAATTACAATCACTGAAATCTGGTAAACAGTAATAAAATTCATGCGTGTTTTTTCTTACTTAAATTAAGCAATTTACCACTTTAATTAGAACTGGGAAGAAGTTCGGAATTGGTACTTATTGTAAGAGCACAGTGGGGAGACAGCTGGGGCTTTACACACAGAAACATCCCTCTCCCCAGTGGAGCCTTGCTGGACTCTACAGTGGACAGACTCACTTTTCTCCCTCTAATTTCTTTTTCTTCTGGGCTGGAGTGATAAAGCAGTGAGTAGAGTGTTTGCCTTGCTCTTGCTAACCCAGGTCTGATCCTCTGCTGGTCAGGCATGAGCCCTGAGTGCTGAGCAAGCCCTGAGTACTGCTGGATGGCCCAAAAACAAAATTTAAAAGTTTTGTCTTCAATGATATACTTACTAGCTTTGATTCAAGAAGCAATGGGCATGTGAAGAACTCAAATTCAGAATGCCAATTTTTTTTTTCATTGAGTCATGCATACCTAGTAACTCTTCAGTTGTGAGTATCTTGGATGCCTACAGAAACAATTGTAAACTGTAGTTAGTGGTGAGTTGCCACTAAGTGGAAGAATGTTGCACATATTCCATACAAATTCCACATCTACCTGCCCTTACAGCACACTGGAGGACACGGGACCATTGCGCTTTGGCTTCTAGAATCAGCCCAGTGAGTTTCAGTAGCAGCTTTAAACTCTCGTTGCTTGACACAAACCCCAGTGTTTCATTTGCGGAATGGCATGTTAAGAGTATTCATCTCCTAGACTTTTGCAGCTTTAAATAGTGCATTTTGCTATAGCTGCCAGGGCTTTGCTCGGGGCAGGGAGGGAGACTCAACCCACCCCCTCCGAGGGGCCCCCGTGAAGACAGCCAGGCTCGGGGGCAAGAGACTCTGAGATGTAGAAGTAAGAGATCAGGGCAGCAATGGCCTAGTAGCGATCATACATGGAGATCCCAAAATTACCAGCATGGGAACAGATAAGTGTGAGGTCCAGGCATCCTACACTGGATATCGCAGACCAGACTGACCTGGGAATTGCCTGGGGTTCTGGGTACCTGATTAGGCTGTTAAATAAAATAACATCATGCACACACATGCACACACACACATACACACACACTTACACACTCAACATAGGCAGTGGAGTTTGTGTGCTCATTATACACAATTTATCAAGGACTCAGGAGTTAGTTGGTGTTTCAAGAAGTTTCTATGTCAAGGGCCTGAGGCATACTTGATAACTTCCTTCAGTTGAGAAATTTCCAGTTGAGAAATAGAAATTTATAGGCAGAACTATCTCCCAGTATATTAATGGAAACTGCATTCAGAGGCCATAACTAAGTGTCTGGAGTATTTTTGCCCTTTTATTGTGCTGGTTTCTTAACTTGAGAATACTTTTTAACCTACCCTTCATACCTTAGCTGTTAATAATACATTTTCAAACTTGATCCCAAAGTTTTCAGGAGCTCCCAATTTTAAAAGTCTTCCTTTAAGCAGTATCAAAGCAACCAGTATTTACAAAGCTCCAATACTTACCCTCAAATACAATCACATTCAGAGAATCTAGCCTCAAAGCTCATATAGTCTCCAATCTTTCTAAGGCCTTATGTCTTTGAAGTTTGAAACAGACAAAATTTAATCTTTCCTCTCAATTATTAATTTTCTCCCCTAGGTATTGAACAAATAATCATTGATGCCAGAGAGTAAAAATAAAATAGTGTACAAGGAAGGAGGGACACCATGGGCTTGATGCCAGTTGAATCCATCCCAGCACAATAAAGCCCCCAAGCACTGCTGATGTAGTCCTGAAGCTCCTATGTGTCACCATAAGGACCCTACTGGTCCCTGGTATCACAAGACTGATGCCACTATATCCCGAGGAAAAGCATTGACCCATGAAGTCCAATGGGTAGCATGTCACCAAGTGTTGCCCTGGGTCCCCTATGCTCTTCTGGGGATGTCCCCATCTCCTCCAAAAAACAATAAATGGCACACTGGTGCGTAGGGGTTCTCTGACCATGAAGAACTTATATTCAACCAAGGAAGACCCAATAAAAATAAGCAAATTCAATTATTACTGTAAAGACTTACAGCTAGAGCAATAGCACAGCGGGTAGGGCATTTGCTTTTCACGAGGCCAACCCAGATTCGATTCCTTCATCCCTCTCAGAGAGCCCAGCAAGCTACCTAGAGTATCCCTCCCGCACGACAGAGCCTGGAAAGCTACCCGTGGTGTATTCGATATGCCAAAAACAGTAACAACAAGTCTCACAAAGGAGACGTTACTGGTGCCTGCTCAAGCAAATGAGTGAACAACGGGACAACAGTGCTACAGTGCTACAGTAAAGACTTAAAAATAAAGAACAGATTTCTATGACAGTGAAATAAACCACAGGTAGAGCATTTCTTGGCAGAACTATGGAAAAGATTTCCAAGGAAAAACATTTTTCAAAAGAGACTCAGTTCTGAACAGAAGCCACTCACATGAAGAATTTTCCAGGAGAGCAGATTGACAGGCAGAGGGACTGTGAGATAAGATATTGTCTGACACATCTGGGAACTTGAAAAACAGAGTTTCTAATTAGGAGAAATTAAGGAAGAAAAGCAGAGGATGAGAGGAGGAGAGAGGAAGGTGAGACGTTTCTAGAGCCACATGTGGCAGAAGAAGCCTGTGAATTGTGCCTGGGGAGTAGGTGGTGTCTGTGCAGTGAACACACACAATTGCTTTTACAATTTTTTAAATAACAGGAAAGACTTACATGGCATGTAACAAAATATAGAGTTGTTCCTAACTGTTACACTTTGGTGCCTGGTAGATGTGCATGTACACATCTACAAGCACCTCCGCTATAAGCAGAAATTCAAGCGTTTTCACAGCAAATTTCTCACTTAAATACTTGGCCTTAAGCCAATTTTGCTGTGAAAGAAAAAAACTTGTTGTTAGTTTGATTTTGCTTCTTCCTTAACAACATAAGAAACCAATGCTATAAACTTACAGGCAATTTTCTTAGACCTGACTTTTTCTTGCTATCTCTTCACTCTGCTTTCATTCACACTTCCAGTAAATTTGATCACTAAAAATTACAAAAACCATTTAACACTATGAACAAAAGAATCAAAAGACAAATGATCAGATACAGTCCACAAAATAAAATGAATTATTTACCAAAGTATTGCCATAAACACAAACATTTTAATATTTGTGAAGTAGCATACATTTGAAATATTCATATTTGAATATTTTGTCATGTTAATTTGGTATTAATTTTTAATGTTTAATAGTACCCCTTTGAGTGTCTTCTTTATCTTTTCATTCTTTCCTCTTTGTTTTACAAGCAAAAATTTTCTTGCATAGTCTTGATGTAACTCTGTAAGTACTTTTAAAAATCTTTTTTAACTTCTCTTAATTAATTAACTATGTCGTTTTCAATTGTCTCTCACTTTTTCTCTTTTGTGGTTAAACTATATGGGACTGGAGAGAACCCCTTTTTAATCATTTTTTTCTCTTTCTTTTAGTGACCATGATTTACAATAATGTCAATATTAATTATTCAGGAAGACAATGTTGCTAGACCAGCCCAGTCACAGAATACCAGCATCCCTCCACCAAATGTAGGTTCCCTCTCCCTTCCCCCACGTTTAGCAAGCTCAGTTCCACAGGAAGCCTCTCCAGTGTCCTATCATTTTACTAGTGCTTCTTTCCTTCTATGAAAATCATTTTACATGTTATTGCCTCATATAAGTCATGTGGCACTCATTTGAAGTAGACACTATTCTCACTCTGTCTTCTGGAAGACGAAACAATGGTTGTGAGATTAAGTACCGTCCCCAAGACTGAAAAACTACTAAGGAGCAGAAGTGAACTATAGTTAAGTAGTAGTTCAAGAATCTAAGATCTGTATCTTAAAAGTTGCATTACTTTGTTAGTCTTTTCTAAACTCACTCAGGGATATTTAGCAAACATCTTGGTTCCATGATATCAGATTTTTTTTATTATAGCACCACAATATACCTCAATTACTAAAATTATAGACTTTTATAATTAAAAGTGACAGGAAGGAGTTTTTGTGATAATGAGATTCTAGAAGGATAAGCAATTCATCTCAGATTACACAAAAGATACAGAGGTATCCGAAAAATCACTGGAAGTTTTGATGGAACTGGAGCAGATATAAATCAGCTCTGTAACATAGTGATAATTTTGTAAGATCTTTTTAGTAAGATATGGATATTATGATCTCAAAGCATTATAGAATAATTAAAGCATTATAGAATAATTGTTACTGTTACTGTTACTGTTTTTGGCACATTGAATGATAGAGAATCAGGGATGCTGTCTTGTTTGCCAGGGTGTTGAAAATCAAATGGGTCAAACATGTAATGCGATTTGGAGATGACGGCTGGACTAGAGCTATTATTGACTGGATTCCACGGGACATCAAACAAACGCCTGGCCACCCACCTATGAGATGGTGGTTCTTCTTCATCAAGACCCTGAACAAACGGTTTGAGGCTCTTCATGTTCCTGGAGCGAGGAGAATCCACATTGGGCTACAATAGCACACTACAGGGATGAATGGAGATATTACTGGTGCCCGCTCGAGCAAATCAATGAGCAACGGGATTACAAGTGATACCAGTGATATAGAATAACATACATCACAATGAGTTTGCTCAGTTAAATGAAATACTTGAAAAGAACTCATATCTGAGGGCAAGTCATTGCCTCACTTTCCAGGAAAATCTTTCCTCAGTCATATAGTCATATAAGTTAAATCAATTGTCAAACTAGAAATGTTGTATAATATAGAGGAACATGCTTAATTATTGTGTAGGAACACAAAAAAGAAAAGAGAGAAGGGAAGGGAGCACCTCACTGCACCGGGCACAGGGCAATGGCACTGTCTCTCCCGCAGCCCGTGTTCGGTAGTCTCCAGCCACTTCCCCCACCTTAGGGAGGTTGATGGTGATGATGAGGCAGGTGAAGGAAGGAATGGAGCCAGACTGGTTGGTCTCAGTTGCAGTTTATTCCATTCCCATCTCCATTCTCCTCTGATTCTCCTCCTGCTTCTCCCTCCCCCATGCTACTTAATTCTCTTTCTCCTCTGGATCTGGATGTGGATCTAGCTTCTCCAGATCTGGCACGGGGACTGACCCTGTGACAGGCTCTGGGACCGGCCCCTAGACTGGCCCTGGGACTGCCCCTGGGACTGACCCTGGGACTGGCCCCCAGCCCACTCTCACAGCCTAGTAAAATCCCCCAAAATGAGGAGTTGGGGCTTACACATAGGTGTGGTCACAATCAATAGGGGTAAAGTTCTTTCCCTCAGGGGATGCTTCTTTTAGGACAGATTCTCTTTCAACAGGACACCCGCCCAAGAGCGAAATCCCATGGGTGTGTTTCTCCTCTCCTTGTCCAACTAACATATAAGTATTCATATTATTAATCATTTTGCATGGACATAACAAGAGATGCATTAAGTTTATAGAATTGCTCTCCTGGGGTCATCTTGATCTCAGACTACAGTACTCATGCCAGATTAGTCTTTCCTATCCCTAGCAGGGTCCTAGTCTCATCCTTGCTTTGGGATCATGACATGACATGCCCATGACCAAGCTCTTAACATATAGTTAAGCATTAGGCACTTTGGCCAGGCCCATCTCGATGCCAGGGTAGCACATAACTCACCGCTTGCCCTGGGTTTGTCCCATTCCTCGTTTGGAACCCTGCTTTTGGGGGTGCTAGGAAGTAAGGGCAGCTGAGGCTTAAGTTGGAAAAGCAGATGCCCCGGAGTGAATAATATTTGAAGCCAATTAAATCCCATGTTACCAAAGCATATTAACAACTGTCTTTCTTTGTCCATACAAAAAGGATATAGTTTTAAAGTAAACTATTCAAAAGACATAAGAGAGGAGAAAAGACAATATTAACTTACAATACAAGTTCACTGTCCTAGCACGGTCTGACCTTACAAATTAGCAGAGTTTGATTAGGGGAAGAGCTGAATAACTAGTTGGGGAAGGGAGCATAGAAGTGATTACGGATAAACAAAGGAATGGAAGTGACTTGGGAGCACTTTGATGGGTGTGACTGATATACCTAAGCTCCTAGTGGCAAGGGGAGCAGGACATACCAATGTAGTCTAGAATTGTTTAGAGATTATTACCAGATAAGCGCAAACTCTGTGGCAAGGGAGAAAGGACAAATCAATGATATCCAACAAATTATCATTTCTAAATATTAAAAAGAGGGTTTTTCAATCATATATTAAAGTGTAAATAATGGTTCTCATTGCTACCACCTTTGGATAAATATATCAAGACAAGTCACGAATATTCTAAGAAGCAATGAAAAAAACCATTTTTTTTAATAAATAAAAGAGAAGGGTTAAGATACTAATGACTTGCAGTCTGAAACTGAAAATAGTAATCAAGAGGAAATGGGTAAAGCATAAAATGTGAAACAAAATTTATTTGGTTTTTGGTGGTAAAAATTGAACTCGGGGTCTCATATATAAAGCATGTTCTCTCTACCACTAAGCATTATCCCTGGCTCAAAATGAATAGCTTTTATCCTATAGAGCTTGTGTTCTGGCCAGGACTGTCTGCCAAGAATAAAGAAATCAAATGAATAAGAAAACATCAAAGACTTCCAAGCTAAATAAAAGTTGTGAATTGATAGATGAGAAAATTAACAAAAACATTGCCAGCAAAGAAATCAAATCATCCTACTCAGACAGTTTCGCAAAAAATAACTCCTTGACTACTAATCTTGTTGCAACTAAACACAGAGTGAGTGTAAACAATTTGTCTACAACTCACTTTGAAAAGCTTATGGTAGATAAAAGATGTGTTTATCTGCCACAAGTCAGAGCCCATCTTCATTATCATTCAGCATCTGATAGGAACATCCCTCAACAAGAGGATGCCTTGGGTCTTTGTCAGCTTGGGGTGATATGATCCCAGTCCTCAAGAGATTTACATAATTGACATGAAAAACAGAGAAAACTAACAGCTATGGAAGATATGTAACAGAAAGTTGACAAAGTGGGAAAATGAGTTTGGTATAGCTATTGACAAATATGTTAAAGTAAGGAGCAATTTAGAAGGGATCTGGATGCCTATCCTTACTAAATTTCATTTTCCATGCTTTTGCTCTATTCTGTATAAGTATACAATGGATTTCTCTTAGCTACATTTTCCTAGTTGCTACATCAAGGGGAAGAAATTGAATGTTCTAAACTGGAGTGATAGCACAGCGGGTAGGGCGTTTGCCTTGCACGCGGCCAACCCAGGTTTGATTCCCAGCATCCCATATGGTCCCCCAAGCACCGCCAGGAGTAATTCCTGAGTGCGTGAGCCAGGAGTAGCCCCTGTGCAATGCCGGGTGTGACCCCAAAAAATGAAAATTAAAAAAAGAGGAAACAGAAAGTCAGAATATGTGTCCCTGGCCCTCTTTTATCTCATGGTGGTATCTTCTCAGCTGCTGAATTGCCTCTCTGGATCCAGTTTCCTTCTAGAGAACTCACATCTCATTCCAGCTCTCCCGGATGATGTTCTGGAATCTCATAACACTGCACCCACCTTTAGACCCTTGATTTCAAAAATTGTGGGATCTTCCTGATGGGTCTCCACGTTGTCTCAATGTCCCTGTTTCCATAACCTGTGTCCAATGCCCTGCATTACAATCCATCTTTTTTGTAATAGTTTATTAATTTTCCTTGGTCACAGGCACAGAAAAGCTATAGAATAATGTATAAGATATATATCTTATAAGATAGATAAGATATATGTCTTATAGGATACATATCTATGTATTCCTTATTTTTTCTTATTTATTTGTTCATTTTTTACTTAGTCTATTGTTTTGAATACTGGTCTGTCACTCAGACTATATAAACATGGGAAGGAGAAATGGACATAAGAAACAAGTCCTTGTTAATCCATTCTTCATTTATGACCTGTAAAACGAAAATCATAAGACCTATATTCTAGAATTTTGGTGAGGATGAAAAAGTCACGAATATTAAGTATGCGAAATTCTGGCATGTTGCCTGCCTTGCTGGTACTCAGTGACTGAGGTTTCCTTTCCCTCTTCTTGCTACAAGATCTCATTATCACAGTTAAACTTCCTATGTAGTGAATCTTAACATGTATAGAAGTTCAACTTGTTTGTCTAGATTTTTATTTATTTATTGCAAGAATGGAAGAGTTAGTGGCCATTATTGGATTCTTTTGCTAGATTTTAAAAAATGAGGCTTAAATGTTAATTGAAGTGTCTAAAATTCTAGTATTAATTCGTGGTGTCTTTGGATCTCAGATTTATTCCTGTCCAAGTGCAAAGTCTACAGAGATAACTCTGTTAAATGATTTTCCATCACTGCATAAGATGTGTTCTAGCAGCTCCTCAGCTACCAGGGAAAACATATTCACAACTCTTCTTTTTAAAACCTCAGCTACTATGTAAGATTACCTGTGGGTTGGAAACCAGGCTTGTGCCACACTGGTAACTTTAGAGTATAGAATAAACAAAGGTTATTGTGCACTGATCATATTGCCATGACAAGTAGGTAGATTATATAATACTTAAGAAAAAAGCACAAAATTGTGAAATTTTATTAAATATATTGTAATTTGAGGGCAAAATGTACAATATACAACATTTTTAAGAAGGCAAAGACTAAATTTGTTTTGACATTATAAGAAGATATTCCTTTCAGTATCAATACAGCATGCTCACATCTCTGAATCATGTATAAGTGAAAACAAATGTAATTATGGCAGCTGAGAAAGAGCTTAATAGGCTGAAATGCATGCTTTGCATACAGAGGCCCGGAATTTAATCTTTAGCACCCTATAGTAACTCAGTGTCACCAGGAGAAAACCCAAGTACAGAGTTGTAAGAAATCCCTCCCAATTGTGATGTTGTTTGGCCCCCAAACAAATAAGCAGGATATATAAAGAAAAAACATAGATGTCTATATAGAAACATAAGAAAAAAATGCTCTGTATACACCTAATGTATTTATTTCTGCAAAAATACAAATAGAATACACATTTAAGTGCATCTATGAATTCATCTATGTGTTCATCTATGTACCAATTGGCACATTTATATGTATATATGAATATTTGTACACTTATTGTTTATATATGCTTGTTTGCCAGATCATCTGAAAAGATAATGTCAACAATAAATTTTAATTCAAGCAGTGATTTATAATACACATATGGAATTTATTATATATAAATTAAAAACTTTGTAGCTGAGAATATATTAAGAAACATGCCATCACAAAAATATAGGATCCACAAAAAATGTTTTTTTTTGTTTGTTTGTTTTTTATTGAATCACCATGTGGAAACTTACAGAGCTTTTAGGCTTAAGTCTCAGTCATACAATGCTCAACACCCATCCCTTTACCAGTGCACATATTCTACCACCAGGAGCCCCACTATACCTCCCCCCTCACTCCCATCCCCACCCCCCCCCAGCCTGTGTAGCTGATAGACTTCACTTTACTTTGATTACATTCAATATTTCAACAAAAAACTCACTATTATTGTTTGGAGTTCCCCCCCCCCCAAAGTCAGACCTGTTGAAAAGGAACCATTTGATAATGTTTTCCATTGCTGACAATTAAGAGATATGACGTCGCAGCCATGTGGTTTTGGATTTCTGTATTTTAGTAACTAAGTCCAGGGAAATTTCTGCCAGAAATTGCATCACTGCAAGCTTTTACTTCCCTTTTGTGGTGCTCATAAAATTGAAAAGCCGAGAGAGGAAAAACTATTCCTCTCCTGGTACATCATGGGGCAGTGGCTCAGTTCACAGTCTAGAGACATTTCTGCAAGAAGCTGCTGTTGCCCAGAGTAGTTTAGCTTGCTTCTGGGATCATGCTCGTGCAGCCGAGGAAAGGCCGCACATGTGTGGCCGCTGTGCTTAAATCTCGGCAGAGGGCGGGGGCGGTACCACCCAAATCCCAGGATCTCCCGC
Organism: Sorex araneus; assembly: GCF_027595985.1. Lineage (NCBI taxonomy): Eukaryota > Metazoa > Chordata > Mammalia > Eulipotyphla > Soricidae > Sorex > Sorex araneus. The sequence goes on from NC_073306.1 coordinate 170,002,757, forward strand.
GCACGTCCCATTGCTGCAGGCTCGTACCTCCTTTTTGTGATCATAAAATGGTGGTCGCAATGCTGTGCCCAGAAAGGAATAGCCGAGAAGGAAAAATCCTTCCCCTCCTGGTGCAGCATGGGGCTGTGGCTCAGTTCACAGTCTAGAGACATTTCTGCAAGAAGCTGCTGATACCAAAAGTAGTTAGTGTAGCTGGCCTCTGGGATCATGCTCGTGCAGCAGTGGAAAAGCAAAAAAATGTTTTTTACATTAAGATTTGAACCTAAAGATTTAAGCAAACATCACACAAATTTTATGATGGAAAAGTGGCTTTTTAAATCACTAATTATGGATTTTCCATAAAAGACATAACAATTATAAAAACAATGAGTGATCTCTCATTTGCAGCATTTTAAAAATTACTTCCTCTTCATAATAGAAAATAGCTTCTAAAAATATTTCTTTTTAAGATTTGTTCATGAAAAACTAAGAATGTTGAATTCAGTTTTGATTGAAGGTATCTTCCACAGTATTGTAAAGAAGGGAACACCATGAAAAAAAATTGGAAAAGAACGTGCATATAACTGAAGTGAATGACTAACTTTGAGGAAACAGATAAAAGAATATGAGTACCAGAGAGACAGTACAGAAGCACTTACCCTTGCATATGGCTGACCTCAATTCAATCTCTTAACCACCTTAGTTCAATTCTGAGCACCATTAGGAATGATCTCTGAGCAGACTCATGTGTATCCCCTGAGCACTTCCAGTTGTGGCTTGATTACACAAACACATGTAAAACATTAAAATCAACAAGAAGAAAATAAAAGAATGTGTGTATTTGTGTGTGTACAACAACAGAAATGAGTAAACCAAAATATAGTGGTTTAGACTTAGAAGTAAAAGAGCATTTCTCCCACCTTAAAAAATAAATGAATCATCTATAAAGTCACAAATTTTCTTGCACTCATGAAAGCATTAAAATCATAGAATAACTGACTATCCCAAAATCCAAGTAAATAAATGTTACTGAAGAAGGAGGATTATGGTTACAAGCTGCAGGGTAACATAGATTTGTCATTTCTCCCTGGATGCAGGGAGCTTAGATTTATTGGGTTATAACTACCACAGTGTTCCCAAGACACTCCCATTTCTGTGTTTATCTGTAACCTCTTCTCTGTGTTCTGCTTCCCCAACCAGTCAATCACCTTTATCCCCATTCAGATTCTATTGACTTGTAGAGTCAGATCATTTTAGGACACTGGATTTGTATTTGTAAGTGAAATGTTGCTTTTCTCTTTTCCTAATATCCTTTGCATAGTTACTTTATAGCAATGTCCTTTTTGTATAGACACAGGAAGACAATTAATGCTATGCTTTTGTAACCTGGAGTTAATTGACACTGAATAATATTCACTCCTGGGCATCTGTTTTTCTTGACTTAAGCCTCAGTTTCCCTTAGTGCCTAGCACCCCAAAAGCAGGGTCCCGACAAGAGACTGGATAGACCCAGGGCAAGCTGTGAGCTACCCTGGCATTGAAATGGGCCAGGTTAAACACCATAATACTTAACTATAAGTTAAGAGCATAGTCATGGACAAATTCTGACATAATCCAAAGAGTAACAACTGGATTAGTTCCCTGCTATGGTTAGGAAAGACTAATTTGCCCTGAGCACTGTCTGAGATCTATAGAGAGATGTTACAAGGAAAGTCACCCTATAAACAATGTATCTCTTACTGTGTTCATACAAAATGGCTAAAATTAAGTAGAATTAAGGTGAATTCTTAAGTGGTTATTGGACTAAGCAAAGGAGAAATACCTGCCTAGGTGGTATTTCATCCCTGAGAGGATCTCCTGACCACAGGAGATCAGGAAGGGATTTCATATGTTGATTGTGCTACCCTACCCGTGTGGTTGATACGGCCAATGCTTGGAGGCTGGGCATGAGACCAAGGCTGCAAGATGGAGTGTGGAGAGACTAGCATGGAGGACAGGAGGAGATGAGAATGAGGGGCAGTGTGAGACTGGAATGGGGCACTCAGTGAGACTGGAACAGGCATGTGGGGAGAATGGAACAAACAGCAACTGTTCCCTCCTTCCTACATCTGTTGGCAGCAGCTGCAGGCCAAGGTGGGGAAGTGGCACATGGCCACCCAACACATGTGGCGGGCAAGAGAGAACACCATCGCAGCTGCTCACTTACTTATTCTGTGATGCACAAGGCATGTTGGGAACTGACACTGTATGATATAGAAGCAGATAAGAAAACTCTGGTTACTTGATATTGATGAATTATAAGCCAATGTTGATGATCATGAGAATATAGAACTCCTGGAAATCACAGACAGAGGGATGGAGGTATCTCGAAGTAGGTTCTTCATGAACCTTACTGAGTTGCTTCTAAGAAACTATTTTGGCAGGGTCAGAGATTTGAGAATGTCTGCCCTCTGGTGTATGTGGAAGAAGGAAGCAACTAAGAGAAGAGTTAGGAGAAGAAGAAGGAGTTACATCTAGGATTCTCCTGATTCTATCCTCTGAGAAAGGACAGCATGAAACCTCTGAGGGAATAGATGGACCCTTATTGCCCTGCAGCACAGGAGAAGAATTGAATACCTGGGGAAATCTGGAAACAATAGACCATCTACACCTGTTCTTGGGGGTTGGAGGGAAGAAGAGGAGCTGGAGCATGCACGGGGATCAGATGATCAGAGATCGCTTACTGTGAGAAGTTGTCCCCCTAATAAAAACCCCAAGGTCGGGATAATCCCCTGGAATAAGCCTATCTTATTTACACACGAGGGCAGTAAACATGTGGCCAGCCAAGAATGGAATAAAATCAATTCAGGGTAGTTTAGAAATTCAGGAAAACAAGAAAAGAATGGAACGGTTCATGATTTATAGTATATTTTAAAGGTGATTGCTGAGTGGTTGCATAAATATCCCAGCCTTTGCTTTTGATGTACCTGCTAACTGTTCTTAATGTGCCTGTTAATAGAAACAATAGCTCATGTATGGAGGCAGGGAATCAGTGTGACAAGGAACTTGTGCTCAAAAAAATGGCCAAGTTTATTCTATTGTTCAGTACTGTTGAGGTTAGCTTGAAAGCTGGACATGAAACAGTCTGTCTTATATTCTGTGACCAATTCTGCTAGAAAGAGGTTAGAGGTGCCAAGCCAATAGGCTTTATTGTGGTAAATCACTACCAATACAATCACGCAGAGAAAGAATCATTAAGATGATCCTAACTCCGGCATCTGCCAACACTGGGGCTGACTCGGGGAGATAGAATGTCTCTATCTCCCCCCAGTAACTCTGGATTCAGCAACTGGAGAAGATACGAATGTAGAGATCAAGCTTCGAAGCAGGGATTCAGGCTTTGTTTCTCTCCCTCTTCTTTTAACATCAATCAATTATGTCAAAATAATACTTTGTGGCATTTGCTTACATGATAACTCAAAGTTGTAATTATTAATCATTTAATTGAATGAAACCTCAGTGAGATTCTAGTATAACTTTGACCAAGATACAACCTCATAAAATATTCATGGGGGAAAACTTCAGCTTAGCTCTTAATGGATGCTGTGTCGCTCTAATCATGAATCTAAATCAAGGAGGCTATTCAGTTATCCTGTTTGCCCCATACCTACTCTTCTTTAAATGATTCTGCTCTGAGTGAATGGGAATCTTCAAACTGCTTTTTCCCACAATCTGATACCAGCTGACTCTCCTTTAGATCCACATTTGGCAAAACAAACTAACAAACAAAATCCCTTACCAGAGCAAAAGACTGAAAATAGTATTTTTTGCTTTTAGTTTAAATGCTGTTGAATTTTATGGAAGTTTGGAAAATTATGGTTTCTGCAGCAATGATAGAATGATTTTAAATTCTCTTCTCACAAACCTAGTTCTACTAGAAGCAATATCTCTACAGCATACACAGAACTGACTATGATATAGAACATACTCTGTTATGGAAGTAGAGCATATTTTGACAGGATAGTCAAATTGATAGTGTATTTATTAGTATAGCTATTGACTCTGGATTTCAGTTCACAGTATAATAGCTTTGGATTTAATCTTACCCTTTTATCTGATTTATATCCACCTATTCTCTTTTACAATTCTGCAAAACACTGCAGTGTTTAAGTATACTAGGTGTATAAGTATCCAATTCCTTATATTCCATTTCCATGGATTGAAGATATTAGAGAAGCTTCGTTATTCCTGTCTGTCCCCTTCCTGATATGTGTCTTTATGCAGAGACATTTAGAAAAAGGAGTAGAGGAGCAAAGCAGGAGGGAAGGACTCCTGTGAGTCATCTGCCAGTGGAGGAAAAGGGCTGTGTGGCTTATGGATGTTATCTGACAGAGGAAAGCTCTAAATTCATTGACTCAAGGTTACATCTGAAATGAAAAGCAAGCAGTTGATTTAGTGTTGTCATTTGCTAGACTGTTGACCTTCTTTTATTGGTATGTCACCAGTCAAATGAAATTAATTTGACTATCCTGTAAGCATATGAGTATTTTTGCCATGTATTATTTGCAGGAAGTTAGGCTCTTACTTGGCATCCAGGTCTTTGCTTATGGGATATTAAGCTTTTCTTTCTTCCACTTCTAGGACTCAAAGATTGTCACTCATCTGGGAAGTCATTTGGAGCCACATAGACCTCTTTCTTACTATGTTGTATGCACATTTCATGAGCTAGTCCAATATACTCTGCTTCCATAACAGAATATGTAAAAAGGCTATTATCATTGTTTAGTTTACTGTTTTTCTAGTTAAGTTCTATTGAGAGAAAGAAAATCGCCATAATTTCTACAATCCTTTAGTTATATTCATCACTGCCTTTTATTATTTTGATGTTTTCATTAAGATATAATGGTTCATAATAGGTTTAGGATATATGGCTCTTTCATAGACTATATTCCAGGCTAGAGTGATATCACAGCAGGTAGGGCGTTTGCCTTGCACACGGCCGACCCAGATTCAATTCCTCCACCCCTCTCGGAGAGCCCAGCAAGCTACTGAGAGTATCTTGCATGGCAAGCTACCCATGGCATATTCGACATGCCAAAAGCAATAACAACAAGTCTCACAATGGAGACGTTACTGGTACCTCCTCGAGTAAGTCGATGAGCAATGGGATGAAAGTGACACAGTGATACAGACTATATTCTGGCCCTCCATTATGATAAAAAGTCTAGTCATTACCATAAAACTGGTCATTTCTAGCCATTCTACCAAACTCCACTTCTCTTGGCTTTTGTTAACCACCATTCTATTGTTAGACTCTAAGAGTTTTTATTTTGTTCTGTTTTGTTGTTGCTGTTTACTTGCTTCAGTATCTTCCAAGAATAAGTGAAGTCATATGGTATTCGCCTTTTTCCTATGGCTTACTTAATTTAGTATGATTACTTCTGCTCATGGTGTTGCAAATGTTGTATTTAGTAATTTTATAGCTGAATAGCATTGCCTATGTATTTAATTTATAATCAATATGTATATACATCTATGACATCATGATCCATCTTCAAATACAGTCCTAGAATGAATACAAGTTTAATCCTAGAATTTCAAACTTAATAGTGGGATGATTAAAAATACTCCTTACATATTTCTTAAACCAAACTTCCTCTAATAAAAATGTTTAGGAAACACATAATCATAAAAAAGATATGCTTCTAATATGAAGAGATAAAATAGATGATATGCCTTGCAAGCTGCTGACCGACCCTGGCTTGATCTGGACCATATATGATCCCCTTAGCACCACTAGGCTCACTTCTGAGCACATAGTCAAAAATCTCCCCTGGACATCTTAAGAGCGTGATTCCAAAATCAATCCTCAAATTTTTTTAAGTTAAATAAAAAATGCTGGCGTGATAGCTCAGCGAGTAGGGAGTTTGCCTTGCACGAGGCCAACCCAGGTTCAATTCCTCCACCCTTCTAGGAGAGGCGGGCAAGCTACTGAGAGTATCCCACCCACATAGCAGAGCCTGGCAAGCTACCCATGGCGTATTCAATATGCCAAAAATAGTAACAACAAGTCTCACAATAGAGACATTACTGGTTCCCACTTGAGCAAATCGATGGATGAACAATGGGATGACAGTGCTACACTGCGAAATAAAAAATGTATGTTTCTAAGTCTTGACAAACTGGTTAATTTCTTATGAGGTTGAGATTATAAAAAGAAAAGAGAAATAATTGTAGGATATCACATTCCCATGTCTGTCCTTCTTCTGGGAAATATGTGCTATGAAGCGAGGTTCTTCCCTGATCCCATATACTTTTACCATAAACGACTTTCATTTTTATAAGGAGAGATATGGGAATGTGAGCTATTGATTCTCCCACAGTTATTTACCTGCAGCTTTTTCTTATACTTAAGAATACACATTGTCCCCAAGTAAATTTATGCAAATATTCCAGAGGTGTTTTGTCACCATTGACATCTACTTGACAATATCTTCCTCCCAATCTCTTTCTAAGTGATAGATTTCTACTTTTGAATACAGAAAGACAAATGGCATATTTTCCTTAACTATTAATTTGTCCTTCACCAGGTTGATATATGCAGTCACAAGCGCATTTTGGTAAGGCTGTAATTTACAGAAAATGCAACATTTGACTTTATTCTCCTAAGATATTCTTCTAAGATATAGAACAACCACAGAAGATTTCTAACTACAAGACAAGAGTGTAAAATATCTTTCTCTTACAATCCTTGTATCCAGTGGCAGGACTATTCAACTGAAACTGTTCTACAAAGCCAACTCCCACTAAAAGTAGTAAAAGTTTAAGTATAGACTGATTTTACTTGGAAATTGACTCACATTTTTTACATAATTGCTGCCAGAGAAGCTTAGAGTTTTTAAATTCCAATCAAATGATCTGATCTGAACGAAATGTAAATCCTGCTGTAAGAGAATAAACTAGACATTTTCAAAATGATCAATGTCATTTATTGAATTTCACCAAGCAATATGAACCAATAAATTTTGAGTATATTGAAAAGAGGAAAATTGCATTTGATTATCCATCAGCAAATCTAGAGGATAATGTTGTTTCAAGGGCTATGGAAATTGTACAGCGTGTTAAACTATTATGGATAGAATATAATTTTTTCAATGTATTTGGTTACTCTGACTTATTGTTTACATCAAATTAAGTTCCATCTCAAAGTTGTAATGTATAAATTCCACTTCCACAAAATGTATGAGACTGTCATTTCTAATAACAGTTGTCTTCTATGAAAATGAGCTTGTCTTTGATATGTGACCTCTAAAAAATTAATGATATTTAGATCTTTGCTTTAAAATCAAAATATTGTTTTAAAATCAAAAATTTCTTATTTATTGGAGAAGTTTGATGCAGAAAAATCGATGCTATTAAATTTATTTACTCATTTTTATAGTTTATTTTTTATTTAAGGAAATTCTCTAAGTTAGAAAATCCATTAGTTAAAAATAGTTTCCAATAACACAGCTGACTCAACAACAAATTTACTTTGTTTTACCTTTATCAACTTCATGCTCTTAGACTGCATTGATTGTGAAAAGCAAGATTTAGAGTTTCAAGTCCTTTAAGACTAAAGTATTGAATAGCCATTTTATTAGGGCTAGAGATAGAGTGCAATGGGTAAGGGATAGAGTACAATGAGTAGGGTTCTTGCATGCAGTCAACCGGGGTTTGATTTTCAGCACCCTGTGTGGTTCCCTAAGCCCCTCCAAGAGTGGTCCCTGAGTACAGAGCCATCAGTAAACCCTAATCCCAGCAAAGTGTGCCCACCAAAACAAAGCAAGGCATCTATGTCTAAATGTCATTAGAGCAACTATTGTATGCAGATATAAGAACTGATTATTCTTTTTTAAAAACTTTTTTTATTTTATAAAGTAGTTCACAATAGGACCGGAGCAACAGCACAGCAGGTAGGGTAACAATAAGTCTCACAATGGAGACACTACTGGTAACCACTTGAGCAAATCGATGAACAGATGAACAATGGGACGTAAGTGTCACAGTGCTACAGTTCACAATATTTGATTACATTTAATGTTTGAACACCAATCCCACCACTGTTACACCTTCCCATCACCATATTTCAGATGTTTCCATCCCAAACCTCAATCCCTTTCCAAAATCAAAACTGAAATTATATATTTTGTATTGTTTATTTTGCAAAACCACTGAAAATGCTACAAAAAAAAGTATTCTTAGAGGAAAGAGTGTGAAGATTATTGTATTTCCCCCAGGGTCTCACTAACATGTTGTAAAAGGTTGTGCTTTTATATACATACATATATATGTATATATGTATATGTATGTATATATATATATATATATCTGTAAAAGAAAAAATTCCCTCTAAGGTTGGTTGCCTCCTACTTTGAACCCCATCAAATGTGGTGCAGTACTCTTAGAGTATGGGTAGGGTGTGTGGTATGAAGTGTCTAGGAATAGCTTCACCCGTGGTGAGGCTCGGCCCAAACGTGTGGAAAGTGGCTGTGAGTTATGGTGGCGGTTAAGTTCTGGAGGTTTTCGGCTGCTGAGGCTGGGTCCCTTGGGGTGGGGAGGGGTCTCATTCACCCCGCTTTGGAGCACCCTAAATGAAACAGCCTGGTGTGTGGTCAAGAGGCATGGTTATGGCAAGTGTCATGTTATGCTTCCTTCCAAGAGAGAAGGACATGTGACTCTCAACTGATTATTCTCTTTCAAAGATATTCTCCCTTAGGGGCTGGAGAAATAGCACATCAGGTAGGGTATTTGCTTTGCATGCGGCCGACCCTGGTTCAATTCCCAGCATCCCATATGGTCCCCTGAGCACCACCAGGAGTAATTCCTGAGTGCATGAGCTAACTCCTGAGTTCAGAGTAACCCCTGTGCATCACCAGGTGACCCTCAAAAAGGCAATTATATATATATATGCATATATGTGTGTGTGTGTGTGTGTGTGTGTGTATTCTCCCTTAGATGTCAGTATCTGAGAACAAATAATGACCAAGAATCTTCTAATCTTCTTCTCTCAATAACCCTTCTAACCCAACCCAAGTAGTACCAAAATATTGTCATGCTCTTTTTGTATCTTTCACCAGAGCATCCACACTTTTTGTTCTTTTTTACAATTCTTTCCCTTCCTCTCGACTTTACTCCACAAATTCGATTCTCATCTGCTGTCTTCTATAGTCCACAATATCAATTTTCAAATTTAAGATAATAGAAAGCTTCCTTTTCTCTGTAAGCACTGACTGTTTGTTTGTCTGTGGGCCATACCCTGTGGTGCTCAGGCGATTCCTGTCCTACTGCTTTAGAGTTGAAGGATAGAGCCTGAGGATTCAGACATGCTCACGCCCTGCAATGCCAGAACTACCTGCGTTACCCTGGAGTGCTCAGGGGCCTTCAGGGTCACAGAGGCTAGGAATCAAAGTGAGATGGACACATGCTAGGTGTATGTTCTAACCCCAGTATTATCTCTTCAACCCCATAGCAGAGAATTTTGATTACCAAATACCTTTATATTCATAATAATACATCATGTGCCAATCCACTGGCTTTAAAAATAAGCATTGGTTGATAATGCTGAAAATATGGATGTTTATAATTCTGTAATTCTATCAGAACAAGTATTAAACTATCAATTATTTAGAAGTGATTTCTGAAATTCATAAATATTTAATAATAAGTTTTTTCTAGCTAAGCAGTACCACTACAAAATTTTATCTCAGTTATATCAAAGAAAAGTAGGAGACAGATAGCCTGAGTAACATTTTAAAAATCGCATAGCTAGAATGAAAGCTCCGGTAACTCTACTCTATACATAGAGCTAATATCATAAATTTCCCTGTAATTTATTACAGTGCAAGCTTTCATTCATTGAGTTTCTGGACTATTCATAAAATAAAAAGAGACACACATAGTTTGAATACTTTTTTAGAAAAAAACATTGATTTATTTTTTTTGGGGGGGTGGTGAGGAGGTGGGTATGCTACACTCAGCACTGCTCAGGAATAACTCCTTTCTTTCTCTATGTTCAGTGATCATTTCTGATGTGCTCATTGGAACATATGGGATGCTGGAACCCAGGTTGGCCAGATGCAAGGTTAGCTCCCTACCCACTATACTTTCATTCCAGCCCTACAAAGCATTGATAGATTAAACTATCATTTTCAAATAAACCTTGACAACCAATAAACAACAAATAATAAAGATATTTATATTATCAACATTTTATGGAAAGAAAATCTTTCAAAAATTCAACATGAGAACTATTATTTGGCTTACGTTCAAGGATAGCAGTCCTTTAACTGGTTTTATGAAATAGAGAGATAAATTTGTGAGCATGAAAAGGGTTTTTGGTTTGTTTATTTGTTTTGCATTGACGGGCTGTTGAGAATTGTACAAAAGATTTGTATACAAAATTCAGAAGAGTATGATAGAGTTTGTTGTATAGTTTAAATAAACAGCACTGGGTCCAGGCCCCTCCACTACCCATGTGGGATGTCACTCATCCTGTCCCTGACACTGCTCTGTCCCATGCATGGGGTCTCAGAGCCATCTCACACGGTTTATTCCCCATTAATGTATAATGAGTCCTGTTCCTTCGATGGTCCCAATCCTGAGTATGCGTTTTTGTGTGAAATCAAGTTCCCAGGGCCTTTCCTGGACATTACCATGATGGTTTCCTGATGCCTTGCCCTGGCCTTCCTTCCAACCATGGTCACGTGTGCATGGGCGAGATCCTGTGCTCGGTTTCTGTTGTTAGACCTCTCAACTGTATCTCTGTAGTTCCTGTCATCCAACCCCAGCTCTCCTACTCTCGGGCCAGGCCCTGGTGCACGTGGGTGAGATTCCTGGGCTCATATAATGACAAAAAAAAAAAGAAACTGGATATAATGAGAATTATGAAACTGTAATGAGAACTAAGAGAATGTATTGAGAACAGAGACACCAAGGTTAGCCAGAGAAGGGAAGAAGAGTGTTTCCTTTGTATGATTCGAATCATCTGGGATAAGCGTCCACCAGATGAATGGGAGTGCACTAGGCCCGCCAGATGTATGGGCGTGCATGGAAGGTGGCACAAGAAGGCCACACCAAGTGGGCAAGAGATACTAACACAGACTGGGTTTGGGGGAGGCACTTGAAGGTTTTGCGGGGGCACTTCAAGGCACTTGAAGGGAAAGATGCTTTGATTTTTCTTTTGTAGATTATAGCTCAGTATTACAGAATAAAAGAAAGACCCTCTCAGCAAATGGGCTCTACTTTTTCTTTCAACTTGGGGATCTCAGCACTGGCCTCTAATAAACTCGCACTATCCTATCCTGAGCTCTCTCTCTCCTCTCTCTCCCTCTCCTTTCTCTCCCTCTCCCTCTCCCTCTCCCTCTCTCCCTCTCCCTCTCCCTCCCCCCCGCCCTCTCTCTCTCTCCAGCACCACACTCAGTATCTGTCCCTGCCTGGGCAACCAAGCCCTGATGAATCTGAACCTTCCTGGTGTCAGTGTCCTGCCTGTACTTTACCCTTGCTGCGTCCATAGACTGTACTGGGCCTGTACTGGGCCACCTTCCTGATCATGTAAGCCCAAGCTGATCCTTCAGTCTTCCCAGGTGTTTGTAAGGAGAGAGAGTGAGGGCAGAGAGAAAGAGTGGGTCCCATAAAGAGGAAGTCCAAATACAAAGTGGGGTTAGGGGTCTCCTTTTAACTTCTATCATCTCCCAGCCCCAGATATCCCATTGTCTATTCTGAATGGCTACCTGACTGATAGGCTACCTATTCCACTTAAAGTGCCTGACTAAATTCACCTGCCTCTCCACCTTTCCCTTCCCACTCTATCAGTTTCCTCCTAGATATTCAAGGAAAATCACCCTACGTAACACAGTTATTCAGACGATCATTGGAAGTATTTGTCTTGAGAATGAAGTAGAAATTACTAGTAAAATCAGTAACAAACCAGAGGTAGCTTTCTGTTACACCTATGAAATTTTTAAAACAATTTTAATATAAAATTATATCCCTATCTATATAATAGGCCCATCCCATTAGGTCATTGTTTTATGTGGCTTCAGGAAGACATAGGGATAAGCTTTATAAGAAGACTTAAAAAAGCCAAGGCTGAAGCCTGAGTGTGTCTCAGAGCACTTGGTTTGATCCCTTCCCTGCTGGATGCCCCTAACACTACCACCAGCACCTACACACACTAAATCAGGGTAGCTCTTGAGACCCCCAGGTGTAATCCAGTCCACACCACCAACTCCAGTTTATCTTAAGTTTTTGTATCTGAGAAAGTGGAAACACAGGTATACATGGGTGTTCAGAATATGATCAGAGCACACTAGTGCAGAAAAGAGCATCCGAGCTTCTCATAGAGAGTATTGCATTATATTCTGGAGTAAATTTGGAAGTTTCCCCTTCCTGCTCCACTCCTCAAATAGTCATCAATCCATTATCCCTTTGTTAATTCATCTGCTCACCAAATATCCTATGGTCGTCTACTTACTGCTAGAGTCATGCGAGAAATTTATAAAGACACATTCAAGCAACATTGTTGAAAGAAGGAAGTATTATTTTCTACTTGGAAGAGTAAGTCGCTTAAAAATTTAGATAGGACACATCAAATTATAATGCAATCAAATATGATTTAAACACAGTGTAATTGTATTTGTTGCTTACAAAACAAATTTAGAACAAAATTCAAACCTATTTTGGGTCTTCATGTTATTCTTGCTTCTAACAATTTAAGCTCTACCAAAGACTGATTTCTTACTATCTACCAGATAAATTTGCACTTGTTGTCCTCCAAGGTAGATGTGTTGACTCTGTCATCCAGAAGTTACAGGGAGAGATAAATAACTTGTCACTGAATCAAAAAACAACTTGCTGAGATATGAAGTGAGTCTGATTAGTAGCAGAACACAGAGGCCTGGGGTGCAGTTATAGAGGGGAGCCTGGTTTTATGCAGAGTGCACAACGGGTAGGGCATTTGCCTTGCTCACGGGAGACCTGGGTTCGATTCCTCCATCCCTCTCAGAGAGTCTGGCAAGCTACCTATGGTGTATCCGATATGCCAAAAGCAGTAACAACAAGTCTCACAATGGAGATGTTACTGGTGCCTGCTTGAGCAACTTGATGAGCAATGGGACGATGGTGTTACAGTGCTACAGGATTAAGGTGAAGCAATGTCCTGTACCATTTTTCCAGGAAAATGTACGTACATTTTTGAGCAGGAATGTTGAGTACATATATATGGTGAGAAATGAGCATATAAAATCAAACATTCCATGTAGAGAAAGACATAGAACATCATTACAGATTGTTCATCAATATAGTAAGAAAATGCTGACTCTCAGTTTAATAGACAGTCCTGACTGGCCAGTGCTATCCAGTCAGCATCATTTTATAATTATGTCTTGCTCCAACTAGAGCTAAAAGACTGGGAAAACACAGATGTTTAGCTGGTCCTGGAAAGAGGGTTCCCTCATCATCCAAACTAGAACTTGAGTTAGTTTTGCTGACTTCCTTCACAGTAGAGTTCGTGTAGTTTTGCAGGAAAGGAAGGGTTGGGGCAAGATGAAATTTAATGATTAGATCATGGCCCCTATCATCTTATAAACAAAAATGAAATAAGGGCAGCCTGTTGGCCATGGGGTTCACTGATCTACCTGATTTTTCTTAAGTATCACACTAATAAGAAAGCCATCTTATTAGTGTAGTACTTAGTCATATGACATCTAAGAATGTCAGACTTATCACCTATGACCCAGGATTCAGAACAGCTTATTTCCAAACCAGTCCAATCTAGGCCTGCCTCTATTTAAAGTATTCATTCCCTTTTGTAATTAAACTTGGTCTCTGGGCATGCTACAGAATCCCTTGTAGCTTTGAATTCCAGCTGTGCCAGTTTTGATTAATAACACATTCAGACTGTATTATGAAAACCTGCTGAGATCAGGATTGCTTTGTAAGTGCATAGAAGTTTAAACTGATAGAAAACTCATCAACTAATTACGCATCACCTAGGAAATTGAATGTGGTCTTGCTTTTAAAAATTAAAAATATCACAAATCGTATGTCCCTCTCTCCCAGAAGGGAGCATTACATGATGCTCGCCATAACCATGCCACCTGACTCCAAGCCAGGCTATTTCATTCGGGGCATCCCAGAGCGAGGTGGGTGAGACCCTTGCCTACCCCAAGGGACCCAGCCCTGGCAGCTGAAAACCTCCGGAACCCAGCTGTCACCATGCTCATGGCCGCTCTCCACACGCTCGGGCAGAGCATCAACCAACAGTGAATCTATTCCTGGACACTTCATACCACACACCCTACCGAGACCCCCGTTCTTTCATAACAAACAATACAAAATATATTATTTTGGTTCTGCCTTGGGGCAGGGATTGGGGTTCTGGATGGAAACATCCAAAATATGATGGTGAGGAGGTATAATGGTGGTGGAATTGGTGTTTGAATTTAAATGTAATCAAATATTGTGAACTATTTTATAAAACAAAAAATTATTTAAAAATTTCAAATATGAAATGTATCATCATCATCATCATCATCATCATCATCATCCCGTTGATTGTCGAATTTCTTGAGCAGTTTCAGTAACGTCTCCATTTGTCCTAGCCCTGAGATTTTAGAAGCCTCTTTTTACTTGTCCTTCCCAAGGATGCCACATTGGAGACTCTTTTAGGGTCAGGGGAATGAGACCCAGCATTGTTACTGGTTTTGGCATATGAATAGGCCACCTGGAGTTTGTGAAGCTCTCCCATGTAAGCAGGAAACTCTCGGTAGCCTGCTGGTTCTCCCAGAGGGAGAAATAAGCTTTAAGGTTTCGGGAGCTTGCTTTTTTTTATTATTTTTTTTTTAGATTCCAATTTTTATTTTTTTTAAGGGACCCAACAAACTTTGTATTTTATTTTATTTTTTTTAATTATTTATTTTTAATTAGTGAATCAACGTGAGGGTACAGTTACAGTTTTATACATTTTTGTGCTCGTGTTTTCCCCATACAAAGTTCAAGAACCCATCCCTTCACCAGTGCCCATTCCCTACCACCAGTAAACCCAGCATCTCTCCCGCCCTCCCCAGTCCCGTCTCCCCCCACCCCACACTGCCACTATGGCAGGGTATTCCCTTTTGATCCCTCTCTCTGATTAGGTGTTGTGGTTTGCAATAAAGGTGTTCAGTGGCCATTGTGTTTAGTCTCTAGTCTATATTTGGCACGCATCACCCTTCCTATTGATGGGATTACAGGGAGCCGGGGGCAGTCCCTGGGTGTGACCACCTAGCTACTGGAAAATGGGAAATCTGGTCAGAAGAGGCCCAGTCTTGATCCGAGCAGGCTTGGAGGTCTCAGCCCTGGGTCCCACACACCTAGATTCCTCTGCCGGTACCTTCATGCCTGAGGCTCGTCCGAACATGTGGAGAGGGACCTTGAGCATGGCTGTGGCTGAGGCTCCGTAAGTCTTTGGCTGTGGAAGTTCTGCTTCCCTCTGCGGGGAAGGAAGCTGGAGCCCATCCCCTCTGAGGGGCCCCGGGGAAGACAGCCAGGCATGCAGGCCAGAGACTCTCTCTATATAAATGTATATAAACTCATTAAAATAATGTAAAAGAAAACCACACTAATTTAGTTTTGGAGAAGCTTTTATTAGGCAATCACAATAAGGTTCAAGGCATTATAAAATCAATGTCATATATAAAACACTTATTGTTTTGTTTTTAAGCTAAACCCAGCAGTGCTCAGGGCTTACTCCTGGCTTTATACTCAGGTATCATTCTTGGTGGTGCTCAGGGAATTATATACAAAGCCGGGGACTGAAACCAGTATCCTACATGTACAAGGCAAAGGGTCTTAACCAATCCCTGTACTACCTCTGTGAACCCTGTAGAATAACATTGCCACAAGTAGTTTAGGTTTATTGGGTTGTTCCCATCACAGTGCTCCCATTCCTCTGTGTTTATTTGTAACTTCTTCCTTTGTGCTCTGCTGCCTTGTAAATATTCTTTTCCTCTTCTCCTAAGTCCTTTGCATAGTTTATTCAGAGCAATGTCCCTTTTGTATGGGCACAGGAAGATGGTACTGGATTCCAACCCTGAACCCTGCTAGGGTTAGGAATGATGATTAATCTGGCCTGAGAGCTGTAGTCTGAGTCTGTGGCAAGATGCTCCAAGAAGAGCTGCCCTACAAGCCTCAATGTATCTCGTATTATGTCCATAGAAAAATAACTAGTATTAAGATGTTGATTTAGTTTTTATACTTGAGGAAAGGAGAAAAACACTTTAAGAGGTATTTTGCCTGGAGACAGTCAGGAAAGGCTTTGGAATACCTCTAGGTGGTGTTTCCTTTGAGCCTGGTTGGCCCTCAGGAAGGGCTTTCTTATGTTGATTTTGCTACCAGATTGAGTCTAGCATGGGCCCAGAAGGCAAGGGTAGAGAAGGGAAGAGGCAGAAAAGAGAGAGTGAGGGAGTGAGGGGGGAGTGGTGGTGGGGGGGCAGCAATCACAGTCAGAATCCAGAGATCAGAGGCAGAGGCAGAATCTAGAGAGGAGAGAGCCCAGGCTGAGAGATGGAGCATGGAGAGAGGAGTGGGAGAGACAGGAGGAGACGGAATGGGGAGATCAGAGACTGGAACAGGCGCGTGGAGAGAATGGAATAAACGGCAACTGATTCTCAACCAACTTGGCCCTCGTTTCCTCTT
This sequence comes from Sorex araneus, assembly GCF_027595985.1. NCBI lineage: Eukaryota > Metazoa > Chordata > Mammalia > Eulipotyphla > Soricidae > Sorex > Sorex araneus. The sequence continues at coordinate 170,019,430 of NC_073306.1, forward strand.
CTGTCTGCCCCATGGCCTGGGCTGCCCCTACTGGGCCAGCGGCCCGGAAACCCCCCTATCCCCGAACCTGGGTGACCAGGGGAAGAGCCATCGGGGCCTTCCCCAGCCACCCTTGGAGTTTTTTTACAGTCCCCCAAAACACTATTTTTATGGAGAATGGGGGGATTTTATCACATCTAAAGGTGCTCAAGGATTTTTCCTGACTTTTTGCTCAGGAGACCGTATGTGGTGCTAAGGATCCAATCAGCGTCAACAGCATGCAAGGCAAAGAACTTAACCTCCAGTCTACAAAACACACTTTTAGTGGTGGCTTAAATACCCTAAAAACTAATCACTATATGACAAGGAACATTTCACTGTCACTGTCATCCCGTTGCTTATTGATTTGCTCGAGTGGGCACCAGTAATGTCTCCATTGTGAGACTTGTTGTTACTGTTTTTTGGCATATCCGATATGCCACGGGTAGCTTTCCAGGCTCTGCCATGGGGATGACAAGGAACATTTACCAAGCGAAAATGATCTTTATGGAGAGTTTTCCATCTAAAGGTGGCTAATCAGACTGAAACTTCTATTGTACTAAAACTATAATAAGAGGTCATCTTGATTTTGAAATTTTAAGGAGGTTTTTGTCTAGAAGGAAATACCTAGAAGTTAAATATATAGGCTGACAATAAAACATTTGGATTTTACTTAATAGTCATAATTAGTTATGTTACTTCAAGCAACTTGCTATAGCATTTTGTACCTCATTTTTGGTTTTTGATATTATAAAATCATAACATGTCTATTCCCCTCAAAAATATTTTTTGAAATTATTTTCTTTACCAGATGCATACAGATTAATAGCATTCTATATATAATCCATCCTATTTTTTAAAAAAGAAATTTACCTACATTAAAAAAAAATTGCTTCAATCTACTTTTCTTGTCTTATATGTCTAACTACTTGCCCGATTTTCTGACCGTCCTGAACTTACCCTGAGTTCTATAAGGGACTCAGTAGTAACTCTGATTTATGCTTCCACCTCTTCTAGTCTGTCACAAGCTATCAAATTTACTTTGTTTTTTAATGAATCTTACTTCTATCATAATGTCATCCAATTATATACACCACTGCCTGATTTTTATTTATAGCATGGTGGTTGATTATATTAACTCTAATCCTGGACACACTAGAACCGTTGTCATAGATTATTGTGAGGCTTTCGTGAGCATTTTCCTATATTACTTATTCCTATAAATTGTTAAAATAGCATTTTGACACTCTTACATACACAATAAATGCTCACTATGCTCTTACCTAAGAATTGCTCTGAGAGCAAACTTCATGGTTGTATGAACTATGCCCAGGAGTAGAAAGACTCCTGCTGAGTTTAATGCTTTCTACTTGTTGTATGCTTTAAAATCCTTAATAAAGTTTAAACAAAAAGATTAACATTTTGCTTTCCTTGTGGACTCCCCTGGTCCCTATCCTCAGGATATAGATCATGTTCAGGTGCCTGTATCGCTAGTATCAATTTTTTTTTCTATTAATAATCTTTCCCTTTCAAGATTTCAAAGAAGAACTGGTGAACAGCTATTTACAAATGATGAAACCAACCTCATTGATTTTCTATATATTCATATTTTTATTTTTCCCTGCATTGGGGCATAATACAACCCACCCTGGTAGATACATTTGATTGTAGAACTTAGATTTATCACTGAACACAAAAGGTATCCAGGGGAAAAGAGATTTTTAAACTAATTGGTTTGAGAAGAAAATACATTTGTCATTTTTCACTCAATTCAATATACAGTTTTAAATGTTATCCAACCTTTGAGTTTGGAAGATATGAATATTGTTCTTATTTAGCATTAACTTTGGCTGGAAACTTATACTAATAAATACTGAATCATGGTACAGAGAGCTGACCACTTTTATTTCAATGTCATTCTAGGGTGTGGGGGTAGAAGGCAGATTGATGTTAGTGTTTATGTATATGAGAAAAGGTTGGGGTAACTGAAAAGCAAAACTTAACAGAGAACTTTAAAAAAACACCAATACCCTTTAAACTTAGAAAGTAATATCTTTCATTTTTGGTATTTGTACCTAGCTGGAACAATAGCACAGCGAGCTGGAACCATAGCACAGCAGGTAGGGCATTTTCCTTGCACACAGCCTACCCGGGTTCCATCCCCGGCATCCCATAGGGTCCCCCAAGCACCCAGGAGTAAATCCTGAGTTCAGAGTCAGGAGTAATCTCTGTGCATTGCTGGGTGTGACCCAAAAATTAAAAAAAAAATTAAAAAGAAGACTGATTATCCAGTCCTTACTTTTATAACAAGTCTGGTGCACTTTTGAGCAAATCGATGAACAATGGGATGACAGAGTGACAGTGCAGTGCAGATTTATACCTGGAGGTGATAGAGGTTGTTCCCTAAAGTGCTCAGGGGACCATGTGAATCCAGGGATCAAAACTGAGGCTGCTGCAAGAAAGCTGCTGCACTTCGTGTCTGTCCCCTAGTCCCTAAACTTGGAATTTATTTAAGTCATGGGTATTCACAATGAGGTGCCTGTTTGCACATTATGGAATCATATTATCCCCATGCAAAGCTCATTGGTAAGTTTTCCTATGTAGTTGTGTTAGTGACATAAAATATCAATTTATATACATTATATTAAAATCATGCTTCCTATAAAAAGCACCATAGACACAATCCACAGTCAACTAGCAAACTGTAAGAAATTAAATTATAAATATTAAAAGGTAAGAAAAATAATGTGACGTTCTGATGCCTTACCCTAGTAAGCTAATTTTTGTCCCCAATGAAATCTGGGTTCTAACTTGCAACCAGTAATTGAATAGAAATCTTGGGTTAAGAGTGAGCTATAGGCCACTGTTTTGGATGCAAGATTACCTCATACATATCCTATTTTGTTCATATTGTTGTAGTTTTTGAGCATTAGCAATAGTTTAGGCACTACAGCATGATAAATTAGAAGGAAAGAAAGAAAGAAAGAAAGAAAGAAAGAAAGAAAGAAAGAAAGAAAGAAAGAAAGAAAGAAAGAAAGAAAGAAAGAAAGAAAGAAAGAAAGAAAGAAAGAAAGAAAGAAAGAAAGAAAGAAAGAAAGAAAGAAAGAAAGAAAGAAAGAAAACAAGCAAGTTAGGAAAGCACTCCAAAGTAGTGCAATCTCAGGCTACAGAGATAATTCAAGGATAAGGTTCTTGCTTTACATGCTGCCAGCCCCAGTTTGGTCCCAAGGCCTGTATATGGTCCTCTGTGCATTTGCAGGTTCACTCCTGAGAACAGAGACAAGAATAAACCCTGAGTACTGCCAAGTGTGCCCCTTAAAAAAAAAAAACAAGAAGTACAATATCTGGGTGGCTTCAACAACCACAATTTATTGTCTAGATTTTAAAAACTAAAGGTCTGCAAGACTTTGGTAGGTTTGGTTCCTTCTGAGAATCCGAGGGAAGGAACTTCGAGGGAAGGTCTCTCTCTTTAACTTTTTATAGATGACTATCTTCATTCTGTGTCTCTTCTTACTGTATTTCCAATTGTTTCCTCTTTTAAAGGACATCAGTCTTATTTTACCTTGGTATCCTTCCCTATTCTCTGTATGATTCCTTCTTAATTAATTGCATTGGCAATAAATTTCTGAACAAGTCCACATTCTAAGGTCCTAGTGGATAGTATTTGTACATAGTACTTGTGAAGGACATATCTAAACCAATAAAAGAAGAGAATAGGGTGGTGGGATAAGAGAGACAGACAGACAGACAGACAGACAGACAGACAGACAGAGTGGCAGAGAGACAGAAGGAGAGATCTCATCTAATATGTAATTCCCAAAGCTCACAAATTTTAAATAGGCTGAATACCACACATAAGGAACAAAAATATACAGCTGCTAAGGTAGGTCAGGAAAAGCTTTGGATTTGAATCTTGTTCTAAAGTTCATTAATTCATTCAATCATTACTTAGCAAAAGTAGGCAGAACCTGGACCCAGAAAGATAGTACAGCAAATAAGGTACTTACTTGCCTTGCATGCACTAACCTGGCTTCACCCTGGTATCCTTATGATTTCCCAATCCCTGTCGAGAGTGATTTCCCAATCATTGCCATATGTGGCCCAAAGACAAAACCAGAAGAAAAAAAAGGATTGACAGTGGCTAAACAGCTGATGGTAATATTCTTCAAAATTGTGAGCCATAGTAATGAAATCTTGAACAATATTAATTCTAGCAAAACAAATTAAAAACAGAGAGATTGAGTCGAGCTTCTCACTGGGGAACATATCACATTAGGCTATTCTGAACTCATGGATAATATGCTTTTCCACCAATTTGTCTCATTTTTAATTTATGGTAAAACAAAATAATTAATTTTTCTATACATCAATCTTCCAATCATTAAGCTGCCTTATGGCCCTCAATAAATGGAATAAAATCATTTATACTCATAAAAATGGGTTGTTTGTGAGAAAAACTTAAACATAAAATTAGGTGATGATAAAGAGAAGTGATCAAAGTTGTGCAGGAGTACTACGAGTAGAGAAATCATTTGTGCTTAAAAGGGTCAGAAAAGGATTCACAGGAAGAATACCATGAGAGTCAGTTAATGAACAGAAGTTTGTCAGTAGGAGAAAGCAGGGAATATAGGTCATGATGTAGAGCACGAGAAAATCCAAACAATTACTAAGGTGCATACAGTAAAATAGGTGTAGTTGTATTGGCTTTGATTATCTCGCGAGGAAATCTGAAAAGAAAACTTATAAAACATCTCCAGGAAGCAGAGAGAAAATACGATGGATGGAGAAGGGGGTTACCTTGCACTAAGGAGATCCTGGCACAATCCCTATGACTGCTTATGGTCCCTGAAGCCTACAAGGAATGAGCCCTGGGCACAGAGCCAGGAGTAAGCCCTGAACACAGCCAGTTGTGGCCCCCAAATAAAACAAAACTAAAAAAACATGTTTATTTGAGGATCCCACTTGAAACCTTAAATAAAAAACTGTCATTTTAGACTTTCATGGGTTATATACTCTCTAGCCATGATTCAGAAATCACCACAATTTGTAAGTTGGATCATTGACTTGGTTTTGACTTCATTCTCTCCTTTCTCTATGATCTCTCATTGCAAGCAAAAGAGTTTGGCCATGGTATCCTTTCTGTTTCCAGCTCTGCAGAGATTTCCTTTTGAATTTACTGGCAAATCTTGGAGTGAAATCTTCGTAGGATGAACATGTGCCAAAGTGTATTTGAAAATATCTAGAAAACAGAGTAAATTTGTATATTATATAGAGGCTAGTGTTATCACACCAAAATAATGCCCTTTACAAGCTTGTTCTCCTATACCCATCCAAGTGGTGGCTAATAGCTAACCTTCTGTGTGTGTGTGTGTGTGTGTGTGTGTGTGTGTGTGTGTGTGTGTTTTCTTGGGGGAGGTTTAGGCAGGGGGTCAGGCCACACCAGGCTCTGCTCAACCACTGCAGTGCCAGAGACAGGGTTCTGCTCTGAGCAAACTAGCACCCTCCCTACCTGCTCCTCAGGCCCTTTTGTTCTGATGTAACTTTTTCTTAACACATGACTTCTTCCTAATGGAACCCGTTTAGCTACACAGGGCTCATCTTGGACTGGCACATAAGCAGAAAGGATCTGTCCTTGCTTCAGAGTGGGACAAAGTCTACATACAGTGTACAGTTGTGTTCTAGAGATGAAAGCTTTCCTCAGATCTCACCAAAGCTTCCTCCAAACTGCAGTTACTCCAGGATTCAATTTTCTCACCTTCATGCTCTAGCTCATGTCTCATTTTCTTCTTCTAGAAGCATATGAGCTAGAATTTCTTTCTCACTCTCTGCTTTAAATAATAACTTGGCAGGGGATATTTTAAAGAAGTATTTATTGTACTCAAATCCAAAGTATAATAATTATCAAAATTAATAATCTAAAAAATCCAAGCATATGTATTTTGATTGTTCTCTTAGGACTATATTATATATATAATCTGATTTTCATTAAAAATAACTACGCTTAATGATCTTGCCACAGCTAATGAACATAATTTGCCTAATTATTGTGTCTACTATGTTGCCTAGATAATTTGCCTACACAATGAAGTCATTTACTTTTTCAAACAAGAAAAATTAGCGTAACGTGTATTGCCTAGAGGTATAAGGTGAATACATGCTTAAGCATATGCTCTACAACTTCTAAAACATTTTCTTGCATAGGAATAATCAATACTTTAATTTGTAATGAAATGAGTTGCATTGGTTTTTTGTATCAAAAGTAATCATTATGATCAATTGAAAAACCTAAAAGAAAATGAAATCCAATTGAACTCTTCAAAATCTTACTGATTTTTTATAAATTAAATAAAACTTTTGTTACTTCCATTAATGAAAAGGTTTCACATTTGGATAACACATTCCAAAACTTAATAACAGCTAAATCATTCATAATTTCCACTAAAATGATAAAAGACTGCCCAAAAGAATTAAAATGAAGTTCTTTAATGTTACAATCAAATTTTTAATTATATTCCTAAATAAATGCTCTTAGGACAGTGTCAGCATCATTTTGAGCAATTTCATGTTTATGTCTATGTCAAAGAAAAAATCTGATAAAAGGATGAACCATATCTATCTTCTTTCTTTGAACATTTTTTCTGTATTAAATCAGAATATATGACAGCATTAGATTATGTATATTGCTCTCTGAGCTGTTGTGTAGACAGTCTTTATTAAACACTTCATAGAATTCTGATATGTAGCTCAAGTAGGAGAGTATATGCTTGTCAGAAGTGAGCCCTGAGCTTTTGTTTCAACGATGCATGCCCTCCAAAGCATTGCCAGGTATGACTCTGGTGGCCCCGAATACCAGCTCAGTCATAACCTACTGGATTTATCATTTTTAAAAAATCACCACTTAATTATATTGGATATTTTTAAATTTTGTATGCTGTGTGCATAGCTCAATGATTATAAAGCTAGTTCCCATTCAGTTTTAATCCTTGATCCCACATTTTCCGAAATAAAGAGAATGCCATTAGGGAAATAGCATATTACTAAACCCATCTATGATTGCTCATGAGGTTGTTATTCCAGATCAGAGTCCACTATTCTCCATGGAGGCAACCACTATATAGAATTTTGTGATAATTGATTTATGACCTCTAGATAAATAATTTTTCTGACTATGCATTCATCTGAAAGAAATATTAATCATTTTAGACGTGTAAATGAATAGTAATACTGCATATATTCCTGTGAATTTTGACTCCTCCTTGACTTATCTTAATATTTGCGAAATTTTCCCTATGCTCAGCTTTGACTTTATTATTTTCATTGAAATATGGCCATGTATACTTTATCTATCTTGGAGTTAATGTATATTGGGCTTACTTTCAGTAGAAGCAAAGCTTCTATGAACATATTGCTTTTATATCCTTGTAAGCTTATGCAAGAGTTTTTTTTAGGATAGACATATAGATGCAGTTATTGCTAGCATCATTAGAACATTTATTAACCAATTTTATTAGAAAGTTACAAAATGATTTCTAAGTTGGTTGTTCAAATGTATACAGATGTCATTAGAGTGCTGTTTCACATCCTTGTTAACATCATAATTATTTCTAATTTTTTTGTTGTCAACACAATATATGTGGAACATCTTAATTGTTTTATAACTTACACAAACCCAAACCCATGCACACTTATGTTCATTGCAGAAATATTTAAATGGTCAAAATATGAAAATGAACAGTACCAATGATAGGTTAATGGATAAAGAAAAAGTGGCATATGTACACAATGAATACTACTCAACCATGAGAGGAATTTTGTCTTTTAAAACACAGATGGGAGCCTGAATGATAGTACAATGGGTAGGGCATTTGCCTTGCATGCGGCTAACAGCTGAGTTCGATCACCGGCATCCCATATGGTCCCCTGAGCACCACCAGAAGTGATTCCTGAGTGTAGAGCCAGGAGTAACCCCTGAGCATCACTGGGTGTGACCCTCAAAGCAAAATAAATAAATAAATAAATAAATAAAACACAGATGGTTTGGAGAGGATCATACTTAGTTAAATAAATCAGGAGGAAAAAAAAACAGGAAAACTTCCCTCAACATTGGATATGAAGAAGTAAACAAAGAGAGTAAAGAAAAACTAATGAAAGCTAGCAGCTGAGTTCTGACTGCTGAATCACAGAGGTTATCAGAGGAAGGTAGGGGAGGGAGGACTGAAGAGGGGAGGAAGTCCAGAGGATCTTAAGAGAGGGATTTGGGTACTCTGGTGATGTGTCCAGTGTAACATAGATTTTTCTCAGGGTAAAACTTATCCTCTAAATATATAGTCTAGCAAACAATTATCGCAAGACATTTATAACAACTAAAAATGTCATAAAATCACCATAAAAGATGAAATCTAGGTGATTCGATAACTTTGTACATAAGAACCATAATCATTAAACTGCTATAATGTATTACCTAAACTAATAAAATGAAATCAATATAAATACATACATAGGAGTGGAGCCATAGCAGAGCGGGTAGGGCATTTGCCTTGCACGTGGCCGATGCAGGATCCCTCTTGGAGAGCTCAGCAAGCTACCAAGAGTATCTTGCCCACACGACAGAGCCTGGCAAGCTACCCATGGCATACTTGATATGCCAAAAACAGTAACAACAAGTCTCACAAATGAAGACACTAATGATGCCCACTCCAGCAACTGATGAACATGACAGTGCTACACTGCTACAGAGGAGTGAGATCATCTACAAAGCTAAATTTCTTAGGAAATATCTATCTTCCAGCAAGTATTCAGTATACTATAAAGTTATAAATATATATAATTATGTGCTATGTATATAGTAGTCAAAAATATTTTTATATCTATGTCAACTAGTATTAGTAGTATAAAACTTTGTAAAAAAGCTGAGGCTGAAATATCGACCATGTTGTATAAGTTCTGAATCTTTTTTTCTCAATATATTTATCAGTTGCTGTATAATGTAATCTTATGACCAAATTCAGCATAAAGTGCAAAAGTAGTGGGCATATAGTGCACACAAAATTCAATAACTGATTTAGATTCATGTCAATGTGATAAAGAATCCTACAGATTATCAGAGATTCTGAGAGAATCCAGAGCAGCCAGCTGCATCTGAAAGGAAAGGTCAGTGGATCAACTAAAATTGATGATGATGATTATAAATAAAACCAGTTACTAAAGACATGCTATTATTAGTTCACACCAATAGCTCCTACTCTAATCCATCTCTGCCCACTTCCTCCATATATTTTATCATTTGTTCTCTTTCTTTTCTTCCACATGGAGAACTGGGGTTTTCAATAACTCCATTTGATCATTTTTTTCAATTTTCACCATAACAAAAATAACTCCAGAACTGACTTACTATACCACTAGAACAGAACAAATTTGTTCAAGATAACCAGGGTTTGTCTGCAGGACTATGTGGTCAAACTTGTAGAAAGTTTCTTGCAGGAGTATTTAATCCATTTTCCTTCCTTCAATACAATTATTTGTTTTAAAAAATAGTTGATTTATTCATTTAGATGGATATTCTGCTCTTACTATTCAAGTTAATTAAATAAACAATTCTCTCATGCTTATGAACTGGAATACTCAATATTGTTCAGATAGACATTGTTTGAACTCTGATCATTACATTCTCAACCTCAAGATACAATGTAATCAAAGCCAAAAGCAAAGCAGACTTCTGGGGAAAAATCATATTGTGATTTCAAAATATATATAGAATTGTATAGACCTTGAGCAGGCAAAAAATACCATGAAGCAATGGGACATACAAGACTAGATTTCAAGACATGTTTTAAAATTTTAGTAATTTAAGATGAGAAATATTGGTTATAAAAAACAAAATTGGCATAAAAATTTAAAATAAAAAATACAGTTCTTATTGATATATTCTGTCACATAATGATTATTTTATATATGGCAACTCATTTCCCACAAATTTAATGAACAAACAAGTGAACTGAATATTTCTTGAATACTGTCATTAAATGTATATTTATTATAAACAAAGGTGAATAAATAATAGTTCCTGATCTCAAAGTTTAGATATATTGAAAACTATCAAATGACATAGAAATAATCAGAAAATATTTAGAAGCTACAGCAATTTTACTTAAGGAGCATCCTAACAAACTTGAGCCAGCAATCTTGAAATAACATTTAATGAAGAAGCTTATCTTTCAACTGTGCATATAAACAGAAATTGTCTGACTTTTCTTGATATTTGTCCCCAAAAAATGCTCACTGTAGGAGTATGGATTTGAGAAAGCGTGATGAATAATCAAATAGTATAGTGTGAGTAGTAAAAAATATATACATTATCAAATTTATGTAACTAAATTCACCAAAATATTGTTAATTCAGTACATTATCCCTTTTTAAAATCTAGGTCTTACTTATTCATACATTACTTGAGTCCTTATTTCCTTTCGTGAAAGCACAGTGTTATTAGATTGAACCAAGAAAGAGTAACAGATGGTCTCAGTGATATTGAAAGCTATTTGCCTAAGTCATAAATTTTATATTAGCAAGATATGGAAGGTAGACTAATTACTCATTACACTGTGGTTTTAAAGTTCCTCTAGACTGATTTCCAATAAGTTTGTCTATGTAATCCCAAAGAAAATTAAATTTGTTTATGTTCTTCTCCTTCCTATTTATTAATAAAAATAAGCAGACTAATTTCTACAAAGCATCTGCTAAAACCACATCATCTGTGATAAATGCCAGAGAGTGCCGTGTGTTCCTAGGATCCAGAATTGAAGAGACTGACTTCCTATGCTTCCTTATCTGTAAAACAACACAGCATAATTACAAAATCTCTCAGCTCATATTGTTTCTAAGCTTTTCAACCCTTACCTCATTTATAACTAAATATTTTTCTTTTTAATTTTTGGTAAAGAAAATAAAATGAATAACACAAATCAATTTTAATTAGACATGTAGGACAATGTTATAAGAAGATTAATTATCACTTTATAAAAAGATAAACTATATCACTGTCATCCCATTGTTTATCAATTTACTTGAGCAGGCGCCAGTAATGTCTCCATTTTTCCCAGCCCTGAGACTTTAGCAGCCTCTCCTTACTCATCTTTCCCAACCATTGGAGGCTCTTTCAGAGTCAAGGAAATGAGACCTGTTATTGTTACTATTTTGGGGATATCGAATACCCCACGAGGAGCTTGCCAGGCTCTGCTGTGCAGGTGGAATGCTCCCCGTAGCTTGCCGGGCTCTCCAATAGGCATATACATATACATATATATACACATATATTCACATATATATATTTCCCTCTATGATTTTATGAAAAATGGGTAGGGAGTGTCTTACAATGTTTCACATGGCCGCAAAGTGGCCACATGGTCCAGCAATATATATACTCATGCGTGAGGCTCGGCCCAAGCATGTGGAAAGTGGCCTGAAGTGTGAAGGTGGTTGGGTAGTGGAGGTCGGCTGCCAGAACTGGGTCCCTGAGGGTGGAGAAAGCTCTCACCCGCAGCCTTGAGTTCTGGAGGTTGGCCAATAAGGAGATTATCTGGAGCCGGCAGGAGGAGGTGGCTTATGGGTGTGAGCCCTGGGTGGTTGAGACTGGGGGAAGTAGGCAGAGGATCTCTGCTCCCGGGTCCCGTTGAGCCCAGAGTCTAAGAGCACAAAGTTCCGCATTACCTGGGTTCTGTGGGACTTTGCTCATGCATGAGGCTCGGCCTGAGCGTGTGGAAAGCAGCCTGGAGCATGGATAAGCATAGACTGAAATTGGGGCTGGAGCGATAGTACAGTGCATAGGGTATTTGCCTTGCACGCGGCCTACCCGGGTTCAATTCCCAGTATCCTATAGGGTCCCCAGAGCACCACCAGGAGTAATTCCTGAGTTCATGAGCCAGGAGTAACCCCTGAACATTGCCGGGTGTAATCCAGAAAGAAAAAAAAAAAACAGACTAAAATTTAGATTCCACACAGAGACAAAAAAAAAAAGAGAGAGAGAAAAGCATGTCCTTGAAAAGAAAAGGGGAAAATGACTTAATCTCGTAGAAAAGCTAGGTTGGAGATAGCTGGAGAACTTTGGCTAAGTCACTCAATAAAGAAAGACATTAGCTATATAGCAATAAAGTTGGACATACAATGAATAGAGAAAATGAATTATTGATTATGGCAACAAGCAAATTGTGTTTGAAGAATCAAGCATTTCAGAACTTATTTATCCACTAGCTGCAAGTTTATATCTTAAATGACATCTCCCCAACAACTTGCACCTGCCTCAGCCCCTGTAACTGTCATTTTAATTTCAGTTTTTATGAGTTTGGCTTTTACAGTTTTTACAAATAAATGATAGAATATATTACTTATATTCCTCTGCCCCACTTTTCTCACTTATTATTATGCCTACACAACCATCTATGCTGAAGCAAATAGTAGCATTTCCTTCTTTCTTATCACTGAATAAAACTCATTGTGCATTTGAGTACATGTTCACGTATTTAGGATGATATCAACAATACTATATTACAAATGTTATAATATAGTATTATATATTATATAATATAATATAGGCTGCTAAGAGATTAGATCTTAATTGCTCTCACTGTAAAAAATGGGCTGGAGCGATAGCACAGTGGTAGGGTGTTCTTCTTTCATGCGGTCGACCCGTGTTCGATTCCTCTGCCCCTCTTGGAGAGCCCCGCAAGGTACCGAGAGTATCGCACCCACACGGCAGAGCCTAGCAAGCTACCCGTGGTGTATTTGATATGCCAAAAACAGTAACAATAAGTCTCACAATGAGAGACATTACTGATGCCCGCTTAAACAAATCGATGAGCAATGGGATGACAGTGACAGTGACTATAAAAAATAAATGATAATTTTTTTTTTGAGGACCATGCCCATATGTGCTCAAGTCTTACTCCTGGCTGTGTACTCAGGAATCACTCCTGGTGGTCTTGGGGGACCATATGGGATGCCAGGAATCAAACTCAGGTCTGCTGCATAGAAGGCAAGTGCCCTACCCACTGTACTATACCTCTGGCCCCAAGACAAGATACTAAGTGACATGATGGAGATATTAATCAAGCTACAGTGGTACTCATATGTCAATACACTGACAGGTTGTGGACCTAAATACATATATTACACAAATCTCTGTGTAAATTATCACAACAAAATAATTTCAAATTAAAAAACAACATGCACAAATAGCATTATAAATGAATAGTTGTGTTACCATGTGAATAAATCAAGCACAAAAGGTGGAACATAATCTTTGGACCATGTAGATAAGGAAAAATAAATTTACAACTAGATTATGGATATTATGGAAAACTAATGCACAGCTTAATGATTATAGTCACCAAAGTTGTGAACATCAAAGTTGCTAAAATAGCCCATCTTAAGTGCTCTCACCATGAAAGTAATGATTATGTAATAAATAACTCATTTAATTAATAAATAAATAACCACACTACTAATCACATTGTAGTATAGAAATCAAATCAATATGCTGTATACCTAAAACATATAATACTGTAGGTAAACTATGTCTTATATATACATATACCTATTATCTAATATCTATTCATCTACATAGTTACCTACCTTTCATTTCTCTGGCTATGCAAAGAAGATTTAGCACAAAATCTTGGATTCTCCAATATAAGTATTTCCCTTTCCAATAAAATAATATTTATTTGAAATTATTAACAGCTGTATTTCATTATATATATGTGTGTTTGTGAATTTTAATGGCTGGAGTATATAAACAATCTGGAACTGAAATTTTTATATATTTGCACAGCTATAATATGCTATAGCAGCTAAAATAGAAAAATTTTGCTCTTCTTAAAGACTTTCAAATTAAAGACTAACTAAAAGGAAAATCAGTTTTCTTTTTTTGCTATATAAATTGAGCAAAGAGGTATTCAGAAAACTACTGTTATTTTATAATATACAGGAAAGTTTGAGAAGTAGTATATTGGTAATACATATCAGTTAATAAAGTAACTCTAGAAGAAGCATATAGAATAACAGAATACTCTAAAATAATGACATTAAATAAACACATATTGTCTTCTTATTAGTCATAATAAACACATCATTCTTCTTACATGCTTAGAAATATTCTCTATAGGAATGTTGAAAGACAGAAGTACTAAGGATTGCTTACAATTCAAGTTCTGTTCACATTATTATTATTATAATTAACAAATCACATCTCACTATTTAAAAGACTACCTTTGCAGATCTAATTTTCAGATTCTTTATAGAGACCCAGAGATGGGTTTTGACTGAAATCATTAGATTAGCATTTAAATCAAATATGAAGACTGACGCCATGAAGAGCTGTGGAGCTTGAAGTAAAGATAGAGCTATTCATGTAACCTTTTCTACCTTAACTGGCTCTTTGGTGAATGAAATAAAATCCATTATTTTTCACTACCAGATTAGGAGACTCAACAGGAAAGAAATATGGAGCGTGGTAAATTTAGATGATTTGGATCAATCACTTACATTCTTGTTTTCTAGAGCATGATATCCCCTTAGAAAGCAAAAGTGACCGAGAATCCTATATCAGGTTTGCAAGGGTCTGTGATGGTGTGTGGGTGGGAGCAGCGAGATGGAAGAGAATATAATAAAAGAGAATGCCAAAAAAATTAATTTGCAGTGGTGGCAGGGGATGCAGTTCAAAGGGTTGAAGCACAGGCTTTCCATGCAGGAGTCCTGGGCACAAACCCTGGCATCATTGTGCCCCAGCACTGTCAGCCATGACCATACCCTTCTACCTCCCCACCCCCAAAAGAAACAATTTCTGAGAATTTTCTCTTTTCAGGAGCAGGAGAACTAGAAGGCTACTCTAACCTTGCCATTTTCAGGAGACAGTTTCTTGGTGAAGGAAAAGGAAAGTAGACCAGCCTGGAAGCAAAGATCTTTAAAGACTCGGATCTAATCACTTGACATATGTAAGACATAATCTAGTGTAGCCATCATCAATACTCTTGAATCCCCTCTCTAAATAGAAGCATGGTTGCCTACTCAGTCACTAGAACAAGTCACTTGTCACCATTGTTTATTCTTCTAACTCCCTTATTGCCAGCTAATCAGCCAAATGCCATGCTGTGTTATTAACTTGGTATTTTTAAAAACAGTTCCTGCCTTTCCATTCCTCATGTCTGCTACCTCATTTAAGCCATTGTCATAAAGACACAATGAAATAAGCACCTTGTTTTGAAATTACTTTTCAAATTTGCTGAAAATAGATTTTCCTTTATGCTACAAATATGTAAGATAATATGCAACTAATACTTGGTATTCACTATTAATAACGCCTTAAAAGATTCTCTTGTCTTTAAAATGAAAGCAAATACCTTACACTGACTTACAAATACATTTATTATCTGGTCCTTAGTTTCACACTAATTTAAAAATGTTCTCTTTGCATAAACAGAACAAGTATGTTTTTTAGAAGCACCCATATCTCTTTATTTTTTGTCTCTTGTCCATCTTGAATAGTTTCCTATTCCTCAGTAATTTTTACCTTTGCCTAGGTGTTGAAAATCAGAGTGGCCGGATATGTAATATGATTTAGACACTATTGCTGGGCTAGAGCTGCTACCAACTGGATTCCACGGGATGTCAAAAGACTGCGTGGCCACCCACCTACGAGATGGTAAGACTTCTTCGTCAAAACCCTGAACAAATGGTTTTACGCTCTTCGTATACCTGAAGCGAGCAGATACCATTGGGCTACACTAGCAAGTGACAGGGACGAATGGAGACATTACTGGCACCCGCTCAAGCAAATCGAAGATCAATGGGATGACAAGTGATACAAGTGAATTTTTACCTGATGACTATACAGACAAATTTCATCAAGCCCAAAACTATATGGATATGAATTATACAATATTCTTTCCCTTGACATTGCTCTTCCTCCCAGTCTGTACATATTTGATTATAATTTGTAGTTAATAGAATTATAATTGTATGCTCAATTATTCATTTTAAAGTTCTTAGTGATTACAAAACCTCTCCAGTGTAATATTCACAGAATATAAGAGCTTATATTGACACAGAACAATTTGGAATAGAATTTAAAGTATTAACATTGAAAGTGTGGAAAACATGAAACAATAATAGCAAAAAACAATCATACTAAATATATGAAGAGGTAGGATTTTATATTTCTAAACCAAAATTTCAAAGATAAATTATTGAGGTGATTAAAATTTACAAGAGTATGAATATTAATATACATTAGAGGTACAAGATTATGACACCACACCCATCACAAAAGTACCTACCAATATCCGGGGCTGGACCAATAGCACAGTGGGGAGGGCATTTGCCTTGCATGCAGCCGACCCAGGTTCAATTCCCAGCATCCCATATGGTCCCCTGAGCACCGCCAGGAGTAATTCCTGAGTTCAGAGCCAGGAATAACCCCTGAGCATCACCGGGTGTGACCCAAAAAGCAAAAATAAAAATAGTACCAATATCCACCCACCTCTTTCCATACACACCTTTAGCCCACATTCCACCCTTGGGTAACCTCAGATCTTTTGTTAGAGTCCAAGGGTTAGTTTCCAATGGACAATGTCTATGTTCTTATTTTGTTTTTGAAATACCACATATGAGTGAGGTCATTACTTGAGTTGTTTCCAGAGCTTGGCTGTGAGCTACGACAGAGGAGAGGAGGAGCCTCTATAGCTTATTGTGAGCCTAAGAATCTAAGGAAATGGGCTTAACTCAATATTTTTGAGGAGTGCTTTATAAGCATTATTTGTTGGAGACCAAAATGTTTTCTTCCATCCAAGTGGATATGCCCCAGAAGTTCAGGAACTTGAAGGCCTCTTGAGTTATGATGAGCAGGCTGTGACATCAACATTTCTGAACTAAGTGCTCTACAGTAATAAAAATGTCCTGTGCTTTATTAATGTGAGTAAGTGGCCACACAAGCCCAGGTGTTCACCTAGAACCTCTGAATACTTACACTCCTCAGGAAACAGAAATCATGAAGGATGCTGAGTTGAGATGACGTGTTTGTCACCTGGCAGAACAGTTTGTGATAGAAATTCTGTGCAGTTGGTGTATGGGGGGAGGGGATTTAGCAACAAGATAAAGGCCCTCGGCATACATTTCAATAGTAGAGCACATGCCACACAGTGAGGCTCTGGGTTTGATTCCAGGTACCACAAAATAAAACAAACCCAAAACAACAGAGTCTGTATAATAAAACAATGTAATGGTTGCCTGCAAATATTCAAAGGACTCCCAACTGTCATTTCTTTTATGTGTATTTTTAAAACCACTGACTCTTTAGCAAGTAAAAATTATAGAGTAACAATATATTTTTATAAATTGAATTAAAAGAAAACAGTTCCACTACTGGTCTTCAAAGAAATGAACTCTAATTACTGAGGTCTACCATAAAGATTTGGAAGAGGATCAATAGGAAAGGAAGTATAATAGAAATTCTTCAGTTTATTAAGAGCCTACTCACATGTGTTCTAATATGTTACATAATAGTACATATTTTTCCAGTATATCAGAACTGCAAGGGCTGGAGCCCGTTTGCCTTGCACGCAGCTGACCCGGGTTCGATTCCCCCACCCCTCTCAGAGAGCCCAGCAAGCTACCAAGAGTATCCCGCCCACATGGCAGAACCTGGCAAGCTACCCGTGACGTGGTCGATATGCCAAAAACAGTAACAACAAAGTCTCGCAATGGAGGTGTTACTGGTGCACGCTCAAGCACATCGATGAGCAACAAGATGACAGTGACAGTGATATCAGAACTGCAAGCACTTAAGGAAAGGACAGTTACTCAGATGGGAAACCAAAAACCAAAAGAGCTAACATTATAACCTGTCTTATTAAATTTAAATCAAAAAAGGAATTTCAGAAGTATGTGGAAACCTGAATATGCTCAGGCTTTTTGTTTGAATGGTATGCCCTATGTTCTGTTGGAGTGCTTATCCAGCTCTGACTGATAAGACATTGCCTAGGATAATTCTCGTCCTCTCATGCAAGTCTCTCAGTAATCTTTCCTCATTACATCTAGACAATTAAGATGTGAAGTTGCACAAATACATTCTCAGGGGGAAAATATGGCAAGAAGTATTTAACTGACACTCATACTATAAAAAATCTTGAGAAAGATTTGAGAAAGAAAACAAAAATTGTGTCATTTTTGCCATGTTTTTCTTACCATTCTAAAGACAAAGAGGGTCAGAAATGTAACTGAGGAATTAATTCTTTTGGATCATATAATATCTCTTGACAGTGGGTGATTAAAACCTGCCTGGCTAATTGGTAAGTTATTTGATGAAATAGTTATTAAATGCTTTATTTTCACATTTAGAAGTAGTGCAGGGATTATTTTATGGAATAGCTGATAGAAAGATGTTAATATTTCTAAGAAATTCATAGATGACATTCAATTATTTATGACTTTGTGACTAGGAATAATTATCTTATTTTTTTATTTGGATCTGCTAATCACAAAAAATTACTTCTATTGCATGTAATGGAAGTAACCAGTAATTGAAAGTTAGCGATGCAGAACAGCATCAATATGATATTGACTGATAAGAAGCTTAATATACTAAACTAAAAGAATTCCTAAAACACCAAAAATCAACAAGTATAAATAAGGATGGAGATTCTAATAATCTTCATTTTTCATATTTAATTTAGTAAAATGTATGGATACAAATTTTGTTTTTAACAGTTTATTTATGCATACTTATAGTATATATTAAATTAAAATACAATGGGAAAAGTTTTAATTGCTGGCATAGGCTTTCAGTCAGTCACTTGCAGAGTTTAAAACTAAGCCTTAGAGTATCAACATTGGTGCAGCAGATGTGGCATATTATAAATGTGTCTGGATTTGTTACTTTTCTGTTGTAGTAATTGATTCTTAAGCCACATAGCATTCATAGACAACCCTTGAATTAGAAATCACTTGCAAGAGGAAAGAACCGTAACTACCGAGAATCATGGAATTGCATAGTAATACCAGAAAAGTTGGGCCACTCAACATATTTTTATTACACCTGGTCATACCCTTCACTGTACCAAACAATGTTTTATACTAATGCTATTTAATGCTATTTAGTATTCATTGACTACATATTAAATACTTCTTAAAAGTGTTTAATATGCATTCTCATTTGGTATACACAATATATGTTGTAAGCACTGTTCAATTTCCATTTTACAATATTTAAAATAGTATCAGAGATGTAGTCTGTCCATGTTATCTAATACATAGACGATCCAGATTATAACTAGGACTTTTAAAGTTCTTATATATCAACCATAAAACCTAAAGCATATATGAACTTTCTACTTTAAAAAATGCTGACAAATGAGATTCACTTTATTTTTCTTTGAATAAAAATAATGAGAATATTTACTCAAAGCTCAAATATTCTGGGAAAAACAAAGTCACTATCCTTAGAGAATGTAAGTGATAAAACACTAAAAATTAAGCTTATGATATCTGAGCTGTCACTGATGGTGAAAAATATATGAAGGCTGAATATTACCAAGGAAAATTAAAGTTTCTTTTTTGAAAAAAGAATATTCCTTAAAAAATACAATCTCTTGGGCAAGAGGGATAGTACAGTGGGTAGAGTTGGCCTTGCAAGTGGCCAAACCTGGGTTTAGTCCCCAGTATCTCGTACAGTCCTCTGAGTGGACCATGAGTGACTCCTAAGTGAAGGGCCAGTAGTAACTTCTGCAACTTCTGAGCATCACCAAGAATGACCCCAAGTCCTGGCCCCAGCAAGAAAAAAAAGAAGAAAAAAGCATTATTTA
Organism: Sorex araneus; assembly: GCF_027595985.1. NCBI lineage: Eukaryota > Metazoa > Chordata > Mammalia > Eulipotyphla > Soricidae > Sorex > Sorex araneus. The sequence continues at coordinate 170,039,295 of NC_073306.1, forward strand.
CTTCTCTCAACTCAATCCAAAAATATCAGCATTTTCTAAAGTTTTTTTTGTCAGTAATGAAATATGACATTTAATAGCTTAAAATTGTCATTGTTGATGGCTTCACAATCCTACGTCTAACTATTGTCACGCCCACATCTGGTCATTCACCAATTCAAGGCTGAGTGAGGCTTCTTCATTCAGAAGTCAGGTGAGATGAGATATGGCTTTTTCCACTTTCCTTGAATATGTAAATTCCTGTGGTCAAGATCTATGCTAGATCATTAAAATATCACCAACCCTTTGTATATGCCTCCATGGAACTAGATGTTTTATGTTAAATCCCCTCCTTCTGGTGTGCTAGCTACAGCCTTCTTATTTGAAGCAAGCACAGTATGAGAAGAAAAAGGCTTTAGAACCGAATAAAAGAATTTCATGACAAAAGATTTTGATATCCTGAACTGAGTTATATTTTACCTGTGTGTCTGGGGAAAGACTCCAACAGGAGGTACTGCCAGGGAGAGATGAGAAAAAATCAGGAGGACGGTGGTATGGGCTCGTGGGTTGCGGACAGAGTCCTGCTTGCACCTTGCTGATTGCAATTAATCCGATAAATATTTTATACACAAAGTTAATGCAGTCTAGCGAAGATAATGAAACACCAAGGAAACATAACAAAAATAACCAGAGTCAAATGATTTTAATTTCAAGTTTACAAAAGATTGCTAGTTGGGTAACCTGGATAGGTTCACTATCAACCTTTAACAGAGTCTCATCTGATAAATGATGACAAAGATACTTAATTTTTTTTTCTTTTTGGTCACAGCCGGCGATCCACAGGGGTTACTCCTGGCTCATGCACTCAGGAAATAACTCCTGGTGTTGCTCAGGGGACCATCTGGGATGTTAGGAATCGAACCCGGGTTGGCAACGTGCAAAGCAAACACCCTACCCCTGTGCTATTGCTCCAGCCCCAAGATACTTAATTTTAAACAGGAACTTTGTGTGACTAAAATTAGGACAAAGTAAAATTAATCTAGACACTGAGAAATAGGAGCCAGAGTAACAGTACAGAAGGTACAGGATTTGCCTTGCACGCAGCCAACCTGGCCTTAAAAAATTAAGAAAAGAAAATAGAACCTGGAGAGGGAAAACACTAATTCTGTTATAAGCCTGACAACAAATCAATTCAAGTTCTCCACATTTATTCAAATAGCACTATTGAATTGTATTTCTTTTTCACATGGGGAAGAATTAAAAGACAAGTTAGTTACAAGTCCCACATAACTGGATTTTCTGTGGATTCACTGGTGTGTTAACAAATTATTTTGTATTCAGAAGAACTCAATACAGTGAGTATCCCAAAACAGATACTTTATCACCACAATTAAAAGATTTTTTTATTAAAAGGTAAATCCCTAATTGAGGTGCAATTTGTATGAATGATATACCAATGATCATCATTTGAAGAGAAATTGGCACTTCAATTTGACTGAAGGGCAGCTACAGCTTTTTATTCCTATTTGCACTTTGAATATTAAGTAGTCTTGGGTTCATCTTAGAAATATGAAAAAGAAAAAAAGAAAAATGAAATGTCTGCATTATTTTGCAGTAATTTATTTTTGATAATTTTACAAGATGTCTATGTCCTGTCCAGGCTAAACATAATTTTATACTCATTAGAAAACAGGCATCTTATTTTGCACATGAATTCACTTGATTATTTGATGTTTTACTAATATTCACATCCCTAAACCCAAGATGAAATGATTAAATAGCAAATAAATGGAAAGAAAAATGTTCTCATTGAAATCAACTGATTCATTTAGTAATAATGTGTATGATTCCCTATTTTTTCCTCTGAATTAACCTGTTTTTAATAAAAACAACAAATGCAAGACTATACAAATAAGAAGTTATGATAAATTATCTGACTTAACTGGCACCAAGTCACACAAACACAACGCACTGGTCAAATAGGACATTATCCACTGCTGGAAAACAACTAAAAGGGTAGAAATACCCAAATATTATGATTTCTATCAAATGATTTTACCACATTATTTCTATAATTTATATGTACCATATGGAAGATACACAAGTATCGATTCTAAGGACACATATAACAAAAAGACATTAAATACTCAATATATAGTTTAGAGAGGCTTCATGAGTAGATATTTAATGATAGCAATCAGTATTTACATACAGAAAATCAGCATTTAACTATATTTATACCCTTCAGTTGTTCCTTTTGAATGATCTAATGCAGAATTTTTATTTGATTAATTTTATATTCCTAGGACCAAGTGGGCTGGAGCGATAGCACAGTGGTAGGGCGTTTGCCTTTCACATGGCCAACCCGTGTTCGATTCCTCTGCCCCTCTCGGAGAGCCCAGCAAGCTACCGAGAGTATCTCACCCGCACAGCAGAGCCTGGCAAGCTACCCGTGTCGTATTGGATATGCCAAAAACAGTAACAATAAGTCTCTCAATGAGAGACGTTACTGGTGCCTGCTTGAACAAATCGATGAGGACCAAGTGAGAGAAATTTTACAGTCTTTGGAGCAAGTGCTAGGAGCAAGTGAGGGAAATCACAGCATGTAACAAAGTTCTCAATGCTTCACTCTTATATCCCATTCCAGGTCCTATCACCGTCCAACTCATTTCTCATCTTTCCAGCAATTGGTGAGCTCCCAGCAACCACGACACCTGACTCAACTCTCAGGATAGGTGAATAGTGAGATAAATATTTGCTCTGAACAACTTATACAATCTGAGTCACAACTGTCTTGTGTGCTATAATAATATGGAATTTAGGAAGGGCATTAAATTCTACAGTGGAAAAAGGTTAAAGAAAGCAATTATGAGGAAGTAACAGTTGTCTTATGGAATCACAAGCAAGAGTATGGTGGGCAAAGGCCACTCTCCACACGCTCAGCCGAGCCTCACCCTAGAGGGGATGAGCTTCACCCAAGGTGGAATGAACTTCACCCAAGAGTGGACCAGCAGGAAAACCCAGGTATGTGGGAACCTGTGACTGAGATCTGCAAGCCCTCTTGGATCAAGCCTGGGACTCCTCTTTCCAGGTCCCCGGTTTTCCAGTAGTTTGGCAGTCACTCCCACAAACTGCCCCTGTAATCTCATCAATGGCCAAGACCCAGAGACTATGAACTAAAGCTCCTGGAAGTTAATGACACAGAATTTCCTGGACATTATATTCTATCCATAACAAGCAATACAAAATAGATAGTCTATCATTGCCTTTTCTGCAGGTCTGAGTGATGGTTGGGACTGGTGTCGAAATATTGAATATAAAGACCTTGACACATCTCTGAGCTGGGGATTAATGTGTCCTCCCTGGTGTCGAGAGTGAAGATGGTCTCTCTCGGGAGACCTTATCTGAGAGAGAGATGAACAAGTCCACGCTCTGAGGGCTCCACATTCCAGGGTGAAGTGCATCTGTGAGGTCTCCGGAGTTATTAGAGTGGAAAGAAATGTTTAAACAGCCCCACAAGTTTATTCCCAGAGAAGTATATGACAACAAATGGAATATCTAAGACAGAAGATGGGAGACCTGGGTTAAACCCAGGTCCTACTGACAGTTTGATGCCCAAACTCATGCTCATTGTACAAGTGGGAGAAATGTTGTGTCTTTCTGATTTGAGAAAGAAGAAAGCATCTTATCATCTCACTCCCAACTCTTCATGTTACCAGCCCTCTGAATCATCCTAATACAAGTTTACCACTGAGTGTTTTCTTTCATCTGTCTACCTTTGGAGATAGGACTAGAGCTAGAGCACAGCAGGTCCAGCCCTTTCTTGTGAGTGACTAACCCAGGTTCTTCAATCCCCAGCACCACAGATGGTCCCCAAGTACCACCAGGAGTGATCCCTAAGCACAGCAGGAATAAACTCTGAGCACAGTCATATGTGATGTCCTCATACCACAAATAACTAGTTACTTAATTTTTAAAAATATTTTATTTAATTAAAAAGATGTTATGCCCTCGGCCCAGATGAGATCCAGAGCAGCCGTGTATGACACGGCCCCTCTGCTCCTTAAAGACTATGATCCGGGAGGTCTACTAACCCATTTTGGCACCCAGAGACTTATAGAAATGCATCTAGACTGTGAACTGAGCTATGACCGAATGCTGCCTGGGGAGGGGGAAGGATTTTCTCTCCCAACACTTTCTTTCCACGGGGAAGATAGCAGCAACAGGAGCAGCAGCACCCATGTGGCATCTGCCATTTTATAGGACTCACAACCCAGAGGTACTTGCTTGTCATGACGTGGCGCGCAAGAGATCATGGGATGTGGGTGTTACTGGCACGCCCTTAGCTCAGATGTGATCCGGAGCAACCACGCACGACACGGCCCCTCTGCTCCTTAAAGACTATGATCTGGGAGGTCTACTAACCCATTTTCTCACCCAGAGACTTATAGAAATGCATCTAGACTATAAACTGTTCTAAAACAACAGAAATCCAAAACCACGCAGCTGCAACAGCGAGCTCCTATAATCTTCATTCTCAGCAATGGAAAACAAACTATCAAATGATGCCGTTTTGGCAGGTTTGATTGTTGGGGAAAAGTTCCAAATGATAATGGTCAGTTCTCTGTTGAAATATTGAATGTATCCAAAGTATAGAGAGAATAAAGTGAAGATCATTGGCCACTCAGGTGCGGGGGTAGGGGGCATATTGGAGTTTGTGGTGGGGGAACAGGTGCACTGGTGAAGGGATGGGGGTTTCATCATATGACTGAGACTTAAACCTGAAAGCTTTGTAACTTTTGTCACGGTGAGTCAATAAAATAAAATTTAAAAAATAAATAAAATAAAAAATAAAAGATTTAAAGAAAAAGATGTTATGTACAAAGAGAAAAAGAAATATCGAATATAACCAAAATAAAGAGAGAGTATGGGAAAATTGTCTGCCACATAGGCAAGGGAAGGTTTGGACTAGGGTGGATGATGGGGGGAGAGGTGTGTTGGTGATGGGGGGTGATAGGGCGGGTTGGATATGGGGGGCGGTTTGGTGGTGGAAAATGTGCACTGGTGAAGGGATGAGTGTTTAAAGATTGTATGACTGAAGCTCAAACATGAAAGCTTTGCAACTGTATCTCACGATGAATCAATAAAAAGGGGGAATTAATAAAATAAAAAATAAAATTAACATTCTGAATAAAAAAAAGCAATGTGTAGTTCATGCCCAATTCAATCAGTTTAAGCAATGGTGGAATAAATATCAGTACTCCTACATTATAAATAAAAAGAGTATGGTAGGCAGCAGCTCATGGGATCTGGCTGAAAAGGGGGAAGGAAGGAGGGAGATACATAGCATTTCATTCTAGGATCAATTTCGAGCTCTCTGTTCTTTAAATTTCTACTGTTTCCCTCAAACTGATACAAGCAATTATAGCTTCACAGTATTATAAAACTGTTCCCAGTATTTTTTTTTTTTTGCAAATTGTGATTTCATTTCTCTATTTCTCTCTCACTCTCACTCAAGGTCCAGAAGAGAGTGCAAGGAATGTGCAAGGAATGTTCTCAGTAACTAATTTGTTAAATAAAAATGGAAATTGAAGAATTTTTTTTAAGGTTCTTATGTTATCACCCACAACGCAAGAGATCTTTCTTCTCTCTTGGTATAAGATTACTCCAGCAGTTGCTTACTATTAGACTACGGTTATTTGACTATTTCCCACCTTTGCTTTTCACCACAAAATTTGGATTTTGTTCATATATAACAGAATAGAGTCAATGATTTTCATTTGTTAAAGAAAGTTTAACTGAGGTCAGTGGGAAGCTGCCTTTGCTGTCTTCTGAAGTAAGAAAAGGGCAACATTCTCAAGATGAAATCAACCATTTTTCACCCCCCAAATTGTTCTGTCATCTTAAGTTAAATGCAGTTATTCTATTTTATGAAAAGTTATTTATAGCAGCTCTTAAGAGAAAAGGTTCTGCCAAGATCGAATGTTAACATCGATCACATTTTCCCCTGGCATAAATGCTGAAATAGGGAAAGCTGATATTTAAAAAAATGCATTTTCAGTTTTGATTTCTAATTTTTTTCAAATTTGTTTCACATTCAGCCTTTCTTCAAAGCAAATGTAGTAATAAAACATGCCATTGCTTTTAAAAAATGACCTTTATTTTAATTGGAAGAAAAAAATGAAATCATTATAAACAGAAAGTGCCTGCTATTTTAAAATATAATAATTTCTTTAGATGAACACTGGTTGAATTAGTACAGTTTTTTACATTATGACAGAGAGAGCAGAATGTAATTCTAAAAAGGCAGAAATCACTGGCTTAAGTGACACACAAATAGGTCTGCTATTATGGGCTATTACATTCTATATCATTCATTTCTTCGAAAATCATAATTCGGTCAAACAACTATCATCATTCACCTTGAGGTTGGTTAAGAAGGTATAGCACTAAAAAGAAGAAAAGAAAGTACAGCTCTAGAGAAAAAAATCAACATAGAAGTTGATATTTCTGCTGAAATGGGAGATAAACCCTTTACCTTTATATTAGAAATGAATCCATCAACCTGCTATGAGGAATTCTCCCTTTCAAGAAACCTCCTCAGAGTCAGGTCCTCCCTTGGTAAAAATCAGGTCACTTTCAACTTTTCAGATTTTTAAAATGCAAGGAGTAATGAGTATATGTCTTTTCTAATAATATGTCTTTGTATTAAGACCCTTGGCTAGCAGAGAAATGAAGAAAATTAAGCCTTTGTGATTGTCTCCTTTTGTTGCCCTCTCTCTTTGTTTCCTTGATTAGGACTCTGCCAACATGCTGGCTGATGCCTCTCCATAAACCAGCGGCAGCCTGGTTAGTCCCTGTACACTCAAATACGGGTGACTATGGAGAGCAAACTCTGAATCCACTTCTTAAAAAAGGCTTCTTCACCAATGACAGAGAAAGGAGCTGAGACAGCACTCAAGTATAATAGAGCATCCTTTTGGAAGGTCTATTCTACTCACACTGTGTTTATAAGTTGTATTGATTACTAAATGTAAGTCATAGTAACTGCATTTATTCATAGGAATAGTTCCACAGTCTAACAACGTTTTCCCTTGGAGAGAAGAGTTACTTAAGCAGAGTTGGCAGAGATAGAGTGTTTAGGTTTCCTTCTCAAAACACTGAAACCAAAATATGAGAGAAATAAGAGGGAAGTCTTCTTTCTAAATTTAAATGTTAGTTCAGTTAGCATTTTATCAATATATGCATAATATGTAATCTCTGGTAACAATAATCCACGGATGTTTTCTGTCCCATTGTAGTGCTAAATAGCTCTCAGTATAGGCTGAACCAAGAAGATCTGAAGTACCTGAATATACCTATTAATATCAAGGAAATTGAAACTTCAATCAAAAGTCTTCCCCAAAACAAAAACTCAGGTCCAGATGGATTCACTAGCAAATTTTTCCGAACATAAAGTAGACCTATTGCCAGTTCTTCTCAAGTTTTTCCAGAAAATTGAAGAAACAGAAACTCTCCCAAGATACATATCTCCCTAATGTCAGAAGCAAACAAAGACATCATAAAAAATAAAATTACACCCAAGCAATGCTAGGAGGGCCCACTTGGGATGGGAGATATGTGCCGAAAGTTGACTATAGTCCAAAAACTATGGCCATTCAATACTTGCATTATAGACCACAACACCCTAAAGAAGAGAGAGAGTAAAAGGGAATGTACCTGTCACAGAGGCAGAGAGAAGGAGGATGGGGGGGGACGGGGTGGGGGGAAGGGAGGGGTACTGGGAACATTGGTGTTGGAAAACGGGCACTGGTGGAGGGATGGGCACTCGATCATTGTATGACTGAAACGTAAGCATGAAAATTTGTAAGTCTGTAACTGTACCTCACGGTGATCCATTAAAAAATAAAAAATTTAAAAAAGAATGCCAGATACAAACTATTCCTTCAACTGAATAAATATTTTTTAATTAAAAAAGAAACTTTGGTACATCTACACAATGAAATACTATACAGCTATTAGAAAAGATGAAGTCATGAAATTTGCATATAAGTGTATCAAGACAGAAACTATGTTAAGTGAAATGGGCCAGAAAGAGAGGGACAGACATAGAAAGATTTTACTCATTTGTGGAATATAAAGTAACAGAATGGGAGACTAACACCCAAGGATAGTAGAGGTAAGTACCAGGAGGTTTATTCCATGGCTTGGAAGACAGCCTCACATGCTGGGGGAAAAGGCGGCTCAGATAGGGAAGGGAACACCAAGTAAAGGGTGTTTAGAGGGCCCTCTCGAGATGGGAGAGCATCCCGAAAGTACAAGACAGACGGAACATGATGGCCCTTCAATACTTGCATTGCAGACCACAACACCCTAGAGGAGGAGAGAGTAAAAGGGAATGCACCTGCTACAGAGGTGGGGGTGGGTGGGGGGAACAGAGGGTGGATGGGAGGGATACTGGGAACATCAGTGGTGGAGAATGGGCACTGGTGGAGACATGGGTACTTGATCATTGTATGAATGAAACGTAAGCATGAAATTTTGTAAGTCTATAACTGTACCTCACAGACATTCATTAAAAAATAAAAAAAATTAAAAATAGCTCTCAGTATCATTAGTTTTCAAGATTTCAGACTAACTCACATACTGAGAGAAAAGGCAGTTCAGTTAGAGAAGGGATCACCAAGTCAATGGTGCTAGAAGGATCTGCTTGGGCTGGGAGACACACCCCGAAAGCAGACTATAGACCGAACATGACGGCCATTCAGTACCTCTATTGCAAACCACAACACCCAAAAGGAGAAAGAGCAAAAGGGAATGCCCTGCCACAGAGGCGGGGCAGGGGGAGGGGGAACAGGGTTGGGATGATGGGAAGGATGCTGGGACCATTGGTGATGGAAAATGGGCACTGGTGGAGGGATGATACGTGACCATTGTATGACTGAAATGTAAGCACGGAAGTTTGTAAGTCTATAAACAGTACCTCATGGTGATTCACTATAATAAATAAATAAATAAATAAATAAATAAATAAATAAATAAATAAATAAATAAATTTTAAAAAGATTTCAGGCTAAATGGAACAGCAAAGACATTGGTCATGCTGACTCTCAACTTGTTACAGAGGTTTTTTATTAAAAAGTGGTTAGAGAGGGGCCAGAGGAATATTACAGCAGGTAAGCCACTTTTCTTGCACATGTCCAACCCAGGTTTGATCCCAGGCATCCCATATGGTTCCCCAAACACCACCAGGAGTGATTCCTGAATGCAAAGCTAAGAATAACCCCTGAGCACCTCCAGGTGTGGTCCAAAAGACAAAACTAAAAAGTGATTAGAGAGGATTCCATATATGGTGAAGTTACATCATTGTGTACCTAGAAATATAAGACTTTGGGCTGAAAGAGTAAATAAAACAATGCCCAACGACACTTTTCTTAGGCAGCTCAATGTGCCAAATCCTTCTCAAGTTTTTATAACTTTTTTTGGTATTATCTTCATCCTGCAGATATGGAATTACAGAAACTAATACACAGTTTAAATAACTTGCCCAAGTTTACACAGTTCTTAGATACAGAGAGGGAAAGAGATCTAATTCAAGAATTCTTCATCCAGGGGCTGGAGCGATAGCACAGCGAATAGGGCGTTTGCCTTGCACGCAGCCGAGTCAGGTTCAATTCCCAGCATCCCATATGGCCCCCTGAGAACCGCCAGGAATAATTCCTGAATGCAAAGCCAGCACTAACCCCTGAGCCTCGCCGGGTGTGACCCCGAAAAGCAAAAAAAAAAAAAAAATTCTGCATCCAGAACTGATATTTTTTATATTCTCCTATCTCTGCGATCCTAGAGTTCAGACACAGTTTGACTCACTTCTAACGGCTACATCTCTACAGGATCAAACTTCAGATAATGGCATAGGGAAAAAAAAGAAGAAAACAAGCAAACAAACAAATAAAACTGAGTTAACAGAGTTCTCAGAGTAAGGAGGGAAAGTACTCCCCAAGGAGGAAATGGACCTGACTTGGTATTTGGAAATCCTAGAGGAGATTTCCTCAAAGTGTGCCCCTCCCTCTCCCTGAGTCCTTCAAGGGCAGCTGTAACAAGGTGAAAATGAGTGGCACTGATATTGAATCACAGAGACACTGGAACTCTGTTTAACTGTGCTAAGAAATAGGTCCAGGAATTCTAAAATTCTGTATCCTCTATCAGAGAAGAAAAAGACAACTGAGATAGGAAAGGGTCATTAAAAAGTCCTGGAACTGCTGTGCATTAATTAAACATGGATATAGGGTTCAGGGAACAATTGCCTGTCGGCAATATCTATGAAAACAAAGGTAGGATGAGTCACTAAGATCTCGAACACACCAGGGAGACTGATGCTGTGCACACAAGTGCACAGGTCAGCAGTAAATTCTAGCTGACAAGTCGGTGAACAGACTCTTTAGGAGGCTGCCAGGACCACTGCATATGATCACTGTGTCCAAAATATAATCACCAGCCCGAGGTGGTATATAGGTCCCACATTATTCCTCATTTGCAGGTGTAGTCAAGAACTGTCTCTAAAGTTCTGAATATTTGCCCATAAAGGAAGAGTGTGATAGGAAGTATTTTGACTGGAAAGGTCTGAAATGTGAGTGAACTGGCAATTTAAATTGTTTTTTCAACTTTTCTGCCTGCAGCCAAGTACTGAGATTATGGTGAAGATTAAAACGATTATGAGAAGAAAAGCAGGAGAAGTATTTTAGCCCAAGTCAATTTAATAACTATTTAGAGGCAAGAAGCAACTACATAGAACATGAGTGCTATGTCTGTTATTTGATACACTTAAATATTCAAAAGTATTTCCTTACTGTAGATCAGGAGATATGGAAGTTTAAAAGTAAGATTTCCACGGTGCAGAAATTCTCAGAAATTAATACAGGATCAGATTACATGTAATCTATGAGTGCAGATTACAAAATAACCAATTTTGAAATATACTGTTTCAAAATATTTTGTATTCTGAGTATTCCAAATTTAAAAGTTTGTAACACATCCGTCCAATAAAAGTAATTAGAACTACGAAGAACAATCTTTGAGAAACAATGTTTTAGCTCAACTGGAGAGCTCTTACATTAAGCATAAAAATCAGAAATCCAAATTAAACATTCTCTCCTCTCTGTCCCTGTCTCTGTCTCTCTGTCTCGGTCTCTGTCTCTGTCTCTGTGTCTCTGTCTCTCTTTGCCTCTCTCTCTCTCTCTCACACACACACACAGACACACACACGCACACACACACACACACACACATATCGAGACAAAGCAAAAGAGAAACAATCCTATTATCTCCTTGGAAATGTTAGTCCAAAAGTGGATTTTTCTGTGCTGGTAGATTCTTGAGAAGTGTATGCAATATTTGTATACAACTCGGAGGATTAAAAGTTAGAATTTATTATACAGTTTAAGTAGATGAGAAGTAGATGAGTTCAGGACCCTCCCCAGATGTCCACTCCTCTTGAGAATGATGTCGCCAGTCCTGTCCCTGCCAGTGCCCTGACCATTCTACTAGCCTTCTGGGAATGATGACCAGGTCCCATTCCTGAGTTGCTCTCTATCCTGCGTACACTTTCCTTGTCTTCAGTCATTGCCACCTGAGCATGGGCAAGATTCTCGTACCTGTCGCTGGGCCTCCCAGCTGTCCCCCGTCTGTTCCTTTCATCCTGTCCTGGCTTTCCTAATCTCCAGACAAGGCCATGTGTTTGTGCGTGAGACTCCTGTGCTGGGCACTGTGTCAGCTGAACCTGAGCTTTCCTGGACCTCTGAGCTCTGAGTAAATCCGAGCTTCCCTGGGCCTCTGAGCCCTGCCTGTCATTCTGGAAGGCTGGCCTGTACTCAGCCATCATTCTGGCTACCTGATCCTGCAGTCTGCTGCTGAGCAGGTCCGTAGAGACTATCCGAGAGAGGGTCAGAGAGAGCAAAGGTCAGAGAGAGAGCTCTCGCGTGCGTGCGTGCGTGCGTGCGTGTGTGTGTGTGTGTGTGTGTGTGTGTGTGTGTGTGTAGCCCCTATTTCCTTTCCTGCTGCCATCTCCCATCCCCAGCCATCCATTATTTATTCTGATTGGCTACCTGTTCCATGGGCAAGAGTTAAAGTGACCAACTAAATTCACCTGATACTCCACATTTCCACTCTTGCCATATCAGAAGTGTTCTGTAGTAACTAGTATGTTGATGAAAATTTCTAGAATTGGCACTCATCCTCAGAAATCTGCATCATACATCCATTTTTGTCCTGGACCCTGAGACAATGAGATTGACATTTCTGCTCAGTGATATGAGTCCTACTAAATGGTTCCAAATTTTAATTCAACATTAGTCAAAACAACCTAAGCAAATTTTCCATTCTGTCTTCTCAGGCTAAGTTTTCCCATTAGTACAGAGAAGCAGCGCCTGTGGGATTCTTTCTCAGGACTTCCTAAGACTTATTAATTTTCACTAGAGATTTCTGAGTAAATATTCGCTAGGGAAATTTAGATGACCAAAAATGAATGTTAAACATCAAACTTTCATTCTTTATTTTCAATCTTCCTAAGTTAAAGCTTAAAATAATAACCTATCATATGAGATAATAAACATTTACTAACTTGAATTCCTGTATTAACACGTTTGAGGTTGTACCATTTTATGTGTTACTCTTCAGGACATCACATCTAACACTGAGACAGGAGTTACAGCACAAGTATTCACAGCACATCATAATCAGTTATTCTCAAACCATACTAATATTGCACCAACACAAATAAGCTGTTTGAATTCATGTTTTGGCAGCATCTGTTACTAGCAGACTTAATACCTGATTGTCAGATCAGGATTTCTAATTTCTTTCATCCCGGAAGTATGAGAAGCACGGTTGAGCTAAACCTTGTGTCAAATAAGCCTGTAGCCTATGAGTTTTCATTTGAGGAGGTTATCACCTGCCTCCCACTTGGCTCCTGTTTCTTTCTGGTTTAAAAAATCTTAAAAATAAAGGCAGTCTTTCATTCTGGTAAGTTTCAAGTTTCAGTCATGGAGGAACGCTATGAGTAAACATGAAAAGCAATAAGGAAAATCACACACCCAGAAACGTGGATTGTGGCCCCAGAATTAGCAGTTTCCCAGATGGCTAAGAGCAGCTGTAGAGTCCGTGCTGCAACATTCTGCTCTTTGAAATGCCTGATGATACTTCTCCAGCCTCACGCTTAGCCAAGCATCTGTTGGCGTATGCGGCACTCCCAATCATTAGTGCTCTCTCTTTGTCTTACAGTAATAGCCCCCACAGAGGGGATTTGGTTAGATTAGATGCATGCTGATCATTGGGTCACCCTCTCCTATACTCTTTGCTGATCGCTGGTTATTTATGTATGAGTGGTCCTGTAGGTAGGCCCATACCTGTCTCAAATAAGCACTGTCAGGAAGTGAGGTTACATCTTTTGCTCTTCTCAAAAAGAAATACAAGACTTGTAGGCACTCTGGAAAAAAATTAATTCCCTAATAAATTCCCTTTCAATATGTCTGAGTGTATAGACCCTCTCAAAGCCTTCCAGAATATCAGATTTTTGCAAACCTATTTGCAATGACAACCTAAAACTGTCATAGATTCATGGTTGCAGGCAGATGACAAGAGATTCTTCATCCAAATACAAAAGCCAGTTTATTTTTCACACAAAAGCAAGAACCAGAATAACATCATTTTGTGCCACTTTGAAAAGTCATAGTCCCCACAGGGCAACAAGAAAAAAGGTAAGATGATGTGACATTCAGATGAGAAATCCCACATTTAGGGTTTCTTTCTTTTTGTACTTTCCAGGTATTTTGTTTTTTTTTTTGGGGGGGGGTTAGGGGGAGAGGAGGGCATACCCACAGGTATTTAATGCTTACTCTTGGCTCTGTACTCAGGCGTAACTCCTGCATAGCTCAGTTCTGGAAATTGAGCTAGGGCTAGTTGAATGAAAACCATGGTCCTTGACCCCTGTACCATCTCTCCAGTCCAGGGAAGTTGTATATTTCAAAAATACAGTAGCACTGTAGCACTGTCCTCCCATTGTTCATGGACTTGCTCGAGTGGGCACCAGTAATGTCTCCATTGTGAGACTTGTTGTTACTGTTTTTGGCATATCGAATATTGCCATGGGTAGCTTGCCAGGCTCTGCCGTGTGGGTAGGATACTCTTGGTAGCTTGCCGGGCTCTCTGAGAGAGATAAAAAGACGGTAGTCTACATAATTTCCCCCCAGAAGATATTATCTATTATAGGTACCATATTTCAGATGTTAATGAGATGATATTAAAAAGCAGGGACATTAAGGTGGCAGGGGTGAAGAACAGGGAGAAACTAGATTATGAAGATGGTGCTCTTATGAATGAAGCAATGATCTGAAGACAGACTGCAGTAGAGTCCCCTGCTTCTCTCACTGTGTGACAAGATCTGAGAAGTCTGTATTGCAGAGAACGCCATTGCCACATCAGGATGCCGTTGTCATTTCCAGCTTCTAGCCTTCAGAACTGTGAGGAAAAAAGTTTTCTGGTGGTTTCTTAGAGCAGCCTGAACAGACTAAGACAATGTTTGTTAGGTGGGAAACAATCCTGAACATAGCTCCGGAGAGAGACAATCTCTCTGTCTTCCAAGATTCATCCTTGGATAAATACCCTGTAAAGGGTATTTTGGAAGAAAAATAAAATAACCCGTTCCATTCCCTATAGGACACAAGGAAATAGAATATTGTCTTCTAGAAGACATACAGAACGCTAAACCTAATTTATGTGACGTGGTATGATTAAACAGAAGCAATTTTGTAAAAGTGAAATAGTTAATCTGGTGGCAAAATTGAAAACGCCAAGTTCACAGGAGGAAATCAGCCTTGTTCTCACCCACGCCAAGACTCTACCTGAAGCATTGCTCTTTGTGCTGAGTCAGTCGTGATAAAAGAATGAAATTAAACTTTTATCCATCCAATGCCCAGGATCTTCATAGAAATAAAATACTTTATACCCATATTAGCATCTCCATAGTCTACACACACACACACACACACACACACACACACACACACAAATTATATGAACCCAAACTGCACTGCTCTCAAGAATCAAGCAATCACTCTAATCTATGTTAGAAATATCACAGAACTTCCCTCTTTAAAAAACACATTTTTATGGCTAGAAATTGAAATAATAATAATAAATTTCTAGAGTAAACATCAAGGAGCTTATTGTACTTAGTTTCAATTTAACTTACATAAATCCATCATATTTCAGATTGCAAAACAGTAAGTGACTGTGACAGAGATTCTACCTTTCAATATTTATTTCCTCTTCTTCCATTAGTATGAATATGCCGTCACTCAGGTCATTAGTACGAAGAGTCACAGATATGTTTCTTTACCTTTTTTGATGGCTGGAGCGATAGCACAGCGGTTGGGCATTTGCCTTTCACGTGACCAACCCGTGTTCGATTCCTCTGCCCCTCCCGGAAAGCCCAGCAAGCTACAGAGAGTATCTTGCTCACACAGCAGAGCCATGGCGTATTGGATATGCCAAAAACAGTAACAATAAGTCTTTCCATGAGAGACTTTACTGGTGCCTGCTTGAATAAATCGATGAGCATTGGGATGACAGTGACAGTGACCTTTCTTGATGCTAGAGATGGGATGAAACTAAGCTCTGCTGCAAAGGATACCAACAGATGCCAGAGAGGGAAAATGGAGAAACTCCATGAATCAGCTCACTCTGATTAAAGTGCCTTCTTTTGTGACTTTGGTCTGCTTTAATACTGCTCCCTGAAGTGTGGTGGCTTGAGTTTTAGTAATCCCTGCAGAAGACTGTGGAGTAGAAGGTTAGAAGTAGCTTTCGAGTCTGATGACTTTCTGAATATGAGCCCTATTATATCTCTAAATATTTTTTTGGACGGGGGTGTTGGGGGCTACACCCAGTGATGCTTAGGGTAGCTCCTGGCTCTGAATTCAGGAATTATTCCTGGAAGTGCTCAGGGGATCATATGGGATGCTGGAGATCAAGCACGGCAAGTACCTGCTGTACTATCGCTGAGGACCCTGTGTCTCCAAACTTCTGTGATGAAAAACTAAAACAAACATCTTTAAGCCACTATATTTGCATGTTTATTTTGGAATGGGAGAATTTTTATTTTTTGTAGCCAGAATAATTGTGAAACGTGTGATAATTCTTACAGAAGCTGTAGGTCTCACAGTTAGAAATACTTAAAGAAGTAAAACTACCTGATATTATTAAGAGGGAAAATATGTCCATATTACATTGCATATCTTATTTATAGATGTTTGCATATGAATAAAAACATGCCATCAACACACCTTTAGCTTGAAATAATATTATGAACTTTGTCTTGAATATTTATTGACAGATTTAAGTATTAATACAATCCTGCCCTTAGGAATAAAAAAATCTAATTTTTATTCTATTCTATTTATTTATTTCTCATTTCTGTGTGGTTTTCGGGGAACCTGGTTGTGCTTAGGGCTTACCCCTGACTCTATGCTCAGGGATCACTCCTGGCAATGCTCTAGGAATAGCGAGTGTGGTCAAGGATCAAATCAGAGTTGGTCACATGTAATGCCAGCTCCTTAACTCTGTACTTAAACTTCTCCGCTTATTTTCCAGTCTTAATACATGAAGGTTCATGATATTTTTGTTAAGTAGAACCCACTGAGATTTTCATGAGGTTTCAGTGTTCAAATGTTTTTAATGTTTTTCACTCATTTGTAGTTTGTTATGACTATAAAGCAGGTACAAGATAAATTCAAATAATACAAAATATATAAGGCAAAAGGAAAGTGCTCCCTTCCACGCCATTCTATTCCCATTAGTCGCAAAATGGTAAATCACTTCCTGTACTATTGCCCAAATCTTTCATAACCCATTACTCAACACATTGAACACCTACTTTTATGCAACACATTAATTTTGACTAGGAATTCAACACTACTCATGGGAAATACTCCGGCCTCTAGCAATTTATAGGAAACTGCTTTCATGAAGATGAAGACATATGGATGCATGAAAGTACCTATCCAATATCATTATCAAGTGACAGGGATGTGGTATGAAGAAAAAAGAGAAAAGAAGTAATTATGGACTTTAGTGTGAAGATTGGGGTATCTGACAGGTGAAGGCCAGCTTGTCTGAGGAGATTAAAAGTTTTTAAGTTTTTAGCAATAGGTAGGATATAAAACTTTCATAGCTAATGCTATATTGTTTAAAATATGTACATGCAAGTATAATATACACAGAGGTGTGAATACTCTATGTATGATAAATTGAGGTAAAATAAGAAATGATTTAAACATATTTGTACCCACATTTAAGTTCCATTAGGCAAGTCTAGTTTGACATGGTAAAAATTCTTGCAGTGAAGGCACATTATCAAATTTATTCTCCAAAAGATGTACTAGCTGAATCTTTTATCTCATTTTAGTTGATGAATAATTTTGAATTAAGAAACTAAATTGTTGACTACCAGATCTAAATAATTAAAACAAGAGTGTTTTCAGTTGCCCTGAGATGGGACAATAAGAATTTTATAACCATAACATTATTACAAAATTTCTTTAAGTAACAATGAAATAGAACAATGATAAGATATGCTAATTTAAGCAACATCAGGGCATACAGAACTTTTTACATTTCAGCTTATTCTTCCGCTGAAGCATTGAATAAAACTTAAAATTCATGTTAAAATAAGCATTTAAAAGACTTGTAAATTGTCTCAGAAATAGCAATCAGGGGCCGGAGCGATAGTACAGCGGGTAGGACATTTGCCTTGTACGAGGCTGACTTGGGTTTGATCCCCAGAATCCCATATGGTTCCCTGAGCACTGCCAGGAGTAATTCCTAAGTGCAAATCCAGGAATAGCCCCTGTGCATCGCCGGGTGTGACACAAAAAGAAAAAAAAAAGAAAGGAAGAAAAGAAATGGCAATAAATAATTTGAAAACCTGAAAATAATGAATGTGAAAAATTTTAGTGGACCTATGAAGAACAACTACATTTTCCCCTGGTTGTTCAAATAATAATTCAACCAAAGATAAATAATGTTAATTTCTAATATACAAAATGGAAGTAAAAACACATTGATTTTTGAACAAACTCATCAGCACCTTAATTAGCTTTTCACTTCTTTTCATCTCAAGGGAGCTATAAGCACATCATGTTTAAAGGTAAACTTCTGTGGGGTGATTAATATGTTCAACTTATTTGTGGTTAAATTATTGTGCCAGTTGTATTCACCCAACTTCATAATTCCCTCATATTGTATCTTCTAAATCACATTTCTACTCCTAGATTTTTGATCATCAATTTACAGTGCTAGCTTGGAAATGAAATTGCATACCATAAATAATTTCAAAATAAAAACCGCTATTCAGAACAGATAATAAACATGGTAGTCTGTGATTTAAATTACCTGCAACAAAGGCAGCTTATATTGCCGCTACTGTCATCACAAAAATTAAAAGAAAGTGTCCATATTCCAAGATTTTATAAATCTGATTATTTCCACTCACAGTAGCAATTAAACAACGACAATGATTGAATTAAGGAGCAGAAAATCACAAGTCAAAGTGTGAGGGTCATTTCCTTTTACTAAAATATTTTCCAGTATTGACTTAAAATGTCTATTTTACTATTATGGCAAAGCTCACAATGTTTATCTTGACTAGAGAAAAACTTAGCAGACAAAAAATGGAAATGCAATAAAAAAAGAAGGGAATAAAATGAATCATAAATACATTATGAAAACAAACAAATAAATACTAATGTTTTATGTTCAGTTATAGTATCCATTATACTAGATCCTTTTCATTCAAACTCAAAACTTTAAATAGTAATATTTGAAAAACATTCATCAAAAACATTGTATTTCCTTTTATACTTCCGTTCTTTGAGAACTAGGGAGAAATCATAGATTAAACTGAAATTGTCCTTATTTAGTGCTTGGTTATGAACAAAATCACAGTGACATGTCATCAAAGAAATAAACACGGGAAGAGAAAAATGTAGAACGGAGGTAGTTAAAGATTGGTACCTTTTTAGAAGTGTTCTCCTTTACACACTGTGTAGGTACCTCTCTTTCTATCCCCACATTCTAGGTTAGCATAGAAATGAAAATGATGTGTTTCTATTTTCAAGCAACTCAAGAAAACAATAATATATAACAACAGCAAAGCTTTCAACTAGAACTTTTAGTTTTATAGTAGTTTTTCCATGTCCTTAGGATCCCTAGTGCCAGTTTTTTTTTTTTCTTTTTGAATCACACCCGGCAATACAGAGGGGTTACTTCTGGCTCTGCACTCAGGAATTACTCTTGGCAGTGCTCAGGGGACCACATGGGAATCTGAGAATTGAACTCTGTGCTATCGTTTCAGCCCCAGTGCCAGGATTCTTAAGTGGGTGCCTGTACAGTGGATGCCTACAGAGTGTCAAACCCCGTGTATGCTATGCTATGTTTTTATATATGTATATAGAGAGATACACGCCACAGATACTATCTAAAATTCACTGTATCACTGTATCACTGTCATCCTGTGATCATCGATTTGCTTAAGCAGGCACCAGTAATGTTTCCATTCGTCCTAGCCCTGAGATTTTAGCAGCCTCTCTTTTACTTGTTCTTCCCAAAGGTGCCACATTGGAGGCTCTTTCAGGGTAAGGGGAATGAGACCCATCATTGTTACGATATTTGGCATATCAAATAGGCCACGGAGAGCTTACCAGGCTCTGCCGTGCCAGCAAGATGCTCTCGGTACCTTGCCAGGTTCTCTGAGAGGGAGAACTAGGCTATAAGAGGTTGCGAGGCCATCTAAAATTAGACTAAAAAATAATAATAATAGATAATAATAGAATAGAGAATAGAGTAATATACTATAAAAACTATCTGAATACCATGAAAACCATGTTACTTAAATTATAATTGAAAATTAATAAAATTTAAAAATAAAGTTGTTTATTCATCTCCATCTTAGCTACAAGAGTGAATGCGAACTCTAAATTGTCCTCTTATGTTCAGAAAGCACAAGTATCTTTGCAGTCTTTGCCACATAAGGGAGAAGAGAGAGAAAATACTGAGCCCAAAGAACTAAGCAGATGCTACCTGATGCAATTATAGTTTATTAAGATATCAAATTATATCTGTAAAATATGATGGAGTGGATGACGTTAAGCAAACAGATGATATAACTTAATCAATTTGTACTTTTACAAAATGATCCAAATAATAAAGTGGAGCCCAGTAAATAGTTGGAGATACCAATCTGACACTTAAAAATAGTGATTTGGCAACAAAATTTGCAAATGGATGCTCTATAAAAAGTGATTGAAGCAAACTTCAATCTGATGAAGTTTGCTAAAGAGGGAGGAAAAACTAGGAACTTTTCAAACAAAATTGGTTCAAACTAATATCATTTCTATTTAATGCTCATTTTAGTACAATTTAACAGCTAATGAAATGTCTTTGACTTCCAGACCAACAGCCATCCTTATGGGGTGAATTCAGGGAAAGGAATAGAAGGGCATGTGGATATGGAGCTTTATTTTCCTTTAACCATCTGGAGAGTGTTGATTCAGTGTTTGTAGTGTTATTGTACCTAATTTTTGAACTAATTTTGGAATGAACACAAATAGCTATATTTTTATTTCCAGAACATTTCTTTTTTAGCATTCAAAAAAATGTAAGTCTATGGATGAGTCAAAGGATAAATTTCTGAGTCACAGGGGAATAAAGAATAGACATGCCAATTCCAATCTCTAGTAACTGACACTTTTGATAAACATTTATAAAACAAGATTGTCTGTACCATAACATACAGAAAGACAAAAAAAATGCAATGTAGAATTTTTCCTTCATTTGAGTTCCCTGTATTTGTGAATATAATGACTAAATAATAAGGGATCATTACTAAGACTTAAGAACAGGAAAAAGAAGGAACTAAAATCATGTTATTCCAGGTCAGTTATATTTGCTGGAAACAGAATTTGCTTGAAGGCAAAGATCTAGTTTCAATGGACTCTGGGGATATATATATATATATATATATACATATATATATATATATATATATGTGTGTGTGTGTGTGTGTGTGTGTGTGTGTGTGTGTGTGTGTGTGTATAAAACAATTATGAAGTGTTTTGTGTCTCCTATATTTGCCAACAAAGACCAAAATAAGAATGTCCCAGAGATGGAGATAGAGAGTTAAAGAGAGAGAGAGAGAGAGAGAGAGAGAGAGAGAGAGAGAGAGAGAGAGAAAATAAAATCCTAGGTGCTCCATTTGGCAGAATCTTCAACATCAGTGGCATATACACAGTAATTTAATTTCTTTCCAGACATTGTCTGTATCCCAAATACTGCTCTGCCACCAATATGCCTTACTTGTCAAGTCCCTTTGAGACTGGAGTAATAAGAGCTGTATCCCTAAAGTAATTTGTTTTTAAGAAACAGGGAAATGGCATTGAAAAATATCTTAAATCCAGTTATTCTCATTGCTACAGAATTTTATTATGTGCACTTCAAAAAAAGCTCTAACTCTGAGCATTTTTGTATTACGTGAACATTGAGAATTGATATCCATGAAAGACTCCTGCGTTAGAAAATGCAACGTCACATGCTGAGGTAGAATTTCTAGTACTTTTTTATTTAATTGAATCACCTTGAGATAGTTACAAGCTTTCATTTTTGGGTTACAATCTCACAGTGATAAAACACCCATCCCTCCACCAGTGCACATTCCCCACCGCCGATATCCTGGGTATACCCCCCCTTTCCCAACCTCCCCCTGCCTCCATGGCAGACAATATTCCCCATACTCTCTCTCTACTTTTGGGCATTATAGCTTGCAACACAGACACTGAGAGGTCATCATGTTTGTTCTATTATCTACTTTCGGCATGCATCTCCCATCCCAACTGATTCCAGTCATCATTTTCTTAGTGATCCCTTCTCTATTCCATTTGCCCTTCTCCCCTCCACTCATGAAACAGTCTTCCAGCTATGGGGCAATCCTCCTGGCCTTTGTATCTACTGTCCTTGGGTGTCAGCCTCATGTGATGATATTCTATATGCCACAAATGAGTGCAGTCTCCTCTATGTCTGTCCCTCTCTTTCTGACTCATTTCACTTAGCATGATACTCTCCATGTTGATCCATTTATAAGCAAACTTCATGACTTCATCTCTCCTAACAGCTGCATAGTATTCTACTGTGTAGATGTACCAAAGTTTCTTTAACCAGTCATCTGTTTTAGGGCACTCGGGTTGTTTCCATATTTTGGCTATTGTGAACAATGCTGCAATGAATATATAGGTACAGATGTCCTTCCTGGAGCCACGTTTTTAACCAGTTACTTTTATGATCTCTGAACTCAATCACGTATTCAAAATTTATGACAATAAGGAAGGATTTACTTTTATAAATCTGGTTCTTTGTTCTTTACTACCATAGCTACACTAGCTATTTTGTATCTTGGAGGAAGGAAGAGATGTTAAGGGGTAGTACATGGGGCATGGCTCAGAGTTTACTCTGGGCTCTGGGCTCAGGGATCTGGCAGGGGTCAGAGAACCAGATGGAATGTAAGGATTGAACCCAGGTCAGTTGCCTCCAAGGCAAGTGCCTTACCTACTGTGCTGTCTCTCCAGCCCTTCTTAATTTCATTTTTATGAGCATGAATTCATTATATAGATATTTTTTTACTGACCAGATAACTTGATGACTCCACAATGTGTTGAATAACCAAATTCACACCACTTGTCAAACTTGTCTGAAATTACTGTGCAAAACTGTGAGCACAGCATTTCTGAGGCCCTCTAAAATGAATCATACATTTCCCAAAGCTATATCTTTGCTGCTTTTCAGAATTATGTGTCCCATTGCCTTAATGTGACACTCAGTTCAGGGACATTACTTGAGCTAGATTTTCACCATGGTCATTAAAAAGTTCAGTCAGTCCTTTTGATTTATAAACTTTCTAATAATGGTTCCTTAGTTGGCGTGGTCCCAATTACTGCAACTAGACCAAAGACAGGCAGGAAAAAAAAGTCATTGAACCATTGCCGCATTTATTTTATCAATCTGGAAAGGCACATATTTTCAAAACCATTGAGGTTCAGAATGGACTCAGAGTGACAAGGAAGTTAGTAGACTTTCTTGTAACCTACTTTATAATCTTTCTAATCACACCTACTGCTTTGCCTACTAATTATTTTGAAGCTAACTTTATTCCAGAAAGTTTGCAGCAGTGAACAAATGCAAAAGCTTTATCTAATCTCTTAGCATATGGTTTAGAGAACTATCAAATAAAAGGATAATTTTATTTATTCCTGGAATATAACACTGGTGCCTGCTCGAGCAAATCGATGAATAACAGGACGAAAATACATGAACCCCACAACAAAACTTGACAGCTATAACCTCATCCTAAATCTAAAATAAATACTTTGACTGTGATACTTTAATTGACTCTACTTTCTATCAATACTGTCACTGTCACTGTCCTCCCATTTCTCATCGATTTGCTCAAGCGGGCACAGGTAATATCTCCATTGTGAGACTTGTTACTGTTCTTGTCATATCACCAAATATGCCAGAGATAGCTTGCCAGGCTTTGCTGTTTGGGCAAGATACTCTTGGTAGCTTGCTGGGCTCTCCAAGAGAGGTGAAGGAATTGAACTTGGGTCAGTCTCATGCAAGGCAAATGCCCTACCCACTGTGTTATCGCTCCAGCCCATTAGATATCGTGCAAGGCAAACACCCTACCTGCTGTGCTATCACTCCAATCCTTTAGATATAATCTCTCCATTTTTCATTTTTGTTGCTTGTTTA
Organism: Sorex araneus; assembly: GCF_027595985.1. NCBI lineage: Eukaryota > Metazoa > Chordata > Mammalia > Eulipotyphla > Soricidae > Sorex > Sorex araneus. Next base: position 170,063,118 of record NC_073306.1, read on the forward strand.
TTTGTTTGCGAATAATCACAGCATTGACCTTAATGCCAGAGACCTAGTGCGTCAAGGACTTAGATGTTTCCAGAGAGATACTATAGCAGGTAGGGTTTTGGAGTTCAATCCCCTGTACCATAAGTAGTTACTCAACTTCTCCAGTAGTGATCTCTGCATGAAGCTAGAAGAGCATCACTGAGCATCACTGGTATGCTCTACAAGCAAAACTTATGATTGACCTTTTGGAGAGAATAAAAAGAAAATTATATGATAGCTTATTGAAAAAAAAAGTGAAATTATCTGGGTGTCCCTGGGAATTGTTGAGAGAACTTTCTATCATAAATTTCCTTAAAAGAGGAAATGTTTCCCACTGAGTTCAAGGAATGAGGATGAGTATAGAATTGACCATAAAATAAAACTGAATCCATTGTTTAAAAAAAATAAAAGGAAAGGAAACTGGAAGGGAGGAGAGGAGGAGAGAGGAGGGAAGAGGGAAGGAGAGGAGGAGAGAGGAGGGGAGAGGATGGGAGGGGATGTGAAGGGAGGGAATGGATAAAAGCAAAAATGTTGCCCAGGAGATGGGCTTTGTCAAACTCCAAGAATACAAGAGAAAGGAATTAAATTATTTATAGTGCTTCCAGGTTTGGGCTTAATTTGTCAGAACCATGGGAATGACCCGGTGACAGACAAGACTGAGAAGCAATTTCAATAATGCCAAAGGCTTGTGATGTCAGGGGCCCATCGAACTGGAGCCTGCCACATGGTCCAGATTATGATGGAAAGCACCGTAATTCCTGTATTATCTCATTGACCCGCTTTCTTTCATTTCCTTTTTTAAAATTTTATTGTAGTGAAGTAATTTAGTTATGGCCGTGTTGCAGTTTTGGTATTAATGTACAGAATCACTCCATCCACCACCACCAAAATACCCAAGACCTTCCATCACTGGCCCAATGTCACTTCTAGTGGGATCTTTCTTCCCCACAACCAACCCCCTAATTTGATAACTGAATTTTTAATCCAAGGCCAAGGGTTGCATTATTCAATACAATTCATTTATTTCCTTTACCTTGCTGACGATAAGTGAGATCATCCAATATTTCTAAAAGGTTCTAACTTGGTCTATAAGTGCACTCTATCAAAGATATCCTCTCTTAATTTCTCATGTCAATAGAAGATAAATCCTGGGAGGGAAAAGAAGTTGAACATGAACATGAAAAGAAATGTCGTACTGAGATTGTTGGAAACATTAAATGTCACACAAGAACATTAACAAGTTTGTCTTTAGGGCTCCATTCTATGACTCAAAAGGAAAAATTTTCCCCTCTGTTGTGCAAATGATGAAACTTCCCATTCCTCATTTCTTGGAGGAATTTGGATATACTACACTGGTGGGCTTCAATCCCTGGTCCACAATCCCCGTTATCTACACTGTTATTTTCTTCTTAAAACTAAAGCTTTAGTGTTCTGTTTCTCAGCTATGTTATACATCTACTTCTCTACATTGTCAATTAACTATATTGATCTATCTTTTGCTATATATATATACATATATATATATATATATATATTCATTTCAACCTTGTTTAAGCCTCCAGTCTCTAGTATAGTCTTCCTGTAGTTCCCAACAGATGCACACAACTTGGTGCAGTTCATACTGAGTTGCTTTACAGACAACTTAAAATGGAACTTCTGCCCTCTCATCTATCATTTTTTGGTAAATTGATCAAATCAGAAACTCCTGAGACATTTCCTCTTTCTCTCTCTTGTCTGTGATAAATAATCCATCAGCAACTCTCATCATCTGTAGCATCAGAAAACCTTCCTGAAAATCCATCAATTTTCTCATAGTCCAAACAGCCTATCTTAATCTGGTGATACAGCCTTCTAATTTAAATTCCTACTCTCCTACTCTATTCTTGGCTTTTCGATATCACTTCCATGTGCTGGCTAATAGTATCTTAACACCTACCAGAGGTTCCCAGTCTTACTCTGCCTACCACACTCCTCTCAGAAGAAAAAAATGCTTTCTACTTGAATAAACAGGAAGTACCTAACAACCTTCTGATTATAGGAGAGTCTCCCTTGGCCCCTGGAACATTCCAGTGACACCAAAAATGAGCACTTTTTTTTTTTTTTACAAATCCTGAACCAGTAATTGTTCAACCTTTGAAAGATTGTTTACTGCACAGTGTATAATTCTTCACCTACTCCTACATATTTTTTTTTACCTGGACCCTAGTTATCACCTCACCCCATCTGATATTACACTTCTCTTTGGTTCATCTTCCTCTTTGTGCTTCCTTGGTGATTGCATGCTTGTGAGCACCACAGGTCCTTTGCACATGCTTTTCTGCTGAAATCCTCTCCTCCATATGCATGTGCCAGCATTTTCCTCCTCCCTGAAATACTAAGTATCTGTTTAATTAAGGAACCATTCACAAGTCAACTAATATCCATCAATTGATATTTCACAAGTACCAAAGAAAAAGAGGGATTGTTTCTGAACTATTCAAAAGCCGATGCCCAAACGTTTTTTTCTCTATAGTTGTCCTTTCCAGAGTTGTGTTAGAAAGGGGAGAAAAGAGGGTGTGGAGAGAGACATTGGCATTCTGAGCCCTTCACGTGCTCCTCTTCTCTAGTTCTGCTTCAGGGGCTGCGGGCTAGTCACTGGCACAGGACATGGCTTCACTGTTACCCAGACAATGCCAAACTTCCTGACTTAAAGTAGATATGTGGATTTTATTTGATGGACACTATTACCATTTAAATGCTCAAGCCCACAGTTTCAGTCAAACAGCCAATTAAAATGCACGGGGGATGTTCACACCTTAGTATCTGCCTCCGTAGCTATCTATTTATGTAGGGAAAGCTGTCAACATAACAAAGAGAGATAGAATTTTTTTTCCCTCCGTTCAAGAAGTACATTAGCAACAGTAACAACAGAAATCAATTTTACTCCTGGATTTCCATCCATCCCATGATGAGGACCATTTTCAGTTCTCCAGATAGAGCTACAGGTGTGGTCCCTGATGTAGTGACTTTTTTTTGTGATTACTTTTATTTCGCAGTTGCCAGTACTGTGCTGTTCTGCTTTCCCCCACCTCTTCCTAGGGCTGCACAAATTGAAGATACAGTGTTAAAATGAGAATTAGGTGGCCAAAATTCAATCTCTGTGTGCATATGCCTGTAAATGTGTGTGTTTGTGTGCCTCAAAATATAGAAATGCAAATGTACACATTGGTATACATACATATGCATTAAAACATACTTTTTTATTTTTTCATGTAAAGCAAGGTAGATTTTATTGAAACTTGCTTGGAAAAATGAGAGAGGTGAGAAAGAGGGGTAATATGTGTTCAGGTGAGAACATGGGCTTCTTGGGCATGGAAAAATCAAAGAGACATAGAGCCAAGCAAGTGAGATACACGTTCAAGGAATAAGCTTGAGGAGCAAGCCAAAAACATATCTGCTTTTAAACCACTGACAGCCACATATATTATGGACATTTATTCCTGTGTTCTTAGTATCTATAGTATTTTTTAAATTTTAGCTTTTAAGGTACCATGATTTACAATACTATTGATGATATGGTTTCATATTTTTAACATCTAGCACCACATCCTCTATCAGAGTGTCCTCCCCTCAACATGACACCTCCCCAAATTTCCTACCATGGAAAACTCAGTTCTGTAGACCAGCTGCAAGATTTTATTGCCTTTGGCCATTTGTTAGACCCTTTCTATCTTCCTTTCTAGCCCCCATATGAGAGACCCAACTGTCTCTTTTGATATAAGTCTAAAGGAGAGGGACAGGGCAAGGAAATAGAGTTTTATGAAGAGTGGTTATTTACCAAATAATACAATTTATCACACTGATTTACTTGTTCAAAAGAATTTATGTACCTTTTCCAAGTAAAACGCCTCCAAAACTGTGTCACCCCAAATGTCACCACCAATCAGATTATATTTCCCATCATAGCATCAAGTCTAGAAAGCTGTAACATAAATAACCATATTCATATATATGCAAATACTACATATGTAACAAATATGTCCATCATCTATCAAGTTTGTGCATATATCATACATATATGTGAAATACATGTAAATATGTGCATGCATTTCAAACCCAAATTTGATTCTTTTTCTCCAGTGAACAGAAAATTATATTTTATTTTACAGTATTCCCAGCATGCATGGATAGAAATAGGACAGAATCACTGGGGCCATTTGCACCCAAAATGCAAGAGTCTTTCTAGCACATGACAGTCACTGCTCTCCAGAACTTCTAAACTACTGCTAGAAAATGTTATATGTGTGCTCTACCCTGCGTATAGCTATTATGTCTGGAAGCACTCAGTTCTTTGTACTCCATCTCTGTTTACTTTATCAGAACTTCTGTAAATTTTTTTCCTTTCTTTTGATTTTTTGGGGCCATATGCAACAGTGCTCAGGAATTACTTACTCCTTACTCTGTGTTCAGAGTTAACTCCTGGAAGTGCTCAGGGGATCATATGTAGTTCTGGAGACCAAACCTGGGTTGACCTCATGCAGAGTAAGTCCTTAGTCTTGTACTGTATCTCCTATCCCTAGAGAGTTCTGCATTTTATCAGTCATTTTGGTCATCGACCATTTGAAGAGGAGACATGGAGGAGACATGGAGACAATATTGGTAGGAAGATGAGGACAAGAGGTCCTTTTACATCTCGATTGTACTTCTAATTATTTTATTCAGGTTGCAAAGGCAGTCATCACAGTTATTTCTAACATTTGCTTTAGACGCAACTCTTTACGTTTTATTGTAGTCAATCTATTTGTGCCCAAAAAAATACTAGTGCTGGTTTTTTAAAGACACATTTTATAGACTTAATTATAGGAACACTGGGCCCATAGGACTTTTTTAGAACCATACCTTCAGTTTTAAGTTTTCTGTGTCTTTTCTTCAGTTTCAGAGTACTATTAAATATCTTTAAAACATTTCTCAGGTCCTAGCAAAGGCAGTTTTCACCACATTTTTGTGTTTCCCTGTTTTTCCCTCTGAGGCTATGCCATAACATCCACACTTCAGATTTGTTGAGATATAGCGACATTTACAATACTGCAGTTTCTGAATTATTTATATTCCCTCTGAATTCTGGCTGTAAACAATTTGTTTTTCCCCTAAGCTTCTTCCTTAAGTGTCTTGTTAGTTGCAACTGACTCCTTATTTTATTATTTTTGCCTCGCTTTGACCTGAACCAAAGTCAGTGTACTATTGTCTTCTAAGCTTGTGTAGAGCCAGTTTCAACAACTCAGTTACTGCTAACTAAAGCATCTCACTACGTTTACATGTCCAAAGAGACTCCTACCCTCACTTTTTTTCCAAGCTAATTTTCCATACTTCATTCCTAAGTGATATCAATTATTCACTTTTAAGGATTTTTGTACCAGGGTTTTTGCGGTGTTAGCTATTCGTGATACATTCTAAGCCACAAAAAGCTCAGCGGCTTAAACAACACACTTTAAAAAAATATTTCAGATTCTAAAAGTGACCTTGGTATGACCTCTGCCCCGAGATCCCTCAAGAACTTGTGATCAAAGTGCTGATGAGAGTTGGATTCTTGTCTGGAGGTTCAACTAGAGGGAAAGAAACTTGTGCGTTGACATGGCTATTAGCGATGTTCATTTCCTTGCACCTCTAGGATTCACATCAACTTGCTTCTATAAAGCCAGCAAAGAAGAGAGATACACCAAGAAATAAACTCTATAATGAGATACAAGCACAGAAATGTAATTGTATACAACCCGCTACATTCTACTGGGAGATGAACACCAGATGATGTGGGCTGCGTGGGTCCTACTACTAAGCTAGCACTAGTAATTTCCCTTTAAAGGGTCACTATGCTCCCAATCTTCTAACTTGTGCTCATACATATGGCTATGAGGGAAGGTCTGCCCATGAGAGGAATGTGGAAAGACTATTTTTTGGAAAATAGAACTAAAGTAAGTCACTATGCACAAATGGTCATGGTGCTCAGATGTACATGTTTTGCAAACTTCATTGTACCCTGTATCCTTATTGTTATTATATAGCATTTCTGTAAGTTTTGTCTGTTCCAAACTTACCTGTTCTAGCATGGCTGAACTAACAGCACTAGCTCTTTTTCTGGTTCTCCCTCTACTCTTTCTCACCTTTGTGACCCAGCTTATTCTAAATTCATGTAAACCCTAAAACTGTATTAACTACCCTATTCTGAGGCTAGAGAGATAACATGGGAAGTATGGTATCTGATGTGTGTGGGAGCAATTGCAACTCATCTTTGGCACTGTCTACGCTCTCCTGAGCACTGCTGGGGTCATGCCTGAGAAAGGAGCCAGAAGCCCTGGATATCACCAGGTATGGCTCAACCCTCCCTCCCTCCAAGAAAAACTACAATAAAGAGAAATAGAAATTCCCATAATAATTGTGCAATTCTATTTTCTTCTGACCTAACACATGTCCTACAGATTTCCAGTTCCCAAACCTTTCTATGTAACTAATCTTGGGAATATTTTAAAGGTCGAAATACCAAATCAGAGTCTTTGGAAGGGGGGATCTAGAATATTAATTATCAGAACAGATTTCTGGGTGATGTTGATATGTCAGATTTGGGATCCAACAAAGAGGCTTAGTCCATACATCAGGAAACAAGAACCATTACCTCAGTTCTTAGAAGTTAACATTCTGACATTTAAAAAGGTTTAGAATCTCCTTGTCTCCGTACAGTGTACATATGCTATATTTCCTTATATATACAAAGAGATTTGACTGTTTGACGTTCCCCTCATATGAAAGTTGATTCGCAGATTCAATTCCAAACACAAACATCCATGTCTCGGTTCTTATCCATTTCATAACTAATAATATCTGACATTGGAAATGTTTCTTCAGTCCTTTAAGTCTCAGTTTTCTCATCTACAAAATGGAAATAATAATAAGACCTACAACAAAGAGTTACCATGATAATTACATTTATTAAGTTATATAATATCCATAAAAATTTTAAATAAAACTGCACTATGATGAGCATGATATAAGCACTCATTGAAATAAAATGTATTCTCAAGTTGGAGAATAGATAATTACTAGAAATAATGTAGAACTTTGTGATCTTGGACTTTGGGCTCAATGGGACCCAGGAGCAGAGATATTCTGCCTGCTTTCCCCAGTCTCCGGCCACCCCGGGGTCAGGTCCATAAGCCACCTCCTGTCGGCACCAGATAATCTCCTCATCGGCCACCCTCTAGAATTCATGGTTGCTTCTCCCAGGAGGGATCATAAATTGAGGCTCCTATAACCATGCTAACACAGAAGAACCACATCAACTACCATAATTTTAAAAAATTAAATTAAAAAAAATATTTCTCCTAGTAAGACTTTGACTTTTATTCAAACACGATTGTCTCCACCAGGACACTATAAACATTCCATTTCCCAGAAATCTTATATAAGTTAGCTACAGGTATGGTGGGAAGATTTTCCATGTTGCTTTCCATGAAAAAAAGTAAGAAAATGGAGTTCAGTACAGTTAAATTCTACTGACATAACATATTCCTGGATAATTTTGAGGGAATCATGCAATACTCTGAGTTTGTCATTTTTGTTCCATTTACTTCTGTAAGCAGCAATGACCTTTTGTTCTTTTTAAGTTGTTTCTTTCCATTCGTCCGTGGATTGTGCACCAATCATGCTGTGCTTCCTTGGGTTCTTAATTATACCGAGCTCTTTTTTACTTTAAAATCTTTAGTTTTCCTTCCTATAAACACTTATTTTCTTCCCCTTTGCTCCTTTCTTTCCTGACTTCAGCTCACTTACCATGAAGTCTTCACTTGATTTCAGTTCTTTAGGGAAATCTCTCAAGGTAGTGTTGCAGATAGTGTTGTAAACCCAACCCAACACTTTAAATTCTATTCCACAAGTATCATGTTAAGTGAAATAAGTCAGAAAGAGAGGGACAGACATAGAAAGATTGCACTCCTTTGTGGAATATAAAGTAACAGAATGGAAGACTAACACCCAAGAATAGTAGAGATAAGTATCAAGAGGAGTACTCCACAGCTTGGAAGCTGACCTCACATGCTAGGTGAAGAAGCAGCTCTGATAGAAAAGGGATCACCAAGCAAAGGGTGCTAGGCGGGCCCACTAGGGATGGGAGATACAGGCTGAAAATAGACTATAGACCGAACAAGATGCCTACTTAATACCTCCGTAGCAAACCACAACACCCAAAAAGAGAGAGCAAGCAAATGGGAATGCCCTGCTACAGAGGCAGGGTGGGGTGAAGGGGACAGGGTGGGGGTTGTGGGAGGGATGCTGGGACCATTGGTGGTGGAGAATGGGCACCGGTGGAGGGATGGGCACTCAATCATTGTATGACTGAAACGTAAGTATGAAAACCTGTAAGTCTGTAACTTTGTCTCACGGTGATTCACTAATAAAAAAAAAATAAAAATAAAAAAATCTATTCCACATGTCTTCTGTTCTAGCTTATAAGCTGTATCAAAGGAGGCATTTTCTTACCTTCTTATACCCTTAAAATAATCTTGTTTTGTTGAATTTGATTTTTTTGAATTATTGATTCAAATGGATATAAAATTAAAAGAATTTCTGCATATTTCATATTTCTCTAAAATCAAAATTTGGGGGGCAGGGAGATATATAGCTGGTAGAGCTTACATACAACAGATCCATATTCAATCCCTGGGCATCAAATATAGTCCACATAGTACTGCCAGGAGTAACCCCCAAGCATAGATCCAGTCGTCTTAGGGCTGAGCTCTCTGGGTGTAGCCTGAAAATAAAAGTAAACAAAAAATAAATAAACAATTTGGTACTACTATATACCCCAGGATAGAATTCCAAGTAAATCAGTTCCCTAATCATACAGAAGTCTAGATGTCAAAAAGCAATAATAAGAGGACCAGAGCAATATTACAGTAGGTAGGGCACTTATTTGTCTTGCATGCAGGTGACCTGAGTTTGATTCCCAGCATCCCTTATGAACCCCAGCACCACGAGGAATGATCACTAGTATAGAGCCAGGAATAAGCCCTGAGCACTAAAGCTGTGGCCCCAAATTGCCCCTCAAAACAAACAGTAATAATATGTGAACCACCAATGGAAGTATGTTCATATAAAATTATATTTTTATAATACTATACAAATGGTAACTTTTGTTAAAGAAGCATCAATTTTGTCATTTTTTTTCTTTTCCTGTCACGCCCAGCGATGCACAGGAATTACTCCCAGCTCTGCACTCAGGAATTACTCCTGGCAGTGCCGGGAGACCATATGGGATGCTGGGAATCGAACCTGGATCGGCCTCGTGCAAGGCAAACACCTTACCTGCTGTGCTATTGCTCCAGTCCCATTGGTCATCATTTTTTTACCCTTACATAAATCATTTCCCTGGAGCTACCACTAGTTATGCAAGAAGAAATTTTATAAGATTGCTTGTCCTATAAAGAAATGAGTAATTAAAAATTGATTTCATGTTCTTTTCAAATTCAGTATCTTGATGGACATTCCTTGCATACACAATGCCAGTTCCTATAACAATTCATAAATTTGGTTCTATATTTCAATTGTACATTTTCTCCATCCTAGACATTTCCTTCATGTGCACTTTATAAAAATAATTTCCCCAAGATAAAAATACACATTTTAATCTTAGATTCTCTTTATGTAGATAATTTAAAATGAATTCCTCACACAAAATGAAATAACTTTAACCACTGTAAAATCCAAAGAATGGACCTTAATGAGCTCTGCTTTTGCTTTTTCTTCCATTGATGGAGATTGAATTTAGGGTTACACACGTGTATGGAATGGGCTCTATCACTGAGTCACATCTTACACCCTAATTTGCACATTCCATTATCTGAAGTTGTACATTCTATTATTGTCTACAGTTCATTTAATATGAGAGATTTTTCACTGTACCTTATTAGTATACTAGGAAGATTTAAAGCCCCTACTCTAAAACAAGGAAACTGAATGATTTATGCTCTCAATTAATACCTATTGTTGATTTTTATATTCTTTTCTAGTAGTTTGCTGATTTTAGGTTTGCTTAGGGCCGTGTCTATATTCAGTATAATAGAGATGGTTCATCAATATCCTAGAATCCACGCTTTCCCCTTGAGAATTCGGCTTTGTGACCTTATTCTACTTTTCTGAGTTTATAAAATATGCTTTATATCTTCATTGCCACAGATGTTGGTTTTGTTGTAATGCAATTAAACATGAAACAATTAAATGATGCATAAAGAACATGAATGTCAGATTAGACTCTCAAACTCATTAGCCGACAGTACAATGATTACTCCAATAGGGTATATTTTTGAGGAAGCAAATAGTCAATGTACTTTCCACTTACTTCCTGTCTCTTTTTAGAAGCAAGTGCAATAGTGCTTCATTTGCTTCAATAGTCATGTTTTCTGAAACTAAAGGAAAAAGATCTCATCAATGCTATTTTATGGTCAAACTCATTTCCTAAATTTAGAAGAGTCTTGAAATTGATGGTACATCAAGCTGTGAAAACTAGTCAAGTGATACAGGAAAGTGTACAATTAGGCTTGTTTCTGGTTGGCCTAGACACTAGGGAATTAAGAGACATAATCACTGGTCTTGAACAGCAAGGGTTGTACTCTTCAGGTAATCAACATCATTGCATCCTAGTCAAGGTTATTTCATGCAAAGAAGGAAGAAGGAAAGAAAAAGGCAATCAAGATTGAATAAAACAGAACACTTTGAAAATTTGAAATATGAAATTTATAGCTGACAATCTCAACTTACTTTGGGATACACATTTAGCTTCAGTTAAATGGTGACCAAAAATATAACTTTATTTGCATATTAACTTCAGAAGGATGTACTACAATGAATTTCTGGCGTCTTAGGCACACGCTGAGTCTCATTATTTCTTCTGTTAGCTATAGATGCCCCTAAAGTCTAATGTTCCATGTGATTCTTCACAAGTTGCTATACCTTGTTGAACCTTAAAACATGTTTTTACTTGCTCAGGGATCATTTTCACACTAAAGTCTTGAGTCTATATGGTTTTCAGTCAGACTCTCATTCTATAATAAAAATTAGATAAATACCTAAAATACTACTTGGGAAATAGAGATAATATTTTACCAACTACTGGAAATTATTTAATCCAGTTAAGCTTACATAAATTTAACCATCAAAGTCTCCATTTTTTCTGGCAAATATAACAATCATAAACAAGTTTAAAATGTTCTGTCTTTGACAGAGTGAATAAAACTTGTTCAGGTTTTATTTCTCTCTCTTTGTGCCACACTAACTTCCTTAAAATGTACATAAAGTCAAGGTATCAGAAAGGACAGTTGGTCTTTACCCATCTCTCATATTTATGGACATTAGTGGATAGCTACACTCTGATCCCATTTTTTAAAATACCAATCCATATCATTCTAAGTGTTCCTCATACTTCTTGATCTTGTTGTCTCTGCTGGTTTTGGTTCAAGTTTTTAAAAACATATCTCCAGTGTTTATGGAAATGATCAAATAAAAGAGGAAGAAAAAATGCATTTCGGAAGAGGTAAGAAAACATATGGAGTAATGTCTTTAACATTCTAAAGAGAATAGAAAACTAGAAGTCAAAGGGCTTGTCTGTGGTGTAAGAATTGAAATTAAACGTCAAAAAAGTTGGAATTGACTTCTAGCAACAGAAGAAAATCATCATTACGTATGCATCTGTGCAGAGAAAAGGGAAGATCTGTTCATTAGAATTTGTCTAAATTCCCTTTCTATAATTTGTTTTCCCATATGAAAGAAGAAGGAAATTCATAAATGTAGTGGAGAAAGTAGGATATGAAGTCAATATGAGAAATTACTTTTAAAATCAGTAAAAATGTCATAGAAGGAAATGGAAAGAACATGGAGTAGGGCTTTCTGGGAATAATCCAGTATGTCTTTTTCCAATCTTACTAAACTTTACCAAGATAATAATTGAGTAGACTAAGTTTACCAAAATTAGTTTAGTCATGCATGCTTGGGAAGCAAGAGAAAGACAAGGGAGTTGAAGATAAGAGTAATTGTAAAGATTGGTTCGGGGTTAAAAAAGAAATATTGAGTTATAGTATGCATACCACTTATACCTCTTATTACAAATTATTTTAATCATAATTTTGTGTCCCCCTGAGTCTCCTTACAGAAAATTAATTTTGCTCTTCTTTATATTCGCAGCATGCGGTATATAGTTTACTAATATGAACTTTGTAGATCTAGTTGAAAGGATGACCTTCTTTTCTCCAACACGTCTGTTGGTTTAAAATAACTCATCTCTTTCTTATATTCAAATGTTCATATCCCTAGTCACAAAATGATTTTGTAGTTTTTTTTAAATGCTCTATACCCATAATTACAGTTATATTTCAAGAAACAGAAAAACTAGAGGAAAGCATGTTTTAGAAGTGCTAAACATCAACTTCTGCTCTCATTCCCATACTGAGAATGTGGGTCACTCAGCCACTTTTAACCACAAAAGATACTGGAGAAGAGTATTTTAGTTGTGCTTTAGCACTATGAAGTTTTTACTCTAATTAAAAGTTAATGAATAACCTTACCAAAGTTTTATATGTAAATACTGATAGGAAGCACAAGATTTCTGGATCATAGTTTTAGACAGTAAGTACTAGTCAGTTTGTCATATTCCAGTTCCTCACAGGACAACAGCTAAGAACCAAAATACTGTCTGCACAGGTGGTTCATTTACGCCACTGCTGAGGAACAATCGAATGGTCAGGAGTCCTGTATATACAGAGTGAGAATTCTGGCACAGTTACCCATGTTTTTCTCCAGAGAGAAAAAGACTTTTATTCTGCAATGTAAACAAATATTCTCTGGGGAGAAGAGAGATATGCTAAATTCCTAAACTCCTTAATCTGGAGGGTAAGTGATTGCTTTTGGGAAGTTCCATTTCTAAATCTCTCCTGAGAGATAAAGTACTGCTACTTTCAAGACATGTTAGCTGTTGAATCTCCTTTAACCAAACTTGCTAATGATTTTCTGAAATATTTCAGTCAAACAGAAATGAGATGGAATTCATGTGCAAGCACGCGCACACACACAGACACACAGACACACACACACACACACACACACACACACACACACACCAATCTGCATTCCATTGTTTGAAGGATGAAATGACTATTTTGGTGAACATTTAATAGTTTCTGTGATAGCAAGACATTTAATTAATAATTTAAGCATTCTTATTTTATGAATTATTTTCAATGTTCTTAAAAGTTTGCTGTTTTAGAAATACTGCTTTTCACAATGAAGCACTTCTAGATCATGCAAACAAGTTTCCTGGGTTTCAGTGTCATCAAGGAGACAAAGAACATATTTAATGGCATGACCAGTAAAATTATCTCTAGAGTTTATAATTTTTATTTAAAATAAACCTTAAGTTAAACATACCTAATTTAGGAATGAAGGAATAGCATTTCTTTTATAATGAGTTTTGCAATATACCTATATGCTGGATACCAAATGATATACGTTCTGTATTCTTCTTCAGAGAAGTTTGTTGTGGAGCATCAGGCGTGGAGAGACATCTCAATAGCTAGAGTTCATACTTTTCATGAGGGAGAGCCAGGATCTACCCTGGTACAGCCTGGATCCCTGAGCACTGCTAGGGTGAGCACAGATCTGGGAATAGCTCCTGAGCACTAACTAAATCGTCTCCCCAGTCCTTCAAATTTATTGTAGCGAAAGTTGCTCAGCACTAGAGCACTTACCCCGGATTCAATTTTCAGCATCCAAAGAAAAGAGATTTTCTTAATTAAATATTATTTTATTTATCCTTACCCTGCTCATAATTTGTCGGGGTCCTGGCCAGTCGACCCCGGCACACTGGAGTATGATCCCCTAAAGTGGCCAGGCTTACTCCTTATGGGAGAGGGAGTGGAAGGGGAGAAGCCTCTGCCCTGTCCCTCTGCACTGCAGGATTCCTGCCACGCCACCACTGAGAAAGAAACCGAGAAAGAGCTTCGCAGAGCACAACGGGGAAGTCTGGTGGTCAAGCAGTCTTCGTTTATTGACTCTTAGACAGGGGTTTTTATGCACACAATCTTGTGGGGGAGGGGTGGGGTATTCCACGCACGTATCACGCTTATCTCATCGAGCTCAGTACAGATGCTAGTTAATGATTTGTATTCCCCAATCTCGGGGCTGGGTTAACTAGCTCAGGCAAGTGTTAACTGTCAGGCCCCTCATCCCCTTGTCTCCTTAACCGGAGTGCCTGTGTGTCCAGCGCTGGAGCAAGCCCCTGAGCCCCTGTCAACAGGGCTGGCTCTTGCTGTCAGGGCACAGAGGTTGGTCAAAGTCTCAGGCTGGCTGCTGAGACCCCAACAATAATTTATAATATATCTTGATCCAGTGAATATTTTTCCAAATTTGAAATGAAATGGTCAACATTTTTTAAGGTATGGCCTGGGTTACACCTTCTCTCTTACTCTTTTTAAACTCCAGATATACATGACAAGGACATTTTTATTGTGTCTTTATTGTCTCCTATTTAGTAAATTGTGTTCCTTTTTTAAATTCATGCTTCAGTCTATTATTTTCTCTCACTATGTTGTCACTAGTCCTTCCTTTAACCCCTTTGATCTATTATAAAACTTGCTAAGGTATTAAATTTTTATGCGTTATTAAGTTCTAAATCTTCCATTTAGTATTTTTACAAACACTTTTGTTCTTTCTTAAAATTATTCAACTGAATCCAAAGGCAATTGTTGACTCAAAAACTACTTCTTTTGTTGTTTGTTTTGGGGCCATACTCAGCAGTGTTCTGGGCTTATTACTTCTGGCTCTACACTCTAGAACTATTCCTGACGATGTTCAGGAGACCATATGAAGTTCCAGGGATCGAACCAAGTCAGCTGCCTGCAAGGCAAGTGTCTTACCTACAGTACTATTTCTCAGATCTCTATACTACTTTTATGAACTGGAACATTCAATATTGTAAGGATGGTCTTGACCTCCTATGAATTAAATTCTATGAGCTAAAGTTTCAATTATCACCAAACCTGATCAGTGATTTTTTTAAAGAGCTGTAGTAAAATGCTAGAATCAGTGATATTAAATTTTTTAATGTAGATACTACTTAGAATATAAAGACACATTATAAATTTATAGTAATTAAGTCAGCATGGTATTATGCAGAAGATACTTAGACACACAAATGGAACGTCAGTGAGAGATAAAAATGGACTACTTTACATGGGAATTGGGAAGTTGCCAGAGATGCATCATTTATCAATGAGAAAAGAATGTTGAGTTTACTCCATCTCTCCTTTTAGGTGTTGTGGTTTGCCATAGAGATATTGAGCAGCCATCATGTTCGGTCTAGGGAGCAAAAGTGATGCCCTGCCATAGAGGCCGGGCAGGGTGGAGGGGACAGGGTGGGGGTGGTGGGACGGATGTTGGGACCATCTGTGGTGGAGAATGGGCACTGGTGGAGGGATGGGTACTCGATCATTTTATGACTGAAACACAAGCATAAAAGTCTGTAAGCCTGTAACTGTACCTCACGGTGACTCACTAATTAAAAAAATTAAAACTTAAAAAAATAAAATATTTAGGGGCTGGAGAGATAGCACAGCGGGTAGGGCGTTTGCCTTGCACGCGGCCGACCCGGGTTCGAATCCCAGCATCCCATATGGTCCCCCTGAGCATCGCCAGGGGTAATTCCTGAGTGCATGAGCCAGGAATGACTCCTGTGCATTGCCGGGTGTGACCCAAAAAGCAAAAAAAAAAATAAATAAATAAAATAAAATAAAATATTTATTATTACATTTGTTAAATTAATAAAAACTTTTCAAGAACAAAAAAATCAATTAATTAATTATTTTTAAAATGTTGAGTTTAGTTAATGATGCTGGAATAACTGATCTTTAAAAGGGAAAATGACAAAAGTGACCACAAACTTCATACCATATGCAAAAATAATTTAAAAACATGGGAGACCTAAACGGGAAAAAAATTTAAGTACTTCTAAAGTATACAAAAAAAAATAACATAAGACTTTGGGATGAGGAATAAGTTTTAAAAGGCACAGAGCCCACAAATATAATTGTTCAATCAAATGCAAACAAAGTTAAAATTCAAGCCATAAAAATTGATGTTCATTAGGGCCAGAGAGAAAGTCCAGGGGTGAAGGTGGTTGCCTTGCATGCAGTCAACCCTGGTTCTATCCTCTGCAGTGTCCCAGAGCACTGCCATAGGTGACTCCAACTGCAAAGCCAGGAATAACAGCAGTAAACCCTGAACAAACCTGGATGAGACCCAAACATAAGAAACAAATAATTATAAGAAAAGAAAATTAATGTTTATTACATAAATTAAATAATTAACATATATGATATATAAAGCAATAATTAAAGCTATAACTGAATAATAAAAGCTATTTTATAGTAAAAACGGTAAAAGTTTTGTAAAAGTACAAATCATTCACAGAGGACTAGAAACTTAAAAATATTTTAAAATATGCTCAAACTAATTATTGGAAATACAATTTAAAATTATATTTATTAGATTGTTAGTATTTTTAAATGCTGATAACATCAGACCATATTTATATATTTAACTAAATTTACATATAATGTGAATTAATATATTTAGATGTAGGATATGATTGGTTTGTCCTTTCTCCCTTGTCACAAAAAGTTTGGGTTTATCTGGTAATAATCTCTAAACATTTTAAGACAACATTGGTATGTCCTGTTCTCCTAGCTACAGGGAGCTTAGGTTTATTGGGTCACACCCATCAAAGTGCTCCCGAGTCACTTCCATTCCTTTGTCTATCTGTAACCACTTGTCCATGCTCACTTCCCCAACCAGTTAATCAGATTTTCTCCCTAATCAGGCTCTGTTAATTTGTAAGGTCAGACCTTTCTAGGACACTGAACTTGTATTGTAAGTTAATATTGCCTTTCTCCTCTCCTTGTGTCTTTTGAATAGTTTACTTTAAAGCAATGCTCTTTTTGTATGGACAAAGAAAGACAGTTGTTAATATGCTTTTGTAACATGGGATTTAATTGGCTTCGAATATTATTCACTCCCGGGCATCTGCTTTCTCAACTTAAGCCTCAACTGCCCTTACTTCCTAGCATCCCCAAAAGCAGGGTCCCGACAAAGGACGGGACGAACCCAGGGCAAACGGTGAGTTATGTGCTACCCTGGCATTGAAATGGGCCTGGCAAGCTACCCGTGATGTATTTGATATGCCAAAAACAGTAACAGTAACAATAATGTGCTCTTCATGTTCCTGGAGTGAGCAGATACCGTTGGGTTGTACTGGCATGTGACAGGAATGAATGAAGACGTTACTAGTGCCCACTCGAGCAATTGATGAACAACGGGACGATATTGTTATAGTGCGTTAGTGAATTACCTGCTTTTCTATTTCCCCTATAGCCTTTCCATATTTTACCATGGAGTAATGTTCTTTTCCTAAACACAGAAAGACAGTTAATGCTGTGCTCCTAATATTTGGGAGTTGATTGACTCTGAAATATATCTACTCCTGGGCATCTATCATAATTACTTGACTCAGGCTTTAGTTGCTATCGTTCCTAACACCCTAAAAGGGAGGTCGCACTGTGGGACTGGAATGGACCTAGGGAGAGTGGCAAATCTACCCCGCCATTGAAATGGGACAATCTAGAAAGCATAAAAGCATGGTCTTGATGCAAGCTGTTATGATTTATGACACAGGAACCCCATGGAGAAGGACAAGACTTAGTCTGAAATTTACTGTAAAAGCCTTATTTGATCTCAAGGCCTGGGGAACTAACTTTTGGAATCTCTATCTCTTACTGTTTTTTTTTTCAAATAACTACAAGTATTAATAAGAAGGAAATGTAATTGTTTAACATTTACAATCACTGTCACTGTCACTGTCATCCCGTTGCTCATCGATTTGTTCGAGCGGGCACCAGTAACGTCTCTCATTGAGAGACTTATTGTTACTGTTTTTGGCTTATCCAACATGCATGGGTAGCTTGCCAGGCTCTGCTGTGTGGGCAGGATACTCTCGGTAGCTTGCCGGGCTCTCCAAGAGGGATGGAGGAATCAAACACGGATTGGCCATGTAAAAGGCAAAAGCCCAACCACTGTGCTATCGCTCCAGCCTAACATTTACAATATTTAAGAGAAAAACAATATAGATGTCCCTGGGAGACAGAGCATCTCCTTGAGTTAATCTCCCCAAGAGAACTGCCTCTGCTGAAATATCTTTCTTCTGTAAATGGTCAATCACACCTATGCACAATCCTATACGCCAGACCCCTTCAGATGTTCTACAAGTATCTAGCAGCTCTGTATTAAATGGGTCATTTTTACCATCTATCTGTGAGTCCCCTGTTTTATTTGTTTGTCTCTCTGCTGGGAGGCCTGGGGAGGACCAGGAGGTGCTCTCGGTTACCAAACTCACGCGTTGCAGTCCCACACTTTTGAACTTACAGAAGTTAAAACATAGAAATGTTTGTTCTCACAAGTTTAGATAGGTGCTGTATAAGTTTCTGATATGCAGGGTTTATTTTTTATGTTATTATCCACTTGGGCTGAGCGATAGCACAGCAGGTAGGGCATTTGTCTTGAATGCAGCTGACTCAGGTTTGATTCCTCCACCCCTCTTGAAGGGCCCGGCAAGCTATTGAGAGTATCTCGCCTGCACGGCAGAGACTGGCAAGCTACCTGTGGCATATTCAATATGCCAAAAACAGTAACAAGTCTCACAATGGAGACATTACTCATGCCTACTCGAGCAAATCAATGAGCAAAGGGATGACAGTGATACAGTGATGTAGTGAAACAGTGATTATCTACTTGAAATATTTAATAAATGATAATATATTTATTAAACTATAAATTATAAGACACTTTAAAGATATTGAAGAAATATTGCATCCATGATTTGGGGGAAAAAGTGAAAAAATTAATAACTTATGAAAGAATGCTAATTACCAAGATAATTTTAAAACTGATTCTCATTTTCTATCCTCTATATTTCAAGTAGTTTAATGCTCTCTATGTTAAAATTATAGCAACAACTTTACCATAGCATAGTATAAAAATTTCCCAAGGCATACTTATGGAAGGACTTCATTATTCTGGCAATCAAATTAGTGTGACTATGTTTGATTTCAGAACAGCCATAAAAAAAATAAAGTATGCTAAACTGAATTTGTGAGGAGAAGGCTCTGTGTTTTGGTAATGATAAATCTTCAGGATTAAGAAAGTATTTCCTCCCTGGCAATCTATTTGGCTCTGATTTTGCCTCCTGCCTTTTCACTTTTAATGTTGAACCTCACTTTTTTATTACAAGGAGGCCACTGGGCATGTTAATTCACACTATTAATGTAGATTTTAATCAATGATTGCCAAACAATATATGACAACTTATTAACATAAGGACAGGAAGTTAATTACTAAAGTCTATTTCCGGAAATGACTTTTAGCTAATCCAGTCAATACATTTTATTTTTGATAGATTTAATTGCTTGAAAACTGATTAATGAGAAGATTCTGCAGGTAGCAATTAACATCAAAGAAAAAATGTTTAGGTCCTGTGAAAATTATTTAGGTACATGAAAATCTGGAAAAAAGCCAACATACAGTACAGTTATTCTTAAAATTGAGCATTAACGGAGCTGTTCTACCATTGGAAGTTTTACATCATGATTAAAGAAATATTCATTGATGTGGCTTAGTGTCATAAATTGTATTGCAGCTTCATAATTAATACCTTTGATTCAATTTTTATAACCCAAGCTGAATTACCAATTAATTTATAATTCAACATCAAAACTTTTAAAGAGCTTCAAATCATTAAATTTCTTTGGAAGTAAGTCATCTCTGGACATTAATTATTTTAAATAAATCTTTTACTGCCAAACTTAGGGGATGATTCTTGCATTAGTCAATTAATTGATCAAAGAGAATTGAATTTATCGTGATCCAGCAAATAAGTTGGTCAAAATACTAATGACTTTCATAGTCTGAGCATCCTATTAACTTATTAATAAGTAGTCTAACATTTGTCCTGATTTTAGGAATATGATTAAATAATTAAAGTGTTTATAGTTAGCAAAATGGCATCACTGGAATGCCTCCACCTAAGGGATTAGTGGCTGCAATGATAGGGAGTAGAAGCTAGAAGATTTTTCTTAAGGCTTTATTTGTGTAAGAAACACATGTAGATTTTACAAGGAAGAAATCGAATCTTGATCTCATAGTTTAGTGGGATCTGATGGAGATCATAGGGGTATCTCTAGAATTCACACCCTTTCCCATAAATCAATCTTCATTTTGATATGCCATTTTCATGTTTTATTTTAGGTAACAAAATATGTTTAAATACCATATAAATTTTATTTTTTCTTTTGAATTTCCAAAGATGTGAAAACCTGTTGGTAGTGTTACTTGACCATCTTTCTATTTAAATTGGAGTCTAAACAACTGGAAACAATAGTAGATGTATGAGTTGGGGTAGGGAGAGATGACGCAGGGTGCAGCAGGTGCTAAGACAATAAGAACCCCCATAAATGTGTAGAGCTGAGTCAGACAAGAGAAGACAGACGAGTCAGACTTCTTTGTCAAAACCCTGAATGAATGGTTTGAGGCTCTTCGTGTTCCTAGAGCGAGCAGAGGGCATTGGGCTACACTAGCACACGGCAGGGAAGAGTGGAGAGGTTACTGGCCCCCACTTGAGCAAATCGAAGATCAACGGGATGACAAGTGACAAGTGATACAAGTGCTCCTTTCTAGGAGTCAGGAATGTAAGAAGGGAATTGTTGGGTGGTCTGGCTCATGAGGTTGCAGTCCAAAGTGTTGTTTAGATTCACCACCAGCATCTTTGCCATGAACAATTTTACTCAAGCAAAAATTTTACTTATGTAACTAATTGTTCATAAGGTGGTTTGGGTATAACAGAGAAAAGAACTGATTAACACTTTGGTTTCATTCAAGCTACCCGTGGTGTATTCGATATGCCAAAAAACAGTAACAAGTCTCACGATGGAAACATTACTGGTGCCCGCTTGAGCAAATGGATGAACAACAGGAAGACAGTGCTATAGTATAGTGCTATTACTGAAATAAACCAACTCAGCAACTGATATTATCCGGTATGATTTCTGGCTTTTCATGCTCAGACTTTACATGGCCAGGACATGTTATCACCTCAAATTCAAATGCAAAGCAATGTATAACAAAGTAACAAAATGAAATAATTACTCATCTTTATGATGAAAACTTGGCTTTCTTTAAAATATAGGTAGGACTGGAAGGAATCATGCTATAAGTCTGGAGAATAAAGACAAATGCCAGATGATCTATCTCAATAATGGTACATAAAGAGAGAAGGCAAAAGAACAGACAGTGTTTTTCATTTGTCTGTCTTGTTTTTGAGCCATGCCTGACTGTACTCAAGGCTTACTCCTGTTTCTACACGCCACCCCTACCAGAGCTCAGGGGACCATTGCGGAAACCAGAGATTGAACCCGCGTTTGTTCTGTGCAATGCGAGTGCCCTACACACTGTACTATCACTCCAGCCTCAGAATAGACAACATATGATGAAACAAACCCGTTGACTCTGATCACAAAACTGAAGTTACCAAGAAGGAGTGAACAGAAGGGTCCTGAGTATTGTATTGGAAGGGTATCATCACTTTTGTGCTGAACATGGTCTGTAACACATGAATATTTGAACTCTTATAAATCAATGTTACCTCAGTTCTTTAAACGTATAACCGATAAAAGGATAAAAGCACTGTATGAACAAACAAAAGACTAGTGTTTAGATACAAGGCAGAAAAGAAAACCAATTCTTTGTGCAGATTCACCATGAATTTATAGATATTTGTAAATGCATCTGGGTATTTTGTGTATGTTATTAATTTTTGTTGATAATTCCATGTTTACAATTCCTCCCTATCATTTCTTCTCTTACAGCATAAAATGTCTTATTGCCTATTAATCAGTCACTTGACAAAAACTGTTTGCCGTATAAATACTTGCAGTAAATATCCCATCAGCAAAACAAGAGAACTGCAGCAAGATCTTGGGTCTGTATTAGTGAAGACTTGACTGGGGCTGATGAGCCACTTCAAAGTTGGCTGATCCCCCTGGCTGTGGGCAGAAAGTTTCAATTTCTTGACCTTCTTCACAGGCCTTCCTGGGTTTCTTGATGCCATGGAAGTTGGATTCTTTTAGGAAAAAAGTGATCTTTAAAAGACAGGTAAAGACCAGAATGTCAATTAATTTTGTTTAAATAAAAAAGTGAGATGGGGTGAGGGCGGGTGGGGTAGAGACAGAGACAGGGAAGGCAGGTGTTGGTTTAGCACCACATTTTCCAAAATTTGATCATTGGTACCATACTGTCACTCAAGGTATAAATGTCTGTACCTTGTAAAAACAAAATCTTTGCCTAAGTAAGTTTAAAAAGAAAGATGCTTGCTTAACCAAGACATGAACCACTAAACTCTTTTCATTGAGGTTCTCACACACATTATTAATTCTCAAAGGACGAATATATGTTTCTTCTTAACCAATTTAAGTCACTTCAACTGTTCAAAACTCTAGGGTATTTTTTAATTTTTTGACAAATTTCAGTAATTATTGGTAAATAGACAATATTCCTTGCTGCACAAAACTTGGGGAGCTTGTGAGAAATTCACATTTTTAGACAGTTACCCATCAGAGATATTTATTTGCAAGCCAATTCAATGAACTATCAGAGCTCATCATATCAAATCAAACTTGTCAGCAGAGATCTTTGTGAAATCAGAGGACAATAAAGGCAACCCTTAATTCTGAACTCTCTGAAAAGTGCTTGTTAATCTTGGGAGCTTTATAATAATTATTTTAAAAGATTACAAACCATCCCTGAAATGTGACTTTCTGAACAGAGGAGATATCTGCTGACTAACCATATCTGAAGGTTGGATTACACAGAGACGTAACACAGTATTTCTATTAAAATCAATTGCCACTTTGGACCAGAGTGGTAGTATAGCAGGGAGGGCACTTTTCTTGCATGTAAACAACCCAGATTCCATTCTCAGTATCTTATATGATCCTCCAACCATTACCAGGAGTAATTTATGAGTGCAGAGTCAGTAATAAACCCTTAGCATCATCAGATGAGGCCCCCAAACCAAAAAAGATAATAAAATAAAATCAATTGTCACAAGTACAACACAACAATAGCATGCTGCAAGTATTTCGCAACATCTTTCCTCTATTTTTGAGAATATTGTCGGATTTATATTTTTAGAAAAATATGCTAAAACATCCTGCTCTAGCAAGGAAAATAATCGAAAAGTATGAGGTCTGATGAAATCTGATGAACTAGAAGCTACTAACTCCTACAGACAAGAGAACAGACCATAATAAAAAATTGATGTAGACAAATGCTGACAAAAGACTCTATTTGCATCTCAGTGTCCCGATGTAGGAGTCAGAGAGTCAGACAATGTCTTGAAAATCTGAAGGTGCTATTCTTTCCGGCACATCTCCAAAGGAAGACTGAGAGTCTTAATAAGGCCTATACTCCCTCACTGAAGACAGAAAGCTTCTCAAAACCAGGCACAGAAAAAAATGCTTATCATTAGTGATTATTAGGGAAATGGTAATCAAAGTGACAGTGAGATATCACTTCACATCAGCAATAATGGTTTATATAAAAACACCTACAAAAGCATGGACAGGAAAGCAACGGGAAAAGCACTCATTTACTGCACATTTTAGTTTTGTGGAAAATAGCTTGGTGACTTCTCAAAGTATTACAAATATAATTCGCACAGACTCCAACAACTCTGCTCCATGCCATCTACCATTCCAAGAACACAGAAACGTTCATGGCCAAGGGCAATATGTTTACAGTAGCCAAGTCTGGAACAGCCCAAGGGGCCAACAGATGAGTGGATAAAGTAATTGCAGTATATATACACAATGAAATACTATTCAGCTATGAGAAAAGATTGAATCCTGAGGTTTTCTACTATTTGGATAGAATTGGAGTGTGTATGCTAAATGAAATAAGTCAGATTGTAAAATATCCATAAAAAGTGTGCAAACAAAGAAAGGTACTAAATCCCCAACACAAACAAATCCTAAAACATAATCAACATAATAGATGTTGATTGGTCAAAATAACAGGGAGGTACGGGAGGGAGGGGGGGACAGACCTGTGAAACAGTGGTGTAGGGACCTTAACACACTGGTAGAGGGATTGGTATAGCAGTACTGAAAGTACGAAGCAACAACTTTTATACTATTGTAAACTAAGATACTTCCACTAAAAAAAAAAAGAAACTATTATTATAACTTTTTAAAATTTTAAGATCCAATGTGTGGGAAAGAAGCACATTTGAAATTCATGGAAAATATGAATTATATCAAAAGTAGCCAGTTTTAGAGAAGTCAGGCATTGGGGCACAGTAGGAAGTGCCCAGGGCATTGGACCATAGCAGGAGGTGCTCATGACTTGGAAGTCACTCTGCTGTACACAGGACCATACAGTGCAGAGAATCAAGTTCAAGCCCTGGGCATGCAAAGAATGCACTTGGTCATTTGAGATATCTCTCTAGTAGTATTTGTTTCAATTATAAAGTGACAAGTAACAGAAAATCTAGTAATTTTGGTTCCAGGTTCAAATGATCACATCACTGGAATAGGTTTATATTTAAGCAAAATATGTAACAAAATATGTTTATGGAAAGACATAGCAGAAAGCAAACAGAGTCCAAGCAGTGCCCCCTGTAAGAGAAATATTAAAGGTAGTACAGTATGGTTATTGTTTCCTGTAAGCCAATTTTTTCCAGGCATATTTTTCTATATTTTATTTATCACCAAGAATAGCCCACCCACATGGCAGAGCCTGGCAATCTATCCATGGTGTATTCGATATGCCAAAATCAGTAACAACAAGTCTCACAATGGAGACGTTATTGGTGCCTACTCGAGCAAATTGATGAACGACTGGATGACAGTGCTACAGTGCAGTTTATTTATCACATCTGCTGCTCTTTACAACAACCGCATGAGGATGAAACTGTTACAAGTCCCGTTTTATAGATGACAATGAAATTTGGGTAACTTTTTCAAGGACAAAATTTTGGGATTCTAGGACTGAAGAGATCAAACAGCAGGTAGAATGCTTGCCTTGCACACAACTAACCTGGATTGGAACCCTGGCACCACATATGATCTTCTGGGCACTGGCAGGAGTGATTCCTTAGCACAGAGTCAAGAGTAAGATCTGAGTGTTGCTAGGTATAGCTCAAAAACAGAAACAAAATTGGTATGCGTACATTCTTCTCTCTTATTTTACAGCCCAGACCTAGCCTTCCAACGACACTGCATTTAGGAAAGTAGCAGAGTTCCAGAAGGGCAACATTGGGAAGTTAAGTGAAGAACAAAAATGTAGATTCTTATTGGGAACTTCTCAGTTAAGTGAATATGTTTTCAGATATGACTACAAAAACCGGAACCAGAGCAAATTTACAGTGGGCAAGGAACTCACATTGCAGGTGCCAACCCAGTCTGACCCCTGAGACCCCATAAGGATCCCACCTCCAGGAGTGATCCCTGAGTGCAGAGTCAGGAGTAAGTCCTGCTGGGTGTGGCCCCGAAATAAAACAAACCAAAACAAACATAGATTACAGAAACTACAGAATCTCACATATTACACCATTAGACCAAGAAATTCTTTAATGGAAAACATGTTTGTTCTGTGCTTCACATTAATATGAAACATTGTAATATGAATTTGGGGAATATAAAACATTTTCTCAATTATCTTTCAAATTCTTTGTGTTTTAAATCTTTGACATCCCTTGTAGGCAATCTTTTTCTAAGATTTTTCAACTTACAATATACATTCTAGTTACTTTCTTGTAAGGAAAACAATATGTATGTGAGAATAGAGAATGCTTTGAATTAGTAAATCACACCACTGAATATTTTCTCAAGGGCCAGAGAGATAGTACAGTGGGCAAGGCACATTTTTTGCATGTGGCTGACCCAGGTTTGATCCTAGAAACCCCACATGGTCCTCTGAGCCCACCAGAAGTGATTCCTGAGCACAGAGCTAGGAATAATACCAGAACACCACCAGGTATATCCCAAAAATCAAAACCACAAGAACAAGTGGGATGGAGCAATAGTATAGCAAGAAGGGTATTTGCCTTGCACACAGCTGATCCAGGTTCGATCTCCAGCATCCCAATGGTCCTTTGAACACTGGCAGCATTAATTCCTGAGTGCAGGGTATTGACGGGGGTGACCCCTCCCCCCGCAAAAAAGGGAAGAAAATAAATATTTTTTTAAAAAATATAAGAACAAGAAAAAATATTTTCTCATGACTAATGTAAATTACAATTCCATGAAATACTAAATGATTAAGTCATAATTCAAAGAGCATATAACAGTGAAACGTATAAACCTGAATTTCTGAGATTGCATCCCAAGATATACTTTAAAGGAGCTCCTTATTCTAAATGCTCTGTTATTTAAATAGATTTGAAAACCATAAATATCTACTAATTGAATATTTTTAAAATGTATTCCTCTCATCCTCTATGTTATAAAACATTTATTATACCCAGATGCTTAGTATATTACCTGCTTCTGATTCTCGCTCTCACTTAGTTCTTTAAATAATTCCATGAAACCAAATATTGCTAGTATCCTCATTTTGAAGTAAAAATTATGAGACTTAAAGAGCTAATTGCACAACCATAACTTTTTTTTTGGTTATAGATGAGGCTAAACCGCAAAATTCCTTGGGAAACTCTAAAGTTATATCTCTGAGGTTCCCAAATATTTTTATGTGAAGTATATTCACTTTTCATTTTTCACAGTCTCAACCCAGTTTTCATCTCAAAAGGAAGATTTGTTTTCTAAAATAAATTTCATTTGGGGCATGAGCAATAGTACAGTTGGTGGGGCTCTTGCCTTGTGTATAGTTGACCCAGTTCTATCCCTGGAATTCCAGACGGTCTCCTGAGCCCACTAGCATTAATCCCTAAGTACATAGCCAGGAGTAAGCCCTTAACACCACCAAGTATGACCACCACGTTTGGCCCCCAAATAAAAAACAAATAAAAACAAGTAAATTGCAATTCATGTTTGTTCATATCTGTCTAGTTTTGATAAATGGTTGCAATTACCTTTTACTAAGAAATCCAGTGTTAATCTGAATCCTGGTATACAATTGTCACTCAGAAAATATGGGAAGAAAGGAAGGAAGGAAGGAAGGAAGGAAGGAAGGAAGGAAGGAAGGAAGGAAGGAAGGAAGGAAGGAAGGAAGGAAGGAAGGAAGGAAGGAAGGAAGGAAGGAAGGAGTTATAAAAACAAAAATTATAAAAACATTAAACAATGTTAAGCAGCAAGGAAAACTTTATTCAAGGCCGTTTCAATAGAGGAGAGAGGTCAAAATTCAGTAAAACTCAGCTACACAAAAGCAAAACCAAGGATCATTAAAGACTGGTATAAGATCAGGGCTGGCGCAATAGCATAGGGGGTAGGGCATTTGCCTTGCATGCGGCCAACCCAGATTCGATTCTCAGCATCCCATATGGTCCCTGAGCACCACCAAGAGTAATTCCTGAGTGTACAACCAGGAGTAAACCCTGTGCATCACCAGGTGTGACCCAAAAAGAAAAAAAAAAGATTGGCATAAGAGAACAGAAAATGATATAAACCTGGAATATTTGTGGGTCTTATTCAAAATTTTCATTTCAAAGAAGCAGAAGACTAATTTATAATTCCAAGTTTTAAAAGTGAAATGCTCAAGAAAAAGAGTCCGTGGGCCTAGGATCAGAAAAAAATTCAAGTTTAGTAAAAAATAGGGAACTGTTTGGTCAGAAGGAAGGTGAAAGGGAGAAAGTATGGAAATGCACTATGATGTGATATTGAATTGTGCGGCTCAGCCCTCCTTCCAAGAGACTGGCAGCAAGGATGGTAGCTGACTGACAGCCTCCAGCTGCTGCACCTTCGGACCTGCTTCAGTTGGGTGCATCTCGCCATCCTTACCCCCCCTCCTTCTTCTGCCATGAAGTCTCATGGTTCTGTTTAATTCAGCGTTACTGAGGAGCTGAACACCCTCAAGGACATGTCCCACAATCTAGTTTCATCTTCTAAGAGGGCCCAGATTAACACAGAGGAAATAGAGCCAGGAGCAAGAAATGAGAAAAGGAAAAGAAAGAACAAAAGATGAAAGAAGAAAGGATAGCATGAAACAGAAAAGAGAAAATACGCAGAAGAGAGAAAGAAACAGAGATAAAAAGTCAGTAAAGTTACATAGATGTATAGTTGTTGTAGGTCTGAAATTCGAAGATGGAATTTTTGTTTTTATCTTTACTGTGATTACTAAAAAAGTTGCTTTAGAAATCAGCGAACACTGCACACAAAAGAGTTTATTCATTTATTTATTTTTATTCATTCATTTATGTATTTATCATAACAGAGCCTGGCAAGCTCCCCGTGGCATATTCGCTATGCCCAAAACAGTAACAATAACAGTCTCATTCCCCTAACCCTGAAAAAGTCTCCAATCATTGGGAAAGACAGTAAGGAGAGGCTGCTAAAATCTCAGGGCTGGGACAAATGGAGACGTTACTGGTGCCCACTCGACTAAATCAATGAACAACGGGATGACAGTGATAAAGTGATACAGTGATTTATTTTGAAAGAAATAGTTCTCTAAACGTCTTTTTAGGGCAACACTGGGGATAACACAAGTTTGTCCACCTGTATTAAAAGAAATACACTATGGTCTAGGATGGACTAGTTCCATTCGTAGAAGGATTTGTAAGGCATTTCTATACTTTAACATTCTGGTTCTACAACTGTATTCTTGAGCATTACAAGAGAGTACAAAGTTCTATTGCCTGGCATAAGTCTTCCCTGCTTTTCAAGCCAGGAATTGACCACGGAAAACAAAACCATGCATGGGACACCAGCACCACAGACTACAGAGACTGGACCTGTAAAGAAAACTTCACAGTTTTCTCTATGGTGGGAGACAGAGAATGCCAGGCAGGTGCATGCTTTCTTGGAAGATGTGTTCAAGCGAGCAATTCACTTGATAAAATGTAATAACATCAGGGGCTGGAGAGATAATACAGTAGTTAAAGCACTGGCCTTGCATGCAGCCTATCTAGATTCAATTTCCAGCACTCAACATAGTCCCATATGTCCACCGGATGTGATCCCTGAGCACAGAGCCAGAGCATCACTGCTGCACATGGCCCCTAAATATCAACCAAGTTCAAAACCCTTTCCAAAATGCAGAGTCATTTTCAGGAAGAATTCAATTAAAATCTAAAATATTTAGAAAAACATATTTTGGGGGTACAAATGCACAAAGATGCTAAAGAGTTGCCCAAATTATACTAAATTACTGCTTTTCTTTCGCAAAGATAGTTTTTCAATACATTTCCATCATAGATTCTCTAAAAACAGTACTTGTATACACAGAATGCTACTCAACAATGAGAAAATGAAATTTTGCAGTTAACTGCAACTTGGATGGAATAGGAGGAGTCATCAAAAGTGAAGTGAGTTAGTGAACTAAGCTATGGCGCCCATGGAGGTGCCACCCCAGCCACCATGCCACCCCAGGAGGTGAAAGGTTTTTGTCCCTCTGCCTTTCCTTTCGGTGGTGGCATGGTGACCGCCATCTTTCAGAGGCCATTGGACAGAGACATGTGTTCGTAGTGATGGGGCGCGTGGGAAATCCTGGGATGGGGGGCAGTACTGGTGCTGCTCCCCACCCAGACAAGACCCCGAGCGGCTGCCCATAAATGGCTCCTCCCTTCCTGAACGGCCATAATCCTAGAAGCACATAAACCAATCTCAGAACACAGTGGCTTCTGGCAGAAATCACTCTGGACTTAATTACTAAAATACCAGAAATCCCAAATCATATGCTCTTCATTATCAGCAATAGGAAACAAATTATCAATTGATGCCTTTTCAGCAGGTCTGATTGTTGGGGGGAAATTCCAAATAATAATAGTGGGTTTTCTGTCAAAACATTGAATTTAATCAAAGTAAAGAGAGAGTAAAGTGAAAATCATCTGCCACACAGGCAGGGTGGGGGGTAGGGTGGGGAGTATACTGGGGTTCTTGGTGGTGGAACATGTGCACTGGCGAAGGGATGGGTGTTTGATCATTGTTTGACTGAGACTGAAACCTGAAAACTTTGTAACTGTTTTCAAGGTGATTCAATAAAAAAATTTTAAAAATAAATTTTAAAAAAAGTGAAGTGAGTCAGAAAGTAAAAAATAAATAACAGATCATCTCACTAACATGTATCACTGTCATCCTGTTGCTCCTTGATTTGCATGAGTGGGCACCAGTAACGTCACCATCATGAGACTTGTTGTTACTGTTCTTGGCATATTGAATATGCCACAGGTAGCTTGCCAGGCTCTGCCGTGCGAGTGAGATACTCTCAGTAGCTTGCCAGGCTCTCTGAGAAAGGTGGAGGAATCAAACCTGGGTTGGCCACGTGCAAGGCAAATTCGCTCCAGACCCACTAACATGTAGAATATAAATTTTTTTAAATAAATTTAAAACAAAAAATTTAAAAGAATTAGATCACCCCAATTCAAACAAATCCTGAGACAAATAATAAATGTAGGAACTGAGGAGACTGGGGAACAGAGGTGGGATATGGTGGAGGAAACTTGAAACAGTGGCACAGGGACTGGTGCAGTAGTCTAGCAATTTTAATAGTATCATAACCCAATTAAGCATTAATAAAAAAATTAAAAATAACTATCTGGAGGCAAGAGGACATTCTTGGGAGAAAATGGGGTATCAAAATGTTGTATGCAGGCCGGAGCGACAGGACAGTGGGTAGGATGTTTGCCTTGCACACGGCAGACCCAAGTTTGATCCCCAGCATCCCATATGGTCCCCTGAGCAATGCCAGGGGTAATTCTGAGTGCTGAGCCAGGAGAAACCCCTGAGCATCGTTGGATGTGACCTAAAAAGCCAATAAATTAAATAAATAAATATTTTTTAAAAACTGTTGTATGCTTGAAACATAACTGTATCATAAATCATAGTGCTTTGGATTAAAAAATAAAATGTAAAAGTTAAGAAAATGTTCAAAATAAAATTAAAATAAAGCAAAAGCATACTTATCTGATTCATAGACCAGACCTTGAAGTAGAATCAACATATACCTAGTAAAAGAAAAGTTGTATTAATAACCATTGTAGTTGGGGTAAAAGCACACATTGTCATTATTCCCCAGTATCAATTCTCTCATGCTCTGGAATCTTCCATTCGCTGCAATTTCCTGAGTGCATTCTTATTCTGAGCATCAGTCTAAAGAGTGCAGAAGGTACCTTTCAACTATTAGACATGAGAGCCATTGTCTAATGTGATATACACATATAGACATTTAAGCACAGACACTGGACAAACCACTTTGCAAAATTCTTCTTATCCAGAATTATCCTAAGCATGGCTTTGTATAGTGATTCTCTAAGGCTCGTTTTCATCATTTCACTTGCAGAGTCAGGTCCAAGTGTCTCATTGCAGATCACAGACAGTTTCTCACTCAGAGAAGTGAGATAACAAAGCGGCAATATTTCTGACATTCTGTCAGCTTGGAAGGTAATTAAATTTGCTTGCTCTAGTTGCAGTAATTGTTTGAAGGAGTGAAGTTCTGCCACAAATCATTTGTAACTCTCCCTGAATTGGATCTTACATAGACTCATCTGGCAGTCATTGTATTGCCCATAGAGGAAATTTTTAAGAAAGAAGATGTGTTTGGGAGGAAATATGTCCCATGTGTGTTCTATGTGGACTGCATTGTTATTGCTGTGTGTTTCCTACTGTTCTATGTTACTATTATTTTCTTCCTTTCCTTCATTTCATTACCTATTTTTATGCTAATAACACAAACCAGGTGGGAAGAGTTTACATAATAATTCTAACACAGCACACACCACCAATGTATCCACCTCCATCCCAGAAGGACCTGAATACATCACTCTCTCAACACAAATCTAGTTCTTAATGTGAAGGCCACAATAAATTTGTCTGTTATCCTGAGTCAGTGAGCTTACTTCCCTCAAGCACAAATTTTGAACCAGTAAAATAGCAACCATTATGCAATTATGTATCTACTATAGCTTCAGTTAAAAATCTAATTAATAGTAATATTTTATAAATATTAGTCAATGGAATAAAAAACAAATGATAATCACCATACACATAATCCATCATCATTTGTTAGCAGTTCATGTGGATATGACTGTACACAATATTTTGCTTATGATAAATATTTAATAAGTTGCAGTAAGTATTTACCCATAAATTCTTAGTAAATAGTAAAATAACTTTTGCTATTGTAACTATTATGAGTATATCATGATTTAACATATATCAGGAACTATATAAGAAGTAAAAGAAACCCCAAATTAGCAGAATATCTCTAATTCTACTTCAGGAACAATAGTCATGTCAACATATCAAGAGACAGGTAGAGAGAGATAAGACAAACAATTACTGTCTGCTTTTTCTAAATATAAAAAATATAAGATTGGAAAAGTTGAAAGATATCCCCAAGTCTCTGTAGCAAATAGTAGAAGATTTGCTAATGGCCAGCTCCATGCTATTCTTTGGACTTAGCAAATACAATGTTCTGTAATATTACAAGAAAGAAATGTGAACAATTCTCAATAAAATTTCCCAAATGTCTTCTCAAAACCCACACCAGCATTAGGATATGTGAGAGAAACAACCACAGAGGAAAAAACCGTCAATCTGAAAAATGACATGTCTTCTACAGTCTGATAAATTGTTCTCATTATAAACCCAAACCATCCCTGGCGGACCTGTGACTCATTAAAAACAAGAACAATACCTGATAAGTTATCAGATTCTTCTCCCCAGCCTGGTTTGCTTTTGCAACCATAGATTTTCCCAGAGAAGGAACAGTCCCTATACTTTATAGCATGAGAAATTAAACAAAGCTTTGCCAAATCATCCCACGTGTTCCTTTATAATAGACTGAATCTGTATGAGTTATGAAATCATTTTGTACACACATTAAAGGAATAATTTAATTCCAGTTATCTCATTTCTGCCCTCCCCAATCATGTTATTCCCTTCAGAAAAATACTCTTTATCTTTGTATCTCTTTTATAAAATGAACATGATGAATCACTAATGCAATGCATTTACTTCTGCTGAAGAAAAATTTAAAGTTCAACTGAATCTCTTAGGATGAAAACTTGTCAAAAAGCTATCAAATCACTTTTGAGACAAACAGACAGCACATAGCTCACTACCATGTCAACAGGAATTATGTACTGGTGACTCTTGGTTTCAAGCAGAGGCATAAGGAAAAATTTCATTGCATCTCTAATTGAGATAGTTAACTGTGTCTACAGATAACTCTCACTCATATTTCTCCCATTGAAGGTAATTAGAGCACAATGCAAACTGCATATAATTTATACCATCTATCTTAGCAATATTGTCTTCTAAAAACAAGAACAATGCCTGATCAGTTGTCAGATTCAAAACCTTACTTACCTGTGTATTTGAATTAAATATAATTTATTTCATCTACGTTCCAACTTCCTACTTCTTGCGAGATTTTAAAGTCAATGTGTCTCTTTTGTTTTAGAAAATTCATTGAAGTTTGAAGGTGACAGAAGATTGATTTAGTGGAAACATTTATGACTAACCTTCCTTAATGAAAAGAAAGAGCTCTCTAAAATGAACCACTAATATACTAAGCAAAGAGACACAGACACATCTCTGAAATGCAAGGTCTTCTTTTCTGTGTGAATTATGAAAAGAAAGCTTTCTTTCTTTTGAAAATATTGAAGTTAACCAAACCAATAAAAATAAAATACACTCTGTGATAACATAATATGAGAGCTGTCTACACAAAATTCATTAAAAGCAATATTCTATTTTTAAAATAGACTAATTCTTCTGTCTATAGAGAATTCTCAAAATCTGGAGAGCCCTTTATGAATAATCTAAGCCACCTCTAACTTTTACCAATATTTGGTCAACTTCAAACATCCTGTTAAATTTAGATTTTTTTTTAAAAAAATTCATTAATAGACATTGAAGTTAATATACTAAACATTCCCTGTTTTAGAACATGTTGGCTCAGATCATCATTAACTCTAATATTTTTGTGAGAAATGTAAGAAATGATCATGAGAAAGTAGATCAAGAGACCAGCCTACAGGAACCATGAAGTAAAGTGCTGTGATACAAGTTGTTTGATAGGCAATGTAACAATAATTTAAGGGAACAGTGCCAGCAGATCAACACTCACTCTTTGTGAATAAGTCAAGGGGAAGTCTGAGGTTTTGTTACTGCTATTAATTTATGTGTTGCAATATAATAAGTACAAAAGTTTAGGGGGTAAGTGTATAGTCATATTTTTGAGAGAATTTTTATTTGGCAATAGAATATTTTAGTGGAAAATATTGATATAGTTTTAAAAAGAAGCTTTTCAGATGTTATTAGACCTGTTTTATATTTATTTATATATTTATTTTATATTTATTTATTATATATTTATTTATATATTATTAGGATGACCCAAACCTATTCTACTCAATCGCCACTAGATTTTTCTTAAGACATGAAATAAATTTAATTATTTTTCTTACTTTTTTCCAAGTGTTTCTTAAAAATATTTTCTATCAAATTTCTGTTTCTATAACTGTGGCATTTTATTTTATAAGGTCCCATTACATTTACACTGCACTGATAACTTCTAAAGCACTGGTTTTCAATGGTTCTTCCAGTTCCTTCTCCTGAAGGAAAAAGCTATGTTTTGAGAAATCAAGCCCTTCCCTCCATTTTTTTTTTTTAGCCATTGCAACAGGACCAGGTTTTACTGACATTCCCACCAATAGTCACTGTCACTGTCACTGTCATCCCATTGCTCGAGCGGGCACCAGTAATGTCCCCACTGTGAGACTTGTTACTGTTTTTGCATATTGAATATGCCCACCGATAGTAAAATAGTAAAAGATGGTTCCTTTTTCACCATATCCCTGCTAACATTTTTTGTTTCATGCTGTGTTTCTGGGTATTTTTGTTTTGTTTCAGTATATGCCATTCTCACTGGTGTGAGATGATCCTTCACTATCATTTTGATTTGTGATTCCTTGATAATAAGTGGTGAGAACAACAAAGTCACATACTTTACCACAACATAAAAGTAAATTGGAGTATATCATTGCTAAGAGAAATAAGCCAGAGGCAGGACAGATACAAGATGTCAGTCATCTGTAGTAACTAGAGAAGCAAACTGAGGATAGGGACAATATCAAAGCCAGGTTTCAGGAAAGAGGGCAAGAGAAACAGGACCATCAGGAAGTTAACAGGAGAACTAATTGAAGGACCCCAGTGCTAAGGGAGACAGCATGAAAATCACAACTGCTCATCAACAGATAATGGAATGGTTTCAGGGAAGAACCTTTGAACTGGTGGCAGCATAGAACTGGGGGAAGGGAGTCTACGCATTTTCGTGATGAGGAAGAAGGATACAGTAACTTGGTACATCAATACCAGAAACTTGAGCACTATTGTAACCATATTATGCAAACTATTTTCTATAAAGAGCTGGAGCAATAGCACAGCGAGTGGGGCATTTATCTCACAGGCGGTGGACCTGGGTTTGATTCCTCCACCGTTCTGGAGAGCCCAGCAAGCTACTGAGAGTATCCCGCCTGCAGTGCAGAGCCTGGCAAGCTACCCATGGTGTATTCAATATGTCAAAAACAGTAACAACAAGTCTCACAATGGAGACGTTACTGGTGTCCGCTCGAGAAAATCGATGAGCAACAAGATGACAGCGATAAAGTAATACAGTGATAATACTATAGAAATAAAAAAGAAATAAACCATTAAAATCCCTACAAACAAGGAATAAGACAAAAAACTACTAGGAAAAGACATCAACTTTTCAAAAAGAACATTCAAATATTACTGGTTTTCTTTTATTAACATTCAAAGTTTTTTATGATTTATTATACTGAGAGTTACTGGGAATTGATTGAAAACACATTTAATAAGTAAATCAAAGTAGTGTTGTGGAACACTATATAAAAGAGGGACAAAAGTGACAAAATTATTTAGTATCAATTTTTTTTAGTATTTATGGGAAATAAAAATTTTTATGGGGTTGCAGAGATAGTATAATTCCTTGCATATAGTGAACCCACATTTGATCTCTAATACCCCATATGATCCCCTGGTCCCCACCAGGAGTGATACCTGAGAACAGAGCCAGGAATAAGCCATGAGCACCAACAGTTGTGACCCCAAAACAAAACTAAAAGAAATATCATTTTATAACAAAATATTAATATGTACAAACATATGCATATTTTAAACACTTTAGAGAATTGATAGTCCTTTTCCCTAGGTCAGTCCCTGACCCCATGTTCTGGTGGGAAACCAGAGACACGTTCTGCAGGAAGTGTCCTCTACCTGCTTCTGTGCCACAAAGTAGTCGCTGGCTAAGCTAAGCCCATCAAACACCCATTTCTGTGACTTTTAATGACACAACACAAGAAATGACTCCATGCATTCATTAACAATAACTACTGAGCATTTTGATTTCAAAGTCCCTGGAGGCTGTCACATGATCTTCGGTCTCACTAGAAACCCATCTAAAGAATTCTCTTCTCGTTTAAATTAACCAGTGTCTACTTGCACTTTGTGTGTGAATAACTACACACCTATGGTTTCATTGTATCTTCAAACCTACTTTTCTTCTGAATCATATGATTCATATGGTAAACAAACTCGATTGACACTTAAATGTCAAAGATTTTTGCTTCACATATATTTTATAATAGCAAATCACTAATTAAGATATAATACTTGTAGATGGAGTCATTCTGAAAATGAGTAAATACAGTTGGTGGTTGTGTTTGGACTTCTTTATTCTCATCTTATTCTGAAGTCACACTTTTTTTTTAATTTCTTCATTGAGAAGTTTTCAAGGATGAAATCCTTCAAGGCCAAATACTCCAGAGTTGGGCCTACAAGAATATAATTCTAAGCATCTATTTGGCAAGTTAAACTTGTCCACAGACACCCCACAAAACATTTGTTTGTACTAGGTTTAAATAAATCTATCCTACCTCAATACAAATTAATTATTTTATAATTTAATACTTAAATAACATATGGCAATATAAGCAAGCATACTGTATATCCTTGTATCACTGTCATCACTGTCATCCCATTGTTCATCGATTTGCTTGGACGGGCACCAGTAATATATCTATTCGTCTCAGCCCTGAGATTTTAGTAGCCTCTTCTTACTCATCCTTCCCAATGGCGCCATATTGGAGACTCTTTCAGGGTCAGGGGAATGAGATCCGTTATTATTACAGTTTTTGGCGTATTGAATATGCCACCAGGAGCTTGCCAGGCTCTGCTGTATATAGCTGTATATTGCCAGGATACTGTATATAGAGCTTTCAAAATATTGTATTAATTTTCTTATTCCTTTTTCCATAATAATTCAGTGAGATACAAGTAGTTAATATTGCTCCTATTCCAGAAAGGTGAGAACTGAAGTGCAAAGAGGTTAACTTGTGAGGTCTATACCACTCAATGTTATAGTCAGGATTGAAACACAGGAGTCTTCAATTAAAGGATCAATGTCCAGTTCTATTCAAATCGTGTTCTAAGAAGAAATCATTTCAGCAATATTTTCTTTAAAAGATTTGTTCAACCTGTATTTGCACTCCACCCATGGGTCAGAAACTTACCACTTCAGAATCTACTGTTTCGTTTGATGAGCTGTTTTAACTTTTACAAAATGCTCTGATGTGAAATATGGTTCTCAGATCTTTGATTTTAGAAAAAAGATAGTTTTTATCTTTTCTCACAATAGCCTTTTACATATTAGGGAGAAAAAAGAGTCATCCTGTCTATCTTCTTAAGTCTTTTCTTCTCTAGAACAAATTATGTCAACTATTCTCCAATGCCATGTTACCCAACCTCCATTTTGATTATTCTGATTACAAAATACTGAAGGTATGTGAAACTTTTATTTTAAAAAGTGCACACACATGACAATAATCTAGTAATGTTTAGTGAGTTTAAAGTACCTTGGGATAATTAGCCCATTAATCTGGACGTTCTATTATTATGATTCGCAAAGGTTTAGTCCACCCTAGATACTTGGGAGGGGAGCGGGATAGGGGAATGGGGAAGTATGTCAGAAATAAAATCCAGAGCCTGCTCTTGGGAAGTATGCTCCACACTGAGCTACATCCCTTCCATCAGCTTCCGTGACATTAACACTCAAGTTTTATGCAGAGACTGTGGTTGTGTCTTTATTTTCATCTAAATTGTTCTCGTGTTGTTTCCCCCATTCTATCTCTGACCCCATGTTTTGTGCTGCAATTGTTGGTCAGAATGCTTATTGGGTGTAAATAAAGAGCATTATTTCTGTCCTAAACACTGTGTTGCTTCGGAAAGATCATTTTGGACTTGAGAAAACTATTTCAAATGTGGACTTTGAAGATCAGACAAAGCAAGTATATTCTTCTACTCTGTAGCAATTTGAGTCAACCGACTCCTTACAGCTGTATGGTGAACAAGCAGCTAAACCTCCAGATAAATTTCTAGGGGCCTGTGTGTAACTCTAAGTATACTAGCCATCCTTATTCCTCTATAACTGATGACCCTTTTAAAAATGGCAGGGGCGTTGTAAGGCAAAACCAATGAACCACCTCTTTGAATCTAAAAATCTGTTCAGAGAGAGAAATGAAAGTCTGTATAAAAATATAAGCTTTAGAGCTTACAAAGCCCATTGGGCACAAAACTGAGTTTTAACTCATGCCCCCACTTACCCTGCAACGCATACATGAATGGGAGAGAATACAGAGAACTATGCATTTAGTGTGGTAGCGGGCAG
Source organism: Sorex araneus (assembly GCF_027595985.1). Taxonomy (NCBI): domain Eukaryota; kingdom Metazoa; phylum Chordata; class Mammalia; order Eulipotyphla; family Soricidae; genus Sorex; species Sorex araneus. The sequence continues at coordinate 170,102,115 of NC_073306.1, forward strand.
CTTGTCGGAACCTATACAACAATGAGATACACCAACGAGAAAGGGCAGTTCAATTGAGCAAAACAATTTTCCCTAACATTAATCATCAGATCTATAACTCAGTCTCATTTGGAGAGATCCACTAGGAGGGGAAGGCTGGGAATATGCCCCAGGAGGTTTTTTGCTGGTGAGGGAGGAGGATGTCACCTCCCTTTAGAAACTAAAGGACTTGACAGTGTGTTACTTCTAACAGGAAGACCAGGCCAGCATGCTGTTTGCCATCTCTTGCTTGAGATTTGTTCATTCTCTCTCTAATCTTTCGCAAATACCACTGCTTGATTAAAATACTTTTGTTCCTTAGAACAAATCTCCTTTTATCTCTATTTACTTATATTCTTATAGGGATCTCAGTATTTAAGTCATCAAATGTTGAACCACTTAAAAATTACTACTTTAGAAAAAAATAATATAAAGTAGTGGTATATATATATATATATATATATATATATATATATATATACCACTACTTCTTTTTTAATTTTAGTGAATTACCATGAGATAATTACCATGCTCACGGTCACTCTCCACACATTCAGATGAGCTTCACGCATGAAGAAACCAGCAGAGGAACCCAGGTGTGTGGGACCCAGGGCCAAGATCTCCAAGGCTGCTCAGATCGGGACTGGTCTCTTCCACCCAGATTCCCCATTTTCCAGCAGCTAGGCAGTCACACTCAGAAACTGCCCCCAAGACCATGTAATCCCATCAACAGCCAACATCCAGAGACTATAACACCAAGTTCTTAGAAGGACGCCATACAGTCTCTTGCCCCCATGCCTGGCTGTCTTCACCGGAGCCCCTCAGAGGGGGTGGGTTGAGTTTTCCTCCTTGCCCCGAGCAGAGCCGCAGCAGTTGAAGACCTCCAGAACCCAGCCACAGCCATGCTCAAGGCCACCGCCACACGTTCAGATGAGCCTTACGCATGAAGGAACTGCAGAGGAACCCAGGTGTGCGGGATCTGGGGCCAAGATCTCTAAGCCTGCTGGGATCAGGATTGGGCCTCTTCCACCCAGATTCCCCACTTTCCAGTTGCTAGGCTGTCACACCCAGAAACTGCCCCCAGCACCATGTAATCCCATCAATGGTTAACATCCAGAGACTATAAAACCAATCTCCCAACATCTGATAGCCTAGTTCTCCCTATTGGAGAGCCTGGCAAGCTACTGAGAGTTTACTGCCCACACAGGAGAGCCTGGCAAGCTCTCCATGGTGTGTTCAATATGCCAAATATAGTAACAATGATAGATCTCATTCCCCTGACCCTGAAGAGCCTCTAATGCGGCACTGTTGGGAAGGACAAGTAAAAAGAGGCTGCTAAAATCTCAGGGATAGGATGAATAGAGACGTTACTGGGCCTGCACAAGCAAATCATTGATCAGTGGGATGACAGTGACAGTGACAGTGACCATGAGATACAGTTACAGACTTACAATTTTTTTTCTTTTTTAGGTCACACCTGGCGATGCTCAGAAGTTACTCCTGGCTCTGCACTCAGGAATTACTCCTGGCGGTGCTGGGGGACCATATGGGATGCTGGGAATCGAACCCAGGTCAGCCGCATGCAAGGTAGATGCCCTATCCGCTGTGCTATCGTTCCAGTCCCCAGACTTACAAATTTTTATGATCATGTTTCAAATATTCGAGTACCCATCCTTCCAAGAGTGCCACCAATGTTCCTAGTATCCCTCCCACAACCCCTTCCCTCCCCCTGCCTCTGTGATAGACACATTCCTTCTTACTCTCTCTCTCCTTTTGGATGTTATGGTTTGCAATATAGGCACTGAGGAGCCATCAAGTTTGGTCCATAGTCTACTTTCAGCACGCACCTACCACCACGAGCTATCCCTCCAACCATCATTTGCTTAGTGGTCTCTTCTCTCTCCCACCTGTCTTTCCCTCCAGCACATGAAATCGGCTCCCAAGCCATGGGGTGATCCTTCTGACCCTTATCTCTACTATCCTTAGGTGTTATTCTCCTATTGTGTTACTTTATATTCCACAAATGGGTGCAGTCATTCTGTGTCTATCCCTTTCTTTCTGACTCATTTTGCATGATACTCTCCATGTTGATCCACTTATATGCAAGTGGATCAATTTATATCAACAAAAATTTAATGATTTTACCTTTTCTAACAGTTTCATAGTATTCCATTGTGTAGATATGCCAAAGTTTCTTTAACCAGTCATCTGTTCTCGGGCACTTGGGTTTTTTCCAGATTCTGGCTATTGTAAACAGTGTTGCAATGAACATAGAAGTGCAGATGTCATTTCGACTATACCTTTTTGCCTCTCTGGGATATATTCCCAGAAGTTGTATTGCTGGGTCAAATGGGAGTTCAATTTCTAGTTTTTTGAAGAATGTCCATATTGTTTTCCCAAAAGGCTGGACCAGTTGACATTCCCACCAGCAGTGAAGGAGAGTCCCTTTCTCCTCACATCCACAATAACACTGATTGATTTTGCTTTCTTTGGATGTGGGCCAGTCTCTGTGATATGAGATGATATCTCATTATTGTTTTGATCTGCATCTCTTTGATGATTAGTGATGAAGAGTACTTTTTCACGTGCCTTTTGGCCATTTGGATTTCTTTTTGGGGGAAGTTTTTATTCATTTCATCGCCCCATTTTCTGAAGGGGTTGGATGTTTTTTTTCTTGTAGTGCTCAACCAGTGCCTTGTGTATCCTTGATACTAACCCCTTGTTGGAGGGGTATTGGGTGAGTATCCTTTCCCATTCTGTAGACTGTCTTTTTATTTTGGTCACTGTTTCTCTTGAGGTACAGAAGCTTCTTAGGTTAAGACAGTCCCATTTGCTTATCTAGGTTTCCACTTGCTTCGTCAATGGCATTTTGTCCTTGAAGATACATTTAGCTTCAATGTCATAGAGGGTTTTGCTGACCTTTTCTTCAATGTACCTTATGGATTCTGGTCTGATGTTGAGGTCTTTAATCGACTTTGATCTGACTTTTGTGCATACTTGGTATTAGGTAGAGGTCTGAGTCCGTTTGTTTGCATGTAGTTGTCCAGTTTTGCCAGCACCATTTGTTAAAGAAAATTTCCTTGCTCTATTAAACAGTTCTTGGTCCATTATCAAAGATTAATATTTATATACTTATGGGTGTGTGTAAGGATAGTCAACACTATTCCACTAGTCTGTGGATCTGCTTTTGTTCCAATGTCATGCTGTTTTAATTACTACTGCTTTGAAGTTAAGGAAGGTGATGCCCCCCATCTTTCTTTTCCCAAGAATTGCTTTAGCTATTCATGAGGATTGTTGTTCCACATGAATTTCAAGAGAGTTTGATCAATTTATTTGAAGAATGTTATGGGTACCCTTATAGGGATTTATTGAATTTGTATAATGCTTTGGGAAGTGTTGCCATTTTAACAATGTTAATTGTTCCAGTCCATGAGCAGGGGATGTGTTTCCATTTCCTTGGTTCTCTTTTATTTCTTGAAGTACCACTTAAAGAGTTGTTTCAAAGGCAGACATACCAGTCTCAAATAACAGATGCCCACTGGATCAAATAGAGCTCTCAGCAGTTCCGTCTTCACTCCATGTGTATAAAATACAGTTGTAGAGTCTACTGTAATTCCACCTTTAGTTTCCTTGGAAGATATGAAAATTCCACTGAAGCATTAATACAGGATATTAGTACAGGATTAATCAAGATAGATAGATAGATAGATAGATTTATCTGATAATTAAAGGATACTTTAAATTTGTGTGCCTAAATAAAATTTAGTTAGATGTACTAGTGAGTATACTGAATTTTTAAAGGGTCTATTTTAGCACCAGAGTAATAGTACAGCAGGTAAGGCACTTATCTAGCATGCAGCTAATCCAAGATCAATCCCCAGCACCACACTTGGTGCCCCAAACACTGCCAGGGTGAAAATTTTATAAAATATATAAGTGTCTACATCACAAAGAATACTTTAAAACTGAGTCTTGTACTCATATCTCCTGATTTAAACAATTAGGAGAGTATTAAATTTTGAAAAAAAAAGTACACCCTTAAAAAGGATGTAAAAATGTAAAATTCTGTGTTAACTAAGAGAAGCTGTGGTTTCCATTTTAAAGACAAAAGTAGTGCTCGCTTCGGCAGCACATATACTAAAATTGGAACGATACAGAGAAGATTAGCATGGCCCCTGAGCAAGGATGACACGCAAATTCATGAAGCGTTCCATGTTTTTTGACTCCATGGCTTGGAAGCTGGCCTCACATTCTGGGGAGAGGGCAACTCAGAGAAGGGATCACCAAGTATAATGTGGTTGGAGGCCATGCGGGGGGGGGCGGGGAAGGGTGATGAGGGCTGAATGTGGTCTAGAGACTGAACACAGTGGCCACTCAACACCTCTATTGCGAACCACAACACCTAATGAGAGAGAGAACAAAAGGAAATGCCTTGCCACAGTGGCAGGGTGGGGTGGGGGAGATGGGATTGGGGAGGGTAGGAGGGATGTTGAGTGTACTGGTGGTGGAGAATGGGCACTGGTGAAGGGATGGGTTCTCAAACTTTGTATGGGGGAAACATGAGCACAAAAAAATGTATAAATCTGTAACTGTACCCTCATGGTGATTCACTAATTAAAAATAAATAAATTAAAAAAATTGCAGGTAAAAAAAAATAAAGACAAAAGTATATTCTTTATATCCTAGTTATTTTTTATTTTAAGATGCCTCTTTGAAAATCTTCAAAATATAATCAATGAAACAAATGGCATGAAAGTTAATGACTTTGCATCAACATATGTTAATAATATAAATAGTTATGATTTTATTAACATGTTAATATTCTCTCAGATAACACTATTCTATTTCCATGTTATATTTTACTAGGTAATGTTATAAATATACAACAATTTCAATATTATAAAATAGCCTACTGACATTATTACAAAGGAAGGTTTAAGGTCATATGTATCTTCTCATAGATCCTGAAAACAATGTTCTTGTGTGTGGGAAAGAACTAGGCCACAGAAAATGTATTCAGGGCTTATTCCTGGATCTGCACTTAAGAATTACTCAGTTGCCCTATCCAGGATTTTAATAGTACCCAGATTTTTCAGTATTTTTTTCTCAATTCTTTCCTCAAAGAAACAAACACAGAAGGAAAGAAATAATAATATATGGACCACTTTCCTCTCTCCCTTTCATCCAGAGGCGATTAGAGACCTATTAATGGTGTCATCTATGTTTCCAATCATGAAAATAGCTCTACAATGACAGATTCTTATATTTAAAAGCATATCAGAGGTCCTCAAGAATGATATTCTCAACAACTATTGACAATTAAGCTATAATTTAGGTCAGTCTGGCAACTAAGAACCCCTTTGCTAACTGAAACATTGTATTTTTGTCCAGTATGAATAAATGAAGAAGGGGAATAAAAGACAAGGAACAATCTGTATGTATTCTGTGTATTCCGTGGAAAACAAAACACACAGAGAGTCTGAGAGAATATTTCCCTGCTTTTTAATAATCTTGAGATGAATTTCACGCATGTGAGGTTTGAAAAGCACTAAATCAAGTGTTCATGTTGCAAAACTTTCTGCTCTTGGAAATTTCAAATAATGGTTCACTGACTCTTCAGAAGGTCTTGTGCTTACTTGAAATAGCAGATTTTCCAAGTATAGTTGCATAAAAAATTATTTTTTAATTACCTTGTAATTGTTGTTCTTGACAGATCTTGACTGCACAAAGTATACACAAAGTGTAGAGTGCTCCTTTTTCTGGAGTGAAGATCTTATATTTTATTAGATTCCCAAATAGATTCCTCTCTCCTTCCATTCAAAATTTTAGAATTACTATACCAAAGAAATCAAATCACCTGACGGCATCTGATTAATTTTATAGATTTCATTTTCTATCATCTGAACAGTAGGGTTTCTTCCTTGATGATAACAATTAGCCATCAATTTCCATGCATACATTTAACCATAACTTTTTTATTTCCTAAATCACTGCCTCTTTCTGAAATAAAATGCCAAGCAGATTAAAGCACATTCATCATCAAACTAATGTAAGAAGTCTTGTTCTAGCTGTTCTGTCAATGGAATATGAATTCATATCAAGGATAGGAAGTATATATCCCCTCTATGATCTGCCCTCATAGCTTCTAGTTCCTTTAAAGGAGGCATCTATAACTGAGATCACCAGCTTTACTTTTCTGACACTCTCACGATATTGTACCTTTCCACTGTTGTGTAGTAATTTTTCACAAAGGTTATAACAGTAGAAGAAATGAAGCTAAGTGAAACAACAGACAGGTAGAATCTATATTTATGCTGATTCTGGACTAGTGATAAAAAAATGCTTATGTCTTGTTAGCGGTGTCTTAGGAAACAAAAACTCTACACACAGAAAAAAAGATGAATTCTCTATAAGGTGTAACCCATAAAAGGCAAATTCTTTATATAACTAAGCTAGAAAAAATCTTTTATAAGCCAAATAGTTATGACTATAGTCAGAACTTAACAAAATTTGGCACATAATAATAACAGCACAAATTCTAAACATAGAGAAGTATTCAATTCTCTTTAAATGCACAGAATAAAAAACATTTGGCTCTACAAAAATTGTCCCAAAACTAAATTTTAAGTTGCTGGACATTATAGATATTCCTTGGTTCAAATTGTACTTTTTTACCTGTGTTTGCCACTAAGTAATGTATCTTGTTGGAAACTATGTGATACAGAGAGAATACTCAATAGGTATTTTTTCAACAAGTACATGATAGCTAAAGGAGTAGTATATAGGTATCTCAGATACATTAGGTAAATATATAATCTGTATTTAAAAAAAAAAACTCAATGTTCCCATACAGTAGACTCTACTAAAAGCTCTCAGAGAACCCAATGAATGACAATGCCAAATTCTCATGTAACAATTCAGAGTTTAAGTTGTGTAAACACAAAAAATGGGGGGGCACAGGGCAGCGGTGTTCTATCTCTCCCCTACCCCCTGCCCGCATTCGGTAGTCTTGAGCCTCTTCCCCCACCCCAGGGAGGTTGATGGTGATGATGAGGCAGGCAAAGGAAGGAACGGGAGCCAGGCTGGTTGGTCTCAGTTGCCATTTATTCCAATCTCCTCTCTATACACTCCTTTCTCTCTCTCTGCTTCTCCCTCAAACCACCTCTTACAGCCTCATTAAATTCCCCAGCATGAGGGGGTTGGGGCTTACACATGGGTGTGGTCACAATCAATAGGGGTCAAGTTCTTTCCCTCAGAGGATGCTGTCTATAGGACAGATTCGTTTTCAGCAAGAAGACCCACCCAAAGGCAGAATCCCATGGGTGTGTTTCTCCTCTTCTTGTCCAACTAACATATAAGCATTCATAATATTAATTATTTTGTATGGACATAGTAAGAGATACATTAAGCTTATAGAATTGCTCTCTTGGGGTCATCTAGATATCAGACTACAGTCCTGAGGCCAGATTAGTCTTTCCTATCCCTAGCAGGGTCCTAGTCTCATTGTTGCTTTTGGATCATGATAGCATTTGTCCATGACCAAACTCTTAACTTACAGTTAAGAATCATGGCCATATCGATGCCAGGGTAGCTCACAGCTTGCCCTGGGTCCCTTCAGTTCCTTGTCAGGACCCTGCTTTTGGGGTGCTTGGAACTAAGGGCAACTGAAGCTTAAGTCGAGAAAGCAGATGCCCAGGAGTGAATAATATTCGAGGCCAATTAAATTCCACGTTACAAAAGCATATTAACAACTGTCTTTCTTTGTCCACACAAAAAGGACATTGCTTTAAAGTAGATGATTCAAAAGACAATTTGAACTTACAATACAAGTTCAGTGTCCTAGAAAGATTTGACCTTACAAATTAACAAGTCTGATTAGGGGGAAAAGCTTATTAACTGGTTGGGGAAGAGAGCATAGAGAAGTGGTTACAGATAAACAAAGGAATGGGAGTGACTTGGGAGCACATTGATGGGTGTGACCCGATAAACCTAAGCTCCTTGTGGCAAGAGCAAAATGACAAACCAATGTTAGGCCTAAAATATTTAGAGCTATATTCCAACACAAGTCTAATATAAATTCTAGAATTTTCTTCCTAGTCAGTCTATATCAATGCAGGGAAAGAAAAAGAGAAAATAGAGATAAGCATGATGGGTTCCAATGGTCATGTCCGGTATGTGGCATACATCTCTGCCCCTTACATTTCTCCAGGTCGGGTCTCCATAAGAACCTAGGATGGGCAAGCAAGTTATGTACTCTGGAAGAACTAACACGCCTTAATGAACAAATTGATTGTTTCTAACATACTAAAATTAAGACAAACTGCTCCTTCATAGCCAACTATAAGCTTACTTACCTTACACACATTGTAGACTCAGCAATGGAATGTTTTTCACTATTTCCTAAGTAGTAAAATCAACCTCCGTGAGTGAGACTCTTGATAGTTTTATAGCACAAAAGGGACTCTTCTAGATTTAATTGCTACAACTTACTAAACACTTCATTAGCAGTTTTAACCACTAGGCCATCAAGCTGTTTGGTATTGAATGTTCCTTAGTAAGAATGTCATTATGGTTCTGAATCTCTTCCTAAGGAGTCCTAGACTTTCCATGACAAGTCACCCTAATAGCCCCCTTACTAAAATAGTAATTAAGCAATAAACCTAACTCACTCACGCTGTTTGACATGTGCAATGTATGGAGAGTTTAAATAATAAAGTTTTCTGCTTCAGTCTTATATGGTCACCTTTCTTACTCTGTGAAAACATTTCTTATTGAGATTATCAGCACTACATATCAATCAGTTGGGATTTTTGAAATCACCTCTCCAATCTTGTTGACTCTTTTACAACTGCTTACTTAGCAATTAAAGAATAAACCATTTTATTAAGGTGAGCCTTCATTTGTTTATTTGTTTCTCCAGTTTTTAAATCATACCAATAACATACCTCATACTACACTCCAAATTTATTGTGAATAAGGTTTGGTATAATAAAAGAAACACTAAAATATGTTTTTTTTTTATTTTGGTTAATTACAAATTTGCCTCTTATCTCTCATTCTCTATCCTCATAATACATTTCTTTCATTTAGTGTATGTACATTATCACTGAGGAGTATGTACATTATCACATGCAGTTATTCTCAGCATGTATTATCAAACCTAGAGGCCTTGCTTTAAAGTAAAAATTTTCTCGGCAACCCACATGCATTGGCTTATAATTATTGGAGAAGGGAGTACTTTCAATTGGAAAATTCATTTTCTGAGAGTGCGTATAACTACTTAGTAAAAAATGAGGGGCTATTATATTTTTATAATAGAAAAGTACATAAGGAGTATTAAAGCATACCCCCCAAATTTTTATTGAAAGTTATTTTTTAGCTATAGTAATACATTATAATATTTCTGAAATAGGACATCAAGTTAAACAGCTTTAAAAATTCTTGGTCTCTTTCCTCCTTGCCTACTTTGGGCTTCCTTCCTTCCTTCCTTCCTTCCTTCCTTCCTTCCTTCCTTCCTTCCTTCCTTCCTTCCTTCCTTCCTTTCTTCCTTCCTTCCCTTATTTCTTCCTTTCTTTCTCTTTTTTTCTTTCTGGTGTTACCTAACTCCTTAGATTATTCTGGACTTTATAAACATTATTGGGCAAAATAGAAAGATAATATTCCACTTGTATTATTTCATAGAAATATATTATGACAAGTGCTGATATCTGCTCATATAGTAATTTTTAAGCTATCAATTGCAATGACAAACTTTCTGATAAAAATTTGTCAAATGCTTCGATAGGATACAGACTTTTGGTTTCTTTATCTGTTTTTGATTTATTCTTTCCATATCCCTGATGAAGTAGAGAATTTTGATATGAAATTTTATTGACAGTATGTTATAAAATGCATTAAAACATTGGTAAATAAAAACATTTTCTATGAATGCTTCATTCTAAAGAATTTAGTACTGTAGAAGGCTTTTATGGTCACTCTCTAAATAAACATACTGTTGCCATTAGAAAATAAATCCAGAAGGACAGTCTTCAGAATGGAATTCATTTCTTCAGAAATCAAGGAGCTCCAGAAGAGTACAAGAAAAAAAAAAGTGTGGAGATCAACTACAGAGAAATAACTATCTACCCAAAAGATGGGTAATTTACATTGATTGTAAAACAACTAAAGGAAAAAGATCTAGTATGAAATTTCAAGTGCAACAAAATCTTGTGTTCGTAACTAACAACTAATTGAATTTTTGCCAATAAACGCTACATTCCCTTGCTTCTGGAAACCCTATCCAAGCTAAATAAATAATGTTATTTTCAATGACCACTGACAAAACTGATCAGTGTCAGATGTAAGCTGGACAGAATGTAATCATGTATATGACAAAATCAATTAGTCTAGAAAATGTTCAGACATTTCCTGAATGAGCGTATGCTTCCTAATGGGAAAATCAGTTTTGATCTTCTAGTGACCCTGTAAGTAAACAGATTTAAGATGCTTTGTATACATATGTTACTTCTATTTCTAATTAGAAGCAATTTCCCCAAAGAAGGCTACTTCAGTCACTTGAAATATCTTCCAGAAAACAGTGTGAATCTGGTCAACAATTTTGAAATTTTCTTTAATCTTTCTCAAGTTGATATTCATACGATTCAAAGGACGGTTTTAGGGGCTTCTTGTAGCAGCCTTTTCAACATGTCCTATTTCTCGGATGCTCTTTTTATGTACCAACTTCATAGGAACAGATTGAGTACTAGAAAAGCAAGTAACATTTTTGTTCACTCTGTTCTGTGACTCTCCCCTTAAACGCACACAACCACATTTTTCTTATAACTGTTCTAATAGCTTCAGTGAATCATTGCTTCATAATGTAAAACTTTCTTTTACTTATCCCTTTTTAAAATTTTTTCTTCTGGTTTAGGTAAGTTGATTACAATCCTGTTAACTTTTATGGTTTTAAAGTACAAAATTATTGCATCCTTATTACCAAATTACCCAATACCCAAACTAAATCTATTTATCACTCCTTGACTAGGAGGAAAGGTCAATTCCTAGGTTTGGTCTGAGAAGAAAAATATGTATCTAATAAAGTTTAATTTTATTTTTTTCAAGTGTTGTATTTCTGTCTTTGGAGAGCAAGTGGAAGCTATACCTTGGGATTTTCAGGATTTATTCCTGGCTCTATGCTCAGGGATAACTCCTGGGGTACATCAGAAGATCATATGTGATTATGGGAACCTGACCTGGTTATACTGTGTGCAAGACAAGTGCTCTATTCCTATATTATCGCTCTAGCCCATCAATCTACTACCATCATCCAGTAAGAATCTTTGTTATAAGATAGATATAACTGGGAATAAATGGAGAAAATGTCAGCTTCTGCTAAACAATTTGTCTACATTTCTCTTATGCATTAATTCATAAATTTACATGAATTTAAAGTTTACATGAATAAAACCAGACATATATGCAATTCTTTGAAAATAATTTTTAATTACACAGTAACAAAATTACTTCAATCTATGCACTATATCAGAGAGTAGCCATCTGAATTGCAGCCTTCGAGAAAATTTTGGATAATCATAATTTAAAATTAAAAAAAGAAAATGATAAATTCAACTAGACAGAAGTTTAGGCAATAATAAATATATGGCATGAACTGAGAAAATGATAAATTCACCTTCATACTTGAGGAGCATATATTAAAATAAAATTAAAGAAATAGAGTGGAGTGCCTTGAAAACAATTGGAAATCAAGAAAAATATTCTATTAGGTTACAAGTGGCAGATGAAAGCTATTTCTAAATGTCTTGGCACAAGCTGTTCCGTGAAAGTCAGGATGGGGACTGATGTGGAGATAAAGCAAGGAAGCATAGATCAAAGTATTCAGCGTCAGGGTTAAGGCCAAACGACGGGAAAGCTCACAGATACTGAGACAAAAGGAAAGGATTAATGTTCGAAAGGAAGTTTCTACAGTGCATCAAAGTATAATGGGAAAAATGTATGTATCTTGACTTTATTTTCAGTCATAAATTCCAGTGCAAGTGGAATATTGTAGGAAAGAGCAGAATTTTAAATTTGGAATATTTTTTTATTTTTCAAAGCAGTAAACTAAAGGGAAAGTATGGAATATCAAAAGGATGTCAAAAAACAAGAAGACAGAAAAAGTAAGTGAAGAAATTCGTACAAAATATAGGCCCCAAATAAAAGTAGGTACAAAATAAGTATGTAATTGAAATATAAGATGCTCTGTAAAACACAAGAAAGATTAAGGCTAATCACAGATTCGCAGTGGTTAGAACTCAACTGCTTCTTGCTGAAGTAAAAACTTAGACTAGAAATTTGAATAATCTTCATCATTCACACAAGACCACCAGAGAGGGGCGGGCTGGATATTGAGTTCAGTCACCGATGAATAAACCTAAGGATGGGAGCTGGTTTCCAGTGAAAGTAAAAAAGTCTTTAGGGGCCAGAGAGAGCTCACTGCTCACTAGTGTTGTATTGAGCAGATACTTGCCAGTTCAGTATTTATTTACATGAATTTTGAAAGAATTGAGTGAAATAAGAGTATTATTATTATTACTTATTTATTATTAAGAGTAATAATAATGCATAAGCATTTCTAACATATGACAACTTTCACTATGGGAACTATCAGTACTTTTCCTGATTATAGTTATTTTATCATTGGTTCATTATATTTATTTTATCTGTAGACGCATGTTTATTTCTATCTATGGCTCACCCAAAACATCTATTAGAATGTCAAAATGTATAGAAAATTTATTACTGTAAGTCAATTTTGTTTTATTTTTGTTTTGTTTTGTGATCACACCTGGTGATACTCAGAGTTATTGTTTCTGCACGCAGGTATTACTCCTGACAGGATGCTGAAGATTAAAACCCAGGTTAAATGCATACAAGGCAAATCCCCTACTCACTGTACTATTGCCCTGTTCCCACTATAATTAAATTTAAATATATAGATTTATGCATATAAATATAAGAAATAATAACTAGAAGGTTTTTTAATTTACTTTTGAGAAAATAAAAGATTACAATTCTTGAAGTCAAAATAGAAAAAAATTACCGAAAGAAATACATTAATACCTAAAGGGCACTGGACCCAAATAGTATATGCCCCACCTATATAAGAATTTTCAAACACCAGCTGGATGATCTACAATTCAACTCATTTCGACCTGGAGATCCATCAAATCTCATAGGATAAGAGCTCAGCCCTACAATCTCCTCTTTAGATACAAATGGTCAGTTCAGGTAGTCTCCTATTCTAAAGGATCTATAGTAGACAGGAGGTCTATTACAGACTTTTCCTGATATTTAATTAATTTGCTAGTTACAGAAAAATAACTTAGTTATTAGATTACTAGTAATACACATTTGTGACTGGAGTAGCCAGATAGAAGAAAAGCATGTGGCAAGATACAAGAAAAAGGCTCAGAGCTTCCATACTATCTATGGGAAGGAAACTCTCTCCAAAGTGCCAAGTGTTCATCAACGTGAAAGCTCTGCAAACCTACTCTTGAGGGTTTTATAACTTTCATGAAGACTTTGTTACATAGACATGAGTAAAATATTATTAGTGACTGAACTCAATATCCAACCCCTCCCTTCTCTGGAAGTAAAGAGACAGAATGAAAAGTTTCAATCCTCTAATCAGTAGTTTGGGGGTTGGGAGTTTGGGGTATTTTTAAGGGGTTTGGGGGTGGAGGGAACTTGGGTCACATGCCTTGCAATGTTCATGGCTTATTCCTGGCTATGCACACAGGAATCACTCCTAGAAGTGCTTGGGAGACTGTATGGGATAACAGAGATTAAACCCCAGTTGGCTGTGAGCAAGGCAAAAACCCTACATACTGTACTATCTCTCTGGCCCCTAAACTCTATTTTTGCTTTCATTGGAAATCAACTCCCATCCTTAGGTGTATTCAAAAGTGACCTTATTGACATAATAAAAGATACCACTATCAAACTCATTACTAGAAAGTTCCAAGGATTTCAGGAATTCTATGTCAGAAAGAAGGCTGAAGTTCAGATAAATAATATTGTATAGATTTATATACTATAATGAATCACACTATCAATACTAAGTTTATTTTTGAAATAATTCTAACCAATATTAAAATTGATTATTGTAAATCATAACCAATATGGAAGTAAATTGTTGAGTGTGCCAAGTATGTATCAAGCACTATCTTATAATGTGAAATATTTTCATATGTTCATATATAAGTTTACATATTTAAATATTGAAGTTTCAAAACAAATTTAAGATCCATCTTGCCATTAACCATTATTTGTTCCTTATAAACATTTTGTAGGGTGGAATTTTTTTCAATGCTGTAGAAGTGATGCTGCATGAGGTAGAAGTTTGCCAGGAGCACCAAGATTATTCACATTTGGATATGTGGGTGGAAGAATTCAAGTAACATCTGCTGCCCCTTCATGGTCCAGTGCACACAACTATAAAAATGCAGAATGTTCTCTCTTTTAAAAATTGAACAAGTCCAAAAGGAATCATTGACGAGAGAAGGCAGACTTTAAACAGAAGCACAGAATCATCTCAAAGCTAATTAGAAGCTTCCAATGTGGAAAAGCCTGGAAGAAGGAGTTGGTGAACTATTCTCTATCTGCAGCTGAACATCAAACCCAGCACAAATGTCCCCTTTTATCAACTGTTTGACAAGTCTGACCTTTATTTCACTTATGGGTTATGCAAGCAAAAAAGTATAACTCTTTCTCTAATCATTAAAAAAGACTCTCTTGGAGTAGGTCACTTGGAGAATTATTTAAATATACATATATATGGATAATTCTATCTAGAAGCTGAAAAACTATGGCTGGAGTTAGAAGCATCCACACAAAATCACACTTGGCACTATTCAGCTCACTCTTTAGACATTCCAACCTCTACATATATCTGATAAGTATAGAAATCCCATGGTCATTATGTTTTTAAGAAACTTTAAAAAAAGCTGGGGGCCAAACCCAACAGTATTCAGGAATTACTCTCGGCTCTGCACTCAGAGATCACCCCTGGCAAAGCTCAGGGACCATAGCAGTGCGAGTTTAGAACCTAGGTCAGCGTGTGCAAAGCAAGTGCAGTACCCACTGTACTATTTACCTAGCCCCATTAAAACAATTCTTACTTAGCCGTCTTTCTATGTTATATAGAGTGATTATTAAATTATAGTTCCCAGATCAAAAGTGTTATAGGCAGGAAGTGAACATTAAATTTCATTGTAGTATGAAAATCATTATGACAATAAAATCAGGAATTTAGAGAAGAGGTGTAAGTTAGCATTGGCTTCTCCTTTCTCCTTCACTACTTCTCCCCTGCTACAAGGAGCTTAGGTTTATTGGGTTCCACCCATCACAGTGATCCCAAGGCACCCGATTCCTCTGTGTTTATCTTTAACTTCTCTGTGCTCTGCTTCCCCTATCAATTAATCACTTATATCCCCAAGTCAGACCCTGTGACTTGTAAGTTTAGATCCTTTTAAGGACCCTAGATTTTGTATTTGTAAGTGAAATACTGCTTTTCTCTTTCCCTTATGTCCTTTGCATAGTTTACTTTAGAGCAATGTCCTTTTTGAATAGACCAGGAAGACAGTTTATGCTATGCTTTTGTAACTTCAGAGTTAATTGACTTAGAAAAATAGTTACTCTTGGGCATCTGTCATATTTACTCAACTTAAGTCTCAGTTGCCCTTAGTTCCTAGCAACCCAAATACAGAATCTCAGCAAAGGAACTGGATGGACTTCAGGAAAGCTCTAAGCTACCCTGGCATCAAAACGGGACAAACCAAGTACCATAAAACTTAACTACAAGTTAAGAGCACAGTCACAGACAAATTCTGTCATGATCCAAAGAGAAAAACAACTGAATAAGAACCCTGTTGGGGCTATAAAGGACTAATCTGGTCTGAGGACCATTGCCTGAGATCTATAGCAAGATGTCCCTAAGAGAGCCACTATATAAGCTTAGCATATCCCTCACTATGTCCATATAAAATGACTAATATTATTAAATAGTAGAATTAAGATGAATGTTTAAATGTTTATTGCACTAAGAAAAGGAGTAATGTACCCCTAGATGGTATTTTACCCTTAAGCAGATTACCTTGCTGAATGAAAACTTGTCCTGGAAGAAGCTTCCCCGAGGAAAGGACTTTGCATCTATTAATCATACAACCACACCTATGTATAGTCGCAACCCCAAACTTGAAGACTGGACTCTTGACTAAGGCTGCAAAACTGGGCGTGGGGAGACTAGCATGGGGAAAGTAGGAGACGGGAATGAGGGGCAGTGTGAGATTGGAATGGGATGCTTAGTGAGACTAGAATAAGTGTGCTGGGAGAATCGAATAAATGGTGGGATGGAGATTGGAATAAACAGCGAATGAGCACCAACCAGCTTGGTGACCCTGTTCCTTCCTTCATGAATCTGTTGGTGGAGGCTGCAGGCTGGGGTGGGGAAGCCGTTCATGGCCACCAAACACATGTGGTGAAAGAAGACACACACTTTTTAAACACAAAGAGGTATCAAATCTAGGCAGGATTAGAGAAGGTTATTTAAGACCACAGATATTGAAAATGAGTTTAAAGGGAGAACATATCAAGATACATACTAATAAAAATAAAAAGATGAAATAGAGTTTTCCTAAAAATAGCAGTATTGTGATGCAAATAGCCCCAGATAATATAAGAGCCAGGTAGTGAGGAACCTTATATGTCAAATAAATTTTTCTTTATACTTTAACCTAAAGGTGCTGGCTCATCAGGAAGAGTTGAGTAGAAGTGATTAACGTGTTTGCATTTCAGGCAGATTATTTTGACTGACTGGGAAGACTAGAGGAAAGGAGGTCATTGGGAAGCTTTTGCAATAATCCACAGAAAATAAGAGTGGATTTGGTTAAACTGACAGCAGTAGAGCTGGAAAGATAACCCTACTTGAAATTTCAAAGGTAGAATTTCTAAAATAGATGGATGAATTGGTTTGAGCAGGAGAATTATAAGTGATGGAGAGAAGTTCAAAATGAGGTTGGACTTAGAGGCATGAACAACTCAAGGAAACAAAACAATTAAAGAAGGTAAATAGATAGTAATGTGTGTGTTCAAAAATTGAATATGAAGGCTGTGGCTCTCTTCTCTCATGCCCTGCATTTGGTGGTCTCACGCCACTTCCCCCACCCTGGATAGCCAATGGTAATGGGCCAACGAAGGAGGAAGCAAGGGCTAGGCTGGTTGGTATCAATTGCAGTTTATTCCAATCTCATCTTTTCTGACTCTCCTTCCCCCAATTCTCCTTCATTACCTCCTCTCTGGATCCTGCTCCTTCATCCTTCATTCCCCCCTTTGATTCTCCTTGATTCTCTTTCCTGCCCACTCTTACAGCCTTAGTTATATCCCAAATCGTGAGAGGTTGGGGTAACAATTACACATAGGTGTGATCATACAATCAGAAGATGTAAAGTCCTTCCCTCAGGGGAAGCTTTTTCTGGACAGATTCTCATTCAGCAAGACAATCCAGCTAAGGGCATAAAACCTTTGAGGGGTGCATCTCTCCAACAGCCATATAAACGTTCATTTTCATTCTACTACTCCTTAATTATATTAGTCATTTTGTATTACCACAGTAAGAGATACTTTTAGTTTATAGGATGGCAATCCAGAAGGAGTCTCCCAACAGAATCTAACTCTGCCAGGCCTTCATCTGATTTTCTAGCCTCCAGAATATTGACATCTCTGTGGTCTCAGGAATACAGTTTACATACACTTTTTGTATGTAAGCTTACATACAAATCTTAGCGTGAGCAGACTAAAACATAAGGCAAGCACTGAGCACCGAAGCTTGTTACTCACCCAACACTGTAAATGTTTTTGCCAACACCCCATAACTTTACATTTTAAAACTTTTTAATGCCCAAATTTAAAATACCCAAATGCAATGCTGTACCAAATTTAAGATAAATGGTTTGCCCAGTATACCACCTCCTTACAAATCAAAAGCATCAAACTAGACAGGCTCCTGGAGGCTTTAACTCAACAAGAGAGGCAGGTAAAGATTGGTTGGAAGGACAACAGCTTCAGCCCTAGGAAGTAGACAGGGGCTCCTTAGTTTGATGCTAGCACATCCAGAAACACTGGCAATGCCTGCAACTTCCTGTTCCACTTAAGGACTCGAGAACTACAGCCATAGATTTAACATTTCTGTCATAAATAAGTTTAGATAGTATGTGTTGATATCCAAGGGACAGAATTCCTTTAATTAGATGTTTCACTACTATGGTATATCTTAATCTCCAAAGAAGCCAGCTAAATAGGCATTCATCTATTGATAGCCTTTTGCTAATTTAGGTTTTGAGTTCCCTAACTATTAATTGGACTCCACGTCAGACTGTTTTCACTCAGGGCGTCCCAGAGGGTGCGGGCAAGAGCCCTCCCCACCCCAAGTGACCTAGCCCCTGTAGCCCACCTCCACTGCCCAACTGTCACCATGCTCCATGCCACTTGCGCTTCGCGTGACACATTATAAGACACTTCCTACCCATTTTCCATAATTACCAGACCATATTTGATGGAGTTCAGACAGTAGGCAACAAACCATAGAGTAATATATGTATAAATGTATATGTATATATATGTACATATATATACATATATATATATATATATATACAAACCTCTCGGAGAATCTGGCAAGCTACTGAGAGCATCTCACCTGCATGGGCAGAGCCTGGAAAGCTACCCGTGGCATATTTGATATGCCAAAAACAGTAATGATAGGTCTCATTCCCCTGACCCTGAAAGAGCCTCCAGTTGTTGGGAAAGACGAGTAAGGAGAGGCTGCTAAAATCTCAGGGCTGGGAGGAATAGAGACATTACTGGTGCCCGCTCGAGTAAATCAACGAACAACGGATGACAGTGATACAGGGATACAGTGAACTATTAATTGATTGTTTTAAATTTTTCCACTTTCTTATTAAATAGGAGAACTTAAAGGAACAATGAAATGATTTAATTATACTGATGTACTTAGAAGTACAGAGCTGGAAAGGACCCTTAGAGGTCAAATAGTCTGGAAGGGATTTTTTTTTCTTCTTTCTGCTTCCATAGCTCTCCTTAATGTTAGTAATTGACATTTTTTTTCTTTTAGTCAGAGCTCTGGCATTACTTTGCTCATACTTGGCTAAACCTATCATGCTAATGTCCCACATCGCATTTACCACTTCATATAACAGTCACCTATTAATGAGCTGATTTCTTCCACTGGCCCAGGAGTTCCTTGAGGGCAAATGCTGCTCAATTGTTCTTATAAGTTTAGCACAGGAGAGTGCTTGGCACAAAACAGATTCTCACTAAATGTGTGATAACTTCACCCTTTCCTTTCAGTGGCAGTTTTATCTCGAACCATTTACAATCAGCTAAGGGGCTACTTCCTACCTGAGGGTGTATAAGAGCTACTGTGTAACTCACCACGACCCACCTAAGCTGTGTGTCAGAGGGCAGACCACTGCTCTGGATCAGAAGGATAGAGAACAATCACCATCGTTCCCTATGGCAAAGAACTAGAGGGCTCTGCTTCCGTTTGGCACAATGGCAGAATCAGTATCTGTCTGGTGGATAGACAGGTTGGTGACAGAAGGCAGCGTTTTGTGAAAGAGGGAGATTTGATTTGTGTTTTTGTCTCACTGAGGAGTTGAATGGGGCTCAGAGATGGTAACTGCTCAGTGAGCCCTGTCCGTCTGCCAGTTTTCTCTTGTCCCAAAACACACCTGTATTTTCTTTCTTGCAAATGCTTTCACATTCTCAAATATCCCTCAGAGCACAGGTCTTGATTTCGTCTGAGGAGTCTAAAAACCCACTTAGCATGTCTGGCTGTCAGTTGGGAGATCCCAACTGGGTCCCAGATGTCTGCTGTACCTGAGCTGGTCTGTAGTGAATCTCTATGGAATCCTGTGTTAGGATGTACGAAGATGAGGATTACGCATGGAGGATACAATGTATGAAGACGAGGACCATGAATGAAGGATATGATGTATGAAGACATGATGTAAGCATGAAGATAACCAATTTACCCAGGTCCACAATTTCCAGATTGGTAAAGTGAAAAAGTGTGAGAGCTTAGTATAAATACTAAATGATAAACACTATTTGTGCCTATTTCTTTTCCTTTCTTTTTAAAAGTTGTTCACAATAATTTGTTGTATTTAATATTCCAATACCAATCCCACTACCATTATACCTACCCACCAACATATTTCAAATATCTGACTCCTAAGCCCTGCCCCCAAAGCAGTAACTAAATAATCCATTTTGTATTTCTTACTATGAATAATCTGCTAAAAATTATCCAAAAATGTTTTCTTAGAGGAAAGTGTGTGAAGATTGTTGTAGCTCACCCTGGAGCCAATAAACCCTTGTATAAGAGATTACCAACATACGGCCGCAAATGCAGCCACAGACTGCAGGCATTCTAAGATGTTAAATACAATTATGCAGTTGAGGTTAATTTAATTTTTTTTAACTGATTGGTGACTTTTGGGTGTGGAGGCATCTCTGCAGCATATCATTCTGTGTTGCTCTCTTCCTAGAGCTTTATTTGTATATCTCTCAATTTTGGCTTAGATGGTACCAGAAGCAGTTCCTGGGCATGACTGCCAGGCTACTGGAAGCACAGGGAGATGTGGGGAGGTCACCTATTCCTGACATTGTGAGAGCCTGGAGATTTCAGTCACAAGTACCAAATACCTGGGTTTTTCAGCAGATTCACTCACAGATGAGGCTGTCTGAGCCTAGGAAGAGCAGCTATGATCATGGTGGCATTTGAGTTATGGAGGCTTTTAGCTTCTGGGCTCTGTTGGGGCAGGGAGGATACTCACTGGCCCCTTCAGGCTGCCACTGATGATACAGTCTCACATGGGGTATCTCTGGAGGTATCTCTATGGCATATCATCCCATGTTGCTCTCTTCTGAGAGCTTTATTTGTGTTCTCTCTTGTGCCTATTTCTAAAAAGAATTCAGGGTGTTTATTCAGACAGATATTTGTTTTCTGTAGACATTGTGACCCATTCATGGGTTTTGACTATTTTGAATCAGAAACTTTTCAATATGAATGCTTATTTAAGTAATGCAACTATCTAGCAAGAGGCCATTGCAGGAGGCTTTATTAAATAGTTGAAAGTATCTTTACATAATCCCAAGCTTTAAAAATAAATAGCTCAAGCTACTTTCTAACCATATTTGCAAGCCCTCTTTTAGGCATGAATATTTGTTTCAGGTATTGGATCACACTTAGGTTAATTGCTTAGCATTTAGTATAAGAATTAAATGAGAAATTAAAATGATTTATGACAACTGTTCAATTCTGTATAAATTTTTATAAAACCATTAAAACAAGTCATTTTTTAAAAAAAACTAAAATGAACCATTTATCATCATCCTTTCTTTTGGAAAAGGGTAGCTTTGTCCTAAAGGGTTTGGGTCTCTAATGACTTTACTGACATAGCACAGTTATAGAGGACAAATTTACCCTTATCTTCAAATGCATTTTACAATTATAAATTCAATGTACTCAAAGTAAAGTGAAATTTACCAGTTACAGATGCGGGGCGGGGGGTTGGGGAGGTGGGGGGAAGGGGGGAGGTATATCGTGATTCTTGGTGGTGGAATATGTGCACTGGTGAAGGGATGGGTGTTTGAGCATTGTATAACTGAGACTTAAACATGAAAGATTTGTAACTTTCCACATGGTGAATCAATAAAAGAATTTTAAAAAAACAATTATAAATTCAAGTTATTGTTTATAAAATAGCATCAATAATGGCTATCAACAAAAAATTCTAGTAAGGGCTGGAGATATAGCACAGTGGGTAGGGTGTTTGCCTTACACACAGCTGACCCGGGTTCGATTCCCAGCATTTCATATGGTCCCCTGAGCACCACCAGGGCTAATTCCTAAGTGCAGAGCCAGGAGTGACCCCTGTGCATTGCCAGGTATGACCAAAAAAAATTCTAGTAATAGTATCTAGTGTCCACTACTCTCTTATGTTGTGCTAATGAATTTACACAAGTTAACAAGCTCTCAGTACACATTTCTATCTTCATTTGACAGATAAAAATATTGAAACACAAAAAGAAACATGCCATTATCACAAAACTATTAAAGAATGTTTATAGTATGGCTACTTAGAGTGAGGGTTTCAAGACACAAAAAATAAAAATACAGAAAAAGAAAATTTCTAATTTTATATAAACAAAAACAAAAATATATGAAATTAAAATCTAGCAATCTTTTCTAATAATTTATTGGTTTCCTTATTCTTTTCTTTGTTTCCATGTCATAGAGAAGAAAAATGAAAAATAAAGAATTACAGGACATTACAGGAAAAGCAATGTGCTTTTGGACGACAGAATTGATCTTATTTTCCAGAGCCATGAAGAAATTATGTCACTCTAGCCGTGCTTACAATTTCAGAGGGAAAAAAATGACTATAATCTAAAGTCTTATGCTCACCAGAGTTTTCAGCACTACTGACAGTTCCAAATGCCATGACAGTTTGCCGACAGGAGTCTGTTCTTGGTACCTCTCTTTTCTGCCTGAAAATTCTCTCCAATGCCAGAGAACCTTGCCAGCTTTCCTTCAGATGCAATTTATCTCGAAGGTCCATAAAGATAACTTTTCTGGAACAATACTCAGGCACTTGGGAGAGAAGCCCAGCTTTCCAAAAGACTCACTAACTAAATATTTCACCCCTAGCAGACCACATCAATAACATGAACATCAATGCCCTCTGTTCTTCCTTCACTGTTCCACTCCCCTTCTTTCATTTATACATTATTTTCTATGATACTAGGGTCTATGCCGGGTATGAGGAGACCTCCAAGACAATGCTCAGGCAGTCCAAGAGCACTTCCAGTAATAGTTGGAGACCTGGACCAGATAGTTCAATGTTCAGGCTTAGTGATGTGGCATGGTTACCCAGGTAATAATCCAAGGGTCACCAAAGACACAATGGTAGTGTTCAGGAGATGACTGTATACCATGGGTCAGGCTCAGAGCTTCCCATACAGAAGGCAAGTGTCCCCACGCTTTTGAACTCTCTCTCTCTCTGGTCCTTCACTGTGTCTTCTATGAGCATGAGTCAAAGCTGTGTCAAATCTGTACCTATATATTCATTGCAGCACTGGTCACAATAGCCAAAATATGGAAACAACCCAAGTGCCCTAAAACAGATGACTGGTTATAGAAACTTTGGTACATCTACACAATGGAATACTATGCAGTTGTTAGGAGAGATGAAATTATAAAATTTGCTTATAAATGGATAGACATGGAGAATATCATGCTTAATGAAATGAGTCAGAAAGAGAGGGACAGACATAGTAGGACTGCACTCATATGTGGAGTATAGAATAACATCACATGAGGCTGACACCCAAGGACAGTAGATACAAGGGCCAGGAGGATTGCCCCATAGCTGGAAGACTGTTTCATGAGTGGAACAGAAAAGGGCAAATGGAATAGAGAAGGGATCACTAAGAAAATCATGACTGGAATCAGTTGGGATGGGAGATGAATGCCGAAAGTAGATAATAGAACAAACATGATGACTTCTCAGTGTCTGTGTTGCAAGTTATAATGCCCAAAAGTAGAGAAAGAGTATGGGGAATATTGTCTTCCATGGAGGCAGGTGGAGGGTGAGAACGGGGGGGTATACCCTGGATATCAGTGGTGGGGAATGTGCACTGGTGGAGGGATGGGTGTTTGATCATTGTGAGATTGTAACCCAAACATGAAAGCTTGTAACTCACCATGAAATCACCATCTCATAGTGATTCAATAAAATAAAAAAATATTTTTTAAAAAAGCTGTGTCAAATCCTTCCTCTAAAGACTCACAGAAACCCAAGTCCAGCTCTCAGACTAGATGAAACTACAGTTCAACACGGAATTATTCCTTTCATATTGAAGAATGAGTTACAGCCAAGCAGTTTCAGGTGGAGCATGGAAAGCGATCAAGAAGGCCTCTCAGAAACAAGAATCTTGACTGTTTACGTTCAGGGTGATGGCATCAGTTCACAGAAAATCAGGAACATCCTCTCTGCCCTCACCCTGTGTGATTCCATGATCAGTCTCTTCCTCAGGTCACAAATACCCACAATCCCATCCACCCATCTAGCTGTCCCTAATTATGACAATTTTAGTCTTCCATTTCCAGAACAGCTACTGCTCTCTTAGGATGACCTCTCCAATACCTCCTCGGGGGAGGGCACTTAATGTGCTTTTCAATTTCATGGGGCTGTTACTTTTATGGACGTTTATCCTGGATGCCAAAAATGTTACATGATCTCATTAATGACAAAGCCACCCCCTGAGATTGTTCACAACATAAATATTCATTAGAACTGGGCCTTATGTTTTCCTGAAAGTTGCCTAGATAAGGTCGGTAAGAATTCTTGTTGGAAATGTGCTCATTTGAACCAAGTAATGAATCCATTTATCATCATGATGAACATGGAGAGAGCAATTATAAAGGAGAGATGTTTTATGTTTATTCAACTTTTATTTGCTTAGAGTTTATCCTTCTAATAAGCCAAAATTCATTTGTATGATAATTTCCAGCAATGCAATTAGATGCAGAAGAAATGTACACTTTCTTATAATTTATAATCCATTATGCTTTTGATAAACCTCTATTTATCTCTTAAAAATCTCCATCCTCTTAAGGCAATAAAGAGCAAAATTGAAGACAGGTGAGGTGAGAAATGGTTTTATTGGAAATTTTATTTTCCAAAGATACTAAGGAGTCATTTGCATATTGTTTGATAATGTTACACTGAAAGAGGTAATACTAAAATACCTTGTTGAAAGCATATTGGTAGTCATACATTTAATTTATGAGCTAATATTGAAATGGATTTTCACTGTCATTGTCACTGTCATCCTATTGCTCATCAATTTGCTCGAGCAGGCACCAGTAATGTCTCCATGGTGAAACTTATTGTTACTGTTTTGGGCATATCAAATACACCACAGGTAGCTTGCCAGGCTCTGCTGTGCAGGCAAGATATTCTCAGTAGCTTGCCAGGCTTCCCGAGAGGGGTGGAGGAAGAAATGGTTTTTAGCAAAATAAGTTTGAATGATTGATGTATTTTGACTATAACATTATTAGTTTTTTAAAGGTTTTATTTTTCTCTCAAATCCAAAATATATATCTGACAATAAAAGATGGCAGTTAAAAACTATTCCACATTTTTGCTAGTAAGTGTGTATCTACTCAAAATCAGTTTTGAGAATATGACAGGTGTGTTCAAGCCTTCTGAAGCAAACATAACCCTGCTTCCAGAAAGAAATAATTATGAATGGGGAGAAGTAAATATGTCCAATTTAATCTTAAGCAGGATGTGATTTCCTAGTTTAAAATAAACATAGTGGAGATGCAGAGTTGTGGGAAGTATAATAGGATATTGTGAAAATAAATAGGAAGATTTCCTAATTGACACATATTTGTTAAATAAATAACAGTGTCCAGAGTTTCTTTTTCCATCTTATAGGTTTACATTTTTTTTCACTCAAAGGAATTTTGGGAGGTATTTTGGTCTCCATACCTTGTAAAATATGTCACAAAACCTTCAGAAAAATAAATAGACACTCTGATTTCAGTCTGTCTTCACCCCTAACTACATGTGTGAGCTATTGTTCATAAACTCTCACATCTCCTGGAAAATGGGACATCACTTTTTAGTCATGATAGTGAGTTACTTCTTCTACACTGTGTGCATCTCGTTACATGGTTTAGTCTGAATATTAATTACCCAAATAATAACATAACCCTTATGATTCTGTAAAAGTCATTTGTTTTCTTCTCCTCAGTGATAGATCTTAAATGGTGTAGAACAAAACATTAATTTGACTTACCATCCACTTTTTAGATAAAAATAATCACTCAGTATCCTTTATTAGAACACAGTTCATTAGAACACAGGACATGAACTTCAAGTTCATAGTAGTTTCCTGACCCCAAGCTGATGCAGGTGCTTCAAAAGCACCCAGATATCTATATCCAGGGCTGGTGTTACAACTTAGCAACACAAATCTTTCATTTACATATTTTTAACTTTTATTATAGCTCTGTCTGGAGCAACAGCACAGCAAGTAGGGTATTTGCCTTGCACACGGCCAACCCAGGTTTGATTCCTCTGTCCCTCTCGAAGAGCACGGCAAGCTACCCATGGCATATTCGATATGCCAAAAACAGTAACAACAAGTCTCACAATGAAGACGTTAATGGTGCCCGCTCAAGCAAATCGATGAACAATGGAATGACAGTGCTACAGTGCTATTATAGCTCAGGTAATAAAGTTAAAATGCTATTTAAGTTTATGGAATGATATACACAGTTGCTGCATACCACCACCACCCATGTCTCCATGTCACCTCTGGTCCAAACTTCTGTCCCTCCATCCCCCATTACTAGTTGGAGAAAGAAATTAAGGGAATAAGTAAACAAAAATGGAATGTCCTTTGACTACATCTAAAGATGTAGTCAAGTCCAAGTCCAGGTTTGTTCCAGTTCCACTTTGGTATCACCTTTTTGGGGAGAAACACCAACTCCTGGGACCCCTGGGAATTTAGTCCTTTCTGCTAAGTCATTAGCACTCTGCCTGTCTCTTCACTGTTCCATGAACTGCAATGGCTGCAACAATGGACAGCTTACAGCTAGATCACACATTGCATCTACAAGATGACAAATGGTGTGGGAAGCTGCATTAAGGGAGAGGGGTGCTAGGAGAAGGTAACATGTCTTCCTGTGATGAGTCATGTCCAGGGGTATTCAAAAACATCCCCCTCCATTTTTTAGCCAATAAAGTAAAATAGCATAGAATTTTCAGTCCATGGAAGAGAATAAGAAGGTAGTTGCCACAAAACAAAATTATAAGTGCCCCCTTCCTGTTTCCAGAGGTGGAAAAGAGGACCCTTCATGTAGCTGTGTGGGGAGTAGCCTGGTACTAGGCTCAGGGAAGCCAGTTCCCCTTATCAAGCACCAACTCCACATTCAGACATCACATTGGCATCTGTTAATCAGCAAGGTGGGACTATTTACAGCACAATATAAGACAATCAATGTTTGTTAGTACAGCTTTTAGAAAAGTTTGTTCCAGGGACTGGAGTAATAGCACAGTGGGTAGGGGTTTGCCTTGCACACGGCCGACCCGGGTTCGAATCCCAGCATCCCATATGGTCCCCTGAGCACCGCCAGTAGTAATTCCTCAGTGAAGAGCCAGGAGTAACCCCTGTGCATCGCCGGGTATGACCCAAACAGCAAAAAAATAAAATAAAATAAAAGTTTGTTCCACACCAAACCTGAAGGGAACGGATATTGCCATGTACTCCTTCTGCCCACATAGTTATAACCTCCCCCACTGTCAACCTTTCCCACAGAAGATACATTGATTATCATTGAACTTAGATTGACACAGTGTCACTAATTCAAATTCATAATTTATTTTCAGATTCATTCAGTGTTTTTGATGGGTCAGCACAAATGCCTCCAGCATGTATCCACTATTTTGATAGCATTACAGAAGAATATCATTAACTCAAACACATCTAGGCTCTCTCTCTTCATCCCTTTCTTTCCCTAATTCCTTGAAAGCACTCATCTCGGTACTCTCCCCATAGTTGGACTTCTCCTAGATGTCATATAGTTGAAATCAGGCAGTATGTAGCCTTTACAGATTGGCCTCTTTCTTAAAGTAATAGTCATTAAAGGACCCCCAGAGTCTCTTGTGTCTTAATTGCTCTTTTGTTTTTAATGCTAAATAATATTTCATTATCTGGATGTGCCACTCTTTGCTTATTTGCTTTCTGAAGGATGTCTTAGATACTTCCACATTCTGAAGTTATGAATAAAGCTACTATAAATGTCCGCGTGTAGGCTTTTGTGTGAATAAGTTTTTCAGCTCATTGAGAAAGTTATTTTAAATGTGAAATATCATGAAAAACTGGAAATGGGTGGCAGCTGTACCCATCATGACACATTAACACCCACCATGAGATTCGCCATGAGCATGTTTGGTCCAGATGGCGCAAACAGCTCTGAATACTTCTGTCTACCTTGTTATAGGTGACACTACTGCTGCACAAAACTTTCACTGGATTACTCACATTCAGTCCCTGTATGAGCTCTTAGGAAGTGCCAAATTCTTCTCTTTCAGAAATCCTTGGAATGTGCCATTCCCTCTACCTGAAACTCTATGCTCAAATCTTCCTACAGCAGCAGTCTCTGATGTTCAAGATTCAGCATAAATGCCTTGTTTCCAAAGAAACTACGATAACTCCCTAGGAACCCGTTTGTCTCATCATCTTCCATTATTATTTCCCACTGTTCCCTATTAACTTAGTCAAAATAGTATCAATAAAAGATACACTTTTGAAATACCTATTTAAATTACACCAAAATAATTTTTCCTAATGTGGTTGGAGACAATATAGCTATGGTTAAGAAACAAATGGAGCGTAGCCTGTGCATTCCCTAAGCAGACAAAACCAAATGAGTCATACAAACAACGCTTACTTTAGCTTATTTTGTGAGGATAATTTGACCTAGGTCATTTCTTGCTTATGCCTCTGGAAATTATAAGCAAAATTTAAACATTTTCCCAAAAGTGATATGACTTAATCACAAACCAATTTTCTACGATATAAGAAAATTCTATTGAGCAATTACTCTGAAGAAGAAAGTCCTCATTATCTAAACTGCTTCATAACATAGCCCTGAGCCACATTCCGTGTTTTATTTTGAGTGTCCCTGGTTTATAAACTGTCTTTTCGGTGTGTGCACAACACACTGTCACTAATTACTAGCTTGGTGCTCCATTGGTTTTACTACTCTTATTTATGAACTTTGACATTATAAAAGTGACTAGTCACAGCTCAACATACTGGCGTTATGCTGGGGCTGATACCCACCCTGCATCCCATGATGGTAGCTGTAAAACTCATTAAAATGTTGGTTCATAAACAGCTCTTGCCCAGAGTTCTATCATCTTTAGTGCCTGCCACCCTAGGTTCTCCACTCTCCCATGTACCCCTTGACCCTACAACTATTATCCTGTAACTGGATCTGGTTAAGGTTCTTATGAACCTAACATCAAACTTTAAGGAAAGTCTACTTGAATAGATGAGTTTCAGTATCTTAGATTGATGGCTTCCAATATCTCTTAGAGTCTCAGAATTTCTCTATTCGAGTTACATCATTGGACTAAATAAGGATGTTTAGAGATGAGAATCAGCCATGGCTAATATTTCAAGATTTCTCTGTCAGCATTCTTCAACCACTGTTCTGCAGATTGGTATTGGTTCAAAGTATAAAAAGGTTGAAAGCCATAAGTTATATGGTCTGGTTACAATTGCCAGCCCCTAGACTGATGCCAGTCTGGAAAGTAATTTATTTATTAATTTAGGTAATTCCATACTGAAGACACATAAAATAATTCTCCCTTACCTGGTTAATCTTTAAAGTAGCCTATCTGTCCTGCAATATTGAGGGTTTGATCACACAACAAATATTTATTAAGATGTCTGTGTGATTTTCAATGTTGTGAAAGCCTGGAAAAATATGCAGAGAAGAAATAAACTTCCTGAATCCTTATGTTAATAGTAGAAAATAAACAAAATCAAAATTTGTAAATATAGAAATTCTGACATTTATGTTTGCTATTTTGAAACAGAAAGCAATAGATGTTAAGAGCAAAGTCCAGTTAGAGGACTTTATGGAGAAGAAAAGATATGAAAGATAGTTGTCACCTTTTACTATGCCTCTGACAAATCATATGAACCATCTTTTGATATTTATTTCATAATTGTTGTGCTTATTAAATTACACATATTATACATATCTGAATTTTATATTCTGTAATTATATAAACTACATATAGATGAAACATATTTTGAATATATAAATTGAATATTGCATAACTATGATAAATTATGCAATTCAGCATATAGCTCAGAGCTCCTAACCACTTCATTAGAATGGCCTTTGAGCCACCAGAGCTTCAGTATTAAAGGTTGTTGTTAAAGGATGAAGAGCAAGAGAAATTCCTCGAGGACACTGAAATCCAAGTAAAAATATGATAATTTGCACCCACATTCTAAATTGATCAAAGCTACATTCTCTTCCTACCTTGTACTCACTGAACACTCATATTAAAAAATAGATTATACTTAATAATTTTTCATACCTGTGAGTAATGGATGAATCAGATCTAAAAAGTTTTTATTGACTTGACACTGGATTAGAAATATAGATTATGGCTTTGGAAAGAAAGCTGCTTTACTAAAATTTTTACAGAAATAAGAAATCAAAAGCACTACTGATACTATTTTTAATACCATTGAATTTTGGATAAGAAGAATTATCACCCACTTCTGTCAATGTGAGCTGAATGGATTATCACTATTGAAATGTTTCGGTGAGTTTCTAAATACATTTAAGAGAAAGTAATTTTACACATTTCCCCCTAAATGACCTCTAGTCAAAGCAGCCCTTTAACGAGTAAATAATTTACTTGTTTTCAGCTTTTTTAATTTAATTAATTAATTAATTTACTTTTGCTTCTTGGGTCACATCCAGAGATGCATAGAAGTTCCTCCTGGCTTTGCACTCAGGAATTACTACTGGTGATGCTAGGGGGACCATATGAGATGCTGGGAATCAAACCAGGGTTCAGCCTCGTGCAAGACTAACGACCTACCCGCTGTATTAGCGCTCCTGATCTTGACGTTTTTTAAATCCTGAATTTAACTCACTAGGCTAACAAACCTGAGAAATATTGAAGAAAGAAAGGTGGTTAAGCACAAAGAGCCCTTGGAGGTCAACACTCCAATCCCTGTTTGAAGACAGTCTCATCAGGCCCAAGAGTGAACTCAGTTTGGGGTCAACACCCACTTTGACAAGACAACGTAAAGGACTGCTGGAAAGCGGTACCATTCAGAATTTTTCTTGGAGAAAAAAAGGACTGGAGTTCATTCTGGCTCATGAAATGTGAATGAATTTGGTGTCAGCTCAACAAACTCAAAAGGAATACACCAATCATGGACTTTCTATCCCCCGTTGGAACTCTCTGTCCATGTTTTGATTGAGGAATACAGTCATCTACCTGGGGAGAGGGTGCTGTGAGGAGGGAGAGCTGGACTTCAGAGTGAGAACTTGGGCGCTCCTCCGCCTCCCTCTAACTGTCCATTTCCTGTTCCTCTGGCACGTTCCCCAAGAGTGTTCCTAAGTGCTCTCCAACCTCCCTCTTCAATCTCATGCGTAAATTTTGGGTAATCCCCCTGTTTTACCTACTCCTAATCTGAATGGAATTAAAAATAAGACAACTATCTCTTAGATATGATCCCCGAATATTGATATTGGTCACTTGGAAAGAGCATCAAGTTTTTCAATGGTATTATCTATATAAAGATGCCAATAAAATGTCATTAGAGTCTATAAAATGCTGTCTAATTTATAAAATAACCTAATTTTTCTCATGGGATACTTTCACCATATACTATTGGCACAATGGTTTTCTTTTTAAATAGAAAAGGTTGTTATTTTTTTATTTTTTAATTAAAATGACATTTACAAAGTTATTAATAGTTGCATTTTAGACATTTAGTATTACAGCATATGTTTTGGCTTTTATTTTAACTGACTTTCATTCAAATAGAAAGGAAGAATCAGATAAGATGCATGCAGGTATAAAGTAAGTTTTGGTAGAAGTGAAGCATGGGAATAGATATCACACACTTACTAGCATAAGTATGACTTCTTTCTACTCTTTTCCTGAAAGAAAATTTTCCTTTGCAAAGGTATTTGTCTTCAGTTAGCAATATCAGAAGAAAAAGGTTCACTTTAGAAGCAGCTTTAGAAAAAAATCAATATTTTAATCAAAGGAATTTGTAGCTGAAGACGAAATAAACTCAATAATTTAGATTGATAGGTAACAGTTAGCAGGTGTTTGGTAATGGAGCAGGTACCCTGCAATTTAAATCAAACCTAATACCACATGACCAAGAGAGTGTAAATAAGCACTCAACAAAGAGCCAGAATTCTGTCACTCTTCACTGTTTACTCCTAATGGAAAAGTCAGTCCCCCAAATTCTACTAGACTTAGAAAGACAAGTTATTAATGTTCAGAATTGCTCTGTTTGCATCAGGGAGGTAAACATTTTTGGGGGTAGGTTATAAAATATCAGACAATGTACTACTTATAAGCTAGAGCTTACATTTGCAGAATACATGATTGAAGTTGAGATATTTTTACTTCTTTGTGAAAATGCAAGAGGATTAATATTCACAGCCACTGAATTCTGTTTCCATCGATTAGATTTCAATTGTACTAACCAAGTACAGACTGTGTCTTTTATGGCATTCAAAAACTTTATTATTTGAACATTTTAGTAAATATCCCAGTACTACACAGCATCACATATAAAGATAATAATAACATTTGACATATTTAAAACAACTCATTAAAGACTTTCTGGCATTGGAAGAAACAATAATTTGTATCTAGATCAGGATGTTTAAAGTATTTTAGTTGAACTCAGCATGCTGCCCTGGTCCCTGAAAACTCCTCATTAAACCAAAATGTAAAAAATCAGGGATCTCTAATATTAAAGTCCACTGAATATTAAAACAAGAGATCAGACCTTTCAATTCCAACAATCCTTAGAGTTTAAGAAAATATTGGGTGAATAATCTCCTTACCTGAACTCCTAGGGGAAAACAAAGATAATATTTGACTTGATTTTACAATGGAGGACTAAAAGTAGAAAGAAATTTGTCAATGGGGTAAATATGGAAATTATATCTTTCTTTCCCTGCTATACTCATACAAGCTTTAAAGACCGTATTTTCCAATCATGTTTCTCAAAGGACAGATTTTAATCTTCTAAATACTCCTGTATAATTACAAATTTAATGACATACATAAATTGTTAATCTAATCAGAACTTAGCACCAAATGAATTATAAATAAATGACAGTGATAACCCAGAATTCATACTGAACACATGTTATTCAAGGGATGTGTTGAGGTGTCACTTTTAGCATTAAAAAAATAAAAAAGTTAAATTATAGCCCTAAAAGTTCATTAGATGAAGATAAGCATACTTAATTACTGTTATACTGGCAACATAGTATATTCTTTCTGGTATATTCATTTAGTCTTCCTAAGAAAATAATTGACCCATACCAAGATTTTGTTTTTAACTCCTCTGCATAATAGCCTTTACTTTATATGCAGTTCCACCTCAATTTTATTTGTATTGAAAAGTCTACATAATTATATTTTTGCTTCTTTTATCTATTGGTAGTACTGCATTTTTTTTTTACTTGCCAGCTCTGACTTTCATTCTGAATGACTTTTGTAATTTGTTATTTATTCAGATTTATGTCATCCTATTAGTGTAGGTATACATATTAGAATTGCATTCCAATTTTGTCTGTTCTGAAGCCAATAAATGTCAACTGCCACTGTGAAAATTAAAGTGCTATATAATGAGTCTGCATGTGATACTGCAAAAGGTGGCAGGATAGAGGTTATATGAACTGACAGTAGGGAATATTAAAAATAATGATATATCAGTTAGCTGACAGAAATCCTCTGGGAAAGCCTATGCAAAGCGTCTATGCATGCAAGTCAAAGCATTATATAGCTAAGCTGTAATGCTACAGAGTTCGCAAGTGTACATGTACACACACACACACAAATACACACAAATACAGTCATTCAGAAACAATGACGCACATCAAGGTATTTGCTCTCACTCTTTCCTACTTACTGCCTGTAAGCTTATATACACTAATATTTTGGCTTTGGATAGACCATTTCAATATACTGAGTTATCAAGTTATATAAGGTAACTGGTTTCAAAAATTTTAAATGCATTCTTTGAACATTTCATATGTCGTATTTGAACAGCTATGTCCTAAATAAATGACCATCTATATAGGATTTTACTATGAGAAACTCACAGGATATTGTAGTAGATATCCAGAAAAGCTAAAAATCCAGCTTTTGTGTGACGGGCTGGAGCATTAGCACAGCAGATAGGGCATTTGCCTTGCACAGGGCCGACCTGACCCAGGTTTGATTCCTCTGTCCCTCTTGGAGAGCCAGTCAAGCCACCAAGAGTATCCTGCCTGCAATGCAGAGCCTGGCAAGCTACCTGTGGCATATTTGATATGCCAAAAACAATAACAAGAAGTCTCACAATGGAGACGTTACTGGTGCCCGCTCAAGCAAATTGATGAACAACAGGATGACAGTGACTGCTTAGATTATATTCAGTTATATCATAAGGAATCTCTAATAATTTCCTGCAAGCCCAAAATAATGCTATATTCCATAAAATGGCACAATAAATATGAAAATGTTCCAAGTATTTTTGTAAAATCATATAATTCCTTCAAAGTTTATACACGAATTTCAGAACTAGTAAGGTAACAAACTGGTGAGTCTTAAATTCATTCCTAAGACATAAACTCGATGCACAGTTGTTGCATATGGTCTGTTATTGCAAAAATGGTTGCTTTGTGTATCACCTGTTGACCTGTTTCCTGATAATCCAACCTGATCTCTTAGTATGGAAAGATACTTTATATTGAAAGTTATATTAAAAAGCATGCTTTATATGACAAAGAAAGAAATACCCAAATTCAAATTTTTGCCTGCTGTTGAGAGAGATCATCAGATACTTGCTAGCTTAGATGAAAGAATGCTTTATATCAAAAGACGTAGTAATTATTTCACTGGAATTTGTGCCAGAAAATGTGGCTTGGCCAACCACAAAGTGTTTTAGGGATCCCTGGTTATATGACCTTTCTAACATATGAACATTTTTTCCCCACTTTCCAAAAGCTAGAGGTAAGCCATTATAATTTCCAAACATTTTTGCATATGGCTATACACAGTTTTTACTAAAATGGCATTTACTCAGAAAGTAAATTCTCACCCAAATATGTTAGAAATATTTTTGAGAATTGAGTTCTGAAGTGCAAATATCATGTTGCATTACACTCCCTCTGAAGAGACGGCATATATTCAAAAAGCACTAACATGATGCAAGGACAATGTCTGAAAGTGTTTATAGAGAATTGCTTTGACAGTGAAATTTGTTCTGTAAAGTCAGAAAATACATGTTTAGACATCAAGAATGGATACATGTATAGGCAGATAGGAACCTCTAGCAAGTATTTTATGGAGAGAAGAAAATATGGTGGTAAATGAGACTTGTTTTAAAATAATCCCCATCAATATGTCCATAAGTATAGTTTTAACTAGAGTCTGAGAAATTAACTGACCTGTCTGAAAGTTTCCTTTGTTTTGTTTTATCTCACCCTCTCTTTACTATCCCCAAAGAATAATGAGTTGTTTATATCAATAAGTTGAACTTTGGTCTGAAAATAGGAATCTTTGTCACTCTTGCCTAACTTGGCTAAGAAAAGTTTTTTAATTTCAAAATGAATAAAACTTAGTTATTAGTAAAGGAAAGTATTTCTATATATGGATAAAGTAGCACTGTAGCACTGTCATCCCATTGTTCATCGATTTGCTCAATCAGGCACCAGTAACATCTCCATTGTGAGACTCGTTGTTACTGTTTTTGGCATATCGAATATGCCACGGGTAGCTTGCCAGGCTCTGCCATGCGGACAAGATAGTCTCGGTAGCTTGCTGGCTCTCTGAGAGGGACGAAGGAATCAAACCCAGGTCTGCCGTGTGCAAGGCAAATGTCCTACCCGGTGTGCTATAGCTCCAGCCCATGGAGAAAAAGTAGATATAGAAAGTATATATAGAGAAAAAAAATTAAATTTACTTCTTTTAGGCATATTGCATTTTTCATGTAATCATGATAATGTTGATAATATGGTTTATCATTTTAAATACAAATAAGTCCAATTGGTTGAGGATGTAGCTTAGTGGTAGAGTACATACTTACATATAGAAGCCTTTAATTTATTCATAGGAATAAAAATAAAATAAAAACTAAGCTTCAGTTGAAAACTAGACTTGTATACAAATTTGAACAAATCAGCTCTCAATGAATTTTTCAAGACTAATTTACTAAAATAGTTATTTCCTCTATGTCACTAATCTAAAGATTCTTACTTCAAATTCATCTTAGAGATGAGGGTTGCTGTGGCTATCGACTGAGTCTGAAGATACTATTATCTCAGCAAAGGATTTGTAATAAGTCCTCTGATCTCATTCAATACTAATATTTGACTGTGCTTCAAGCCCATTGCAAAATTATGGTAGCCAGACTATAACGAACCTAAAGATTAGTTATTTTATTATAAAGAGATAGATAAATACAGATAATGTTAAACTATAAAAATTCTACCACAAATGTCTTGTTATAAATCTGCTATTAACTGGGTTTTCTCAGGCTTTATGTGAAACTCCTCTGCAGAAAGACTACCACCTGAAAAACTTCTTCTTTCTCTGGTATTGCTAGGAGAAAATCTCGGTTTGGTATAATGACAATGGCCCCAATTTAGAAACTTTATAGAGAACTGGAATTAAAGGATTATTTAATTGACTCTGGAGATTTTGTTGAAGACCCCTTGGACTTCATTAAATATTCTGGCATTTTAGACATCTTCCAACTCACCAAGTGATACCCAGGAAAAAACATATTGACACAGGAGAAAGAAAAAAGTACACATTTCTCTTAGTGTGATGTGGAAGGGAAAATGCTCCCGGGGACCACTAGGGATATATTTGAAAAGAGAAATTAAGAAGGAGCTTTTAGCAGAGTCTGTGCTATTAAAAAATGTCTTCAGTACCATCAGGAAGCAGAGGTGTCTACGGACCTCCAAGATTTTTTCCCCCAAAAAAGATGAACAACTAAAGTGAAGGCTGGTCTTCAGGCTTCCTGACACCCCTAAATTGCCTCTGTGCCTTTGGCCAGATCCCAACAATTTGGGACCAAATTTACCAAGAAATTAAACAGCCAAAAATTAGGAAGGTGGGAGCCATGCCCACAAACCACCTCCGGCTCAGCTCTACGAGGTCATTTATTGACCTTATTTCAGAGACCCATAGATAAATCTCGAAAGAGATCAAAAGCCTCAGTTAATCTCAGCCCCTCGCATGGCTGAACAGATTGGGGTATATTGGAGGGGGGCAGGTTGGTCTGTGCCTGCCGGAGCAGAGCCCCCAGCGGCCTCTTGCTTCCACAATCCAAAATCACTGCCATACCCCCAGCCTTCTCCAGCATCTAAGGACCAACCTCACCAAGGTTTAATCTGTTGAAAATCCGGGTATGCGGGTTTTGTGACTGAAATCTCCAGGCTTTTATGGAGTTGGGGTGGGCTACCTCCCTCCCACTTCCCAATACACATGGAAGCACTGGCAGTCATCCTCACACACCAACTCTAGCACCACCCTGTAAATTTTATTACTGGCCTTGCTTCAGAGACCCATAAATAAATCTCGAAAGAGATCAAAAGCCAGAGACGCAGCAGTGAGTACCAGAAAACGCCACAGAGCTGGAGATCTCTCCAGGCCCCACACTGAGACAATTTCACCAGGGCACCCCAGATGGAGCAGGTGCAATCTCCTTGCCTACTCCAGATGGAATCCCGGCGATCAAGAGCTTCCACAAGCAAGGTCCAAGTATGTGGATCTCCACACCAATGGTGGCAGAGGCACTGGGCTGTCCCTCCCTGGCTCCCTGCCAGCTGCTTGGCCTGGCTGTCACACAATGTGCCTCCAGGTGCCATCTTAGTGCACCAACAGCCCTGGTCCAGAGATGCCCAACTGAATCCCAAAATGGATTAATGTCCTACAAAAATGCCTCTGGAACCCAACCACTTACAATCTAGGATTACAGAAGCATGCGGCCATGATGCCCATGATATTTAAAATGAGCAATGGACAATAAATGATCTAACATCTGCCCCTAACAGGCAGCTTGAATGGTGGTGGGAAAATTCGAACAAAACAGAATGCCCAAAAGTAGAGAGAGAGTATTGAAGCAATTGTCTGCCACAGAGGCAGGGTGAGAACTGGAATGGGGTGGGGAGATATACTGGGGACACTGGTGGTGGAAAGTGTGCACTGGTGGAAGGGTGAGTGTTCGATCATTGTATGGCTGAATTTTGAATATTAAAATATTTGTAACTGTATCTCATGGTGATTCAATTTTTTTAAAAAATGTAATGTTGAGTTCATACCCAATTCAATCAGCTTAATCAATTGCTGAATAAATAGCAGTACTCCTAAATTAAAAATGAAATGAAGGCTGGTGCCTAAAGATAGTAGAGCTGGAAAACTGCTTGCCTTGTATACAGCCAATGGCACCATGTATACTCACCATGCACCCCGCTTCAGAGAGTGATCCCTAAGTGCAGAGATAGCAGTAAGCGCTGAGTAAGAGTTAGCAGCACAACTGGATGTGACCCCAAAGAAACAACAATAGCAACAACAAAAACTATATTGTCATTATAAGGTAACAGAGATTACTCAACATATTTCTGCACCTTCATCTTCTTAGTAAACTTGTGGATGATTTTGATGAGGGTTAAATAAACATTTCTTGCACACACATACCAAGGATATGCTTGTGGCTAAAGTAAATTAATTATGTTGTGCAAAGAGTAGTTGTCTCCAACTCATTTTTTAAAGTCCATAATAAACATCTTCTATACTGTTAATTCTGTAAACAGATGCGTGTTCAAAAGATCTATAATGTCTTGTAATCTTAACCTAATATATTTTAGATATTTTAATTTTCCCTCTTGGGAAATACATTTAGTATAGTGTAGAATATAATTCATGACATTTTCATATAAGGTTATATAACTTTTCATACATAAAACAAAATTTGTTGTAGAAAATTCTTTAAATCAAACATTTTAATCCAGGAGTTCAAATTGATCTGTTCCTTGGATCTATTTTTATGTGCCCCTTAAAAACATATCCAAAAACCATTGCTAACTTAGCAATAAAAATACTTTCGGTACAAAAAAAAAGGGACCTGTGAAAAGTCCCTTTATGGCTGCAAGACAATTTTTAGCATGTTCAATGAGAAAGTTTCCACTGGTCAACAAGTCTTCATCCTAGTATTGGAAGGGTGTTTGGTTTTGACTGCAACAAGGTACATATTTATTGCTCAAATCAACATGGAAAAATTATTCTTTTTACCAGAGATACATATGCTTTTCTGCCACCACTAGCTGGTTTTCAAGTCTGACTAATGGCAATTGTCTGAGATAATGTCATTTTATGAATCTTCTTAGTGATAGCTAAAAAGAATAATTCACTTCTAGTCCAGCTCTATCAGAGTCATGAGAAAACCATAACTTTAGAAAATAAATTTACGTGAGTGGAAACATTAGCTGGCATCATCTTCCTTTTCCTACTTTTTAAAATTTTTCCCAGCTTTATGATACATTTATTTTTACCCAAATATCAAATTTTTGTTCTGTTTTGGGGACACAGTGGTGTTCAGGGATTATACCTACTCTGTGTCCAAGAATCACCCCTGTCGGGTTCAGGGGACCTTATGGGATACCAAGGGATCAAAGCCAGGTCTGCCACATGTAAGGCAAGCACCTTACCATTCTATTTATCATTCTTGCTGCAAAATTTCTGGAAATTTTCATAACACTACATATTATGCTGCAAATTTATTGCCAAATTCTTGATGCACAAAGGGGTAGAGTTTAAACTTTCTTACTTGTTTTACCTATTTTCTTTATTAAAAATGTTTTTGTTTTAAAGGTTTTGAGGTCACATCTACTGTGTCCAGGACTTATTCCTGGCTTTGTGCGTAGGGATCACTCCTGGAAGTGCACAGGGGACCAGTTGTAGTACCCAGATTAAGCCGAGATCAGTCACATGCAAGGCAAGTGCTTACTACTTATACTATCTTTTTAGTCCCAGGTTATTTTTTTAAACTGTTAAAGTCAATCAAACTACACAAAATTTGAAAAATTTTAATTTTCTAAAAATGGTGTCACTCGAGACTTTAAGATAAATGAAAATCAATTTGGTTTCTGAAGGCCTTAAAAATTGTGAAATATGAAGGAATAAGAAAATGTACTTTGCTAGCCTTCAAGTTGACTCTAATAAAATCACATTTGCTTCATTTTAGAGAGCAAGAATTACAATTATAAAGCAATTATGTAAAACCTCCCATGCTCATGAATGCTAATTAAATGAGTCCAGATTCTAAATCACCAATTACATGGTAATTTACTTATTCTCTTTTAAGAGTTTATACTGGTTCTATTCTATTTCCTGATCTTTGTACATCTTCAGTTACCTTGATAAAAAGGATGACTACTTCTAATGAGAAAGCAGGCAGATAATCTATCACAAACATTAAGACCAGTATAACACAGAAGCTTTTCAAAATAATGAAATGCACCTTTATCACACACCTTGATTGTGTTCTAATCTCCTAGAAATAGTCATTTGTATTGGTTCCTATACCACCATCATTGTTAAAAATATGCATTTTTCGTAATTGCCTTCAGAGATGAGGTAAAATCAAAATATGATTATTTTCATATCAAACTCATTTCCATGTAAGTATGCCTGGCAGTCATTTCCCAGGCCATCTATCTTATTTAATTATAGTGATTCTGAATGAATGACCTTCAGTGTTTATAAATACCAGATCACCCTTCAAGATATTGAGAGTTTTCTTCATTGAAAACTTGCAAATAGCTCTAAGGTATTTTATGATTGATGCCCATAAATCCTCCTGTGGCAGTTTCCTGTGAAGAGGGTGACTGTTCCCCAGAAGGCAGCACTTTCCATAAGTCAGCACTCCCGCTCCTCTGCCAAGCACCTGGCTTGAGTTGCAAGGTGTTTGACTATACAATTACCCCAACTTTTGAAAAGTTTGCATGACAATTTTAGGAAAGACTTGTATTAGCACCAGCTTTTAACACAAAAAAAGAAATCCAAAGGGCATTTTCCTCAAGAATTCAACCCATTTTAATTTTATAAAGAACAGAAAAAATATGTTAAGTTTGTGCCCACCTTCTCTTATCAAAGCCTAAGATTCAGTTGCAGCAGTTAACTGCTGAGAAGGTAGAAAGCTGACTCCATTCCCATTCTCAGGTTAATTTAGAAGATTCCAGAAAGATTTCATGCCTTTGTAGTTGATCATCAAATAAGTTAACTTTGACCACTGTTACACAACCTTCTCCTACTGTGGCCCCTTGCTAACCTTGTTTCCTTCCTGTGCCCACCATTTCTCCAACTATGGTTCCCCAGAGTTGGACTGGACTGATAGCACAGCGGGTAGGGCGTTTGCCTTGCACACGGCTGGCCCAGGTTCGATTCCTCCATTCCTCTCAGAGAGCCCTACCGAGAGTATCCGGCCCGCATGCCAGAGCCTGGAAAGCTCCCCTGGTGTATTCGATATGCCAAAAACAGTAACAAGCTCCCAATGGAGATGTTACTGGTGCCTGCTCAAGCAAATCGATGAACAACAGGACAACAGTGCCACAGTGTACTACGTGGTTCCCCATTTACACATGTTTTACTTGGAATATCATGGAGGCTGAGAAACACTGATTTAAAATAGTGTCTCAGTCTTTCCTGACTTAAGGGAGTCCATATGATTTCTTCTGGGGATATGTGTCGTGGAGATGTATATAGCCAACAGCTGATTAACAGAATTTAGGATAGAACTTTCTTTCCAATGATCACAGGGAAATCAATTCTGTCAATAAAATGAGCTAGGAAAAGGATTCTTCCCTAGTTGAGTTTTTAGATAAGAACCCAATTCAGTTAGTAAACTGGTAATAGCCTTGTGAGACCAAAGCAGAAGCCAATTAAGCTAGAATCATTACTCAAGAAACTACTGGATAATATTTATGGGTGTGTGCAACTACTATGCTTGTGAGAGTTTGTTACAAAAAAACAGGAAACAAATAGACTCCTATTTAATACATCCCTTGACAAATGTAAAAAGCCTGGCACACAGAATTTGAAACTAGACATAACTAAACTGATTGATTATGCATTTGCATTAAAAATTCATGAATAATCTTATTAAATATCTAAGAGGCATAGAAACACGATGAAGAAATTAAAGGAATCAAAAGACCATCTTCTACCTGGTGCCCATCTTGAATCTCGGTTGGTTGTACTTTGATGAGGCCTGCTAGTATTGAAATTGAAATGTCATGCTGTGGGGAAGGAATCCATTGGTCCTCATTAGGAAGTGCCGCGGTGTTAAAGCCTGCTCTCTTCAAAAGCCAAGACCTCTGCTTTCTGACATGAATAGCTTTTAAAGGTTAATTAAAGGCAGTGAGTAATAAAAATTTATAAGCTTCTGTTTATAATTTTTTAATGGTACCATTTCTGACCTTTCTGACTGTGACCCCCTCATGGTGTGCCTCCAGATCCCAGTTGCTCACCACTCCCACACAATTAAAGAGCAACGCAACAAACTAATGTATCCTGGCTTGGGACTAGAGCAATAGTTCAATTGGTTGAACACATGCAAAGTATTTGCATATGGGAAGCCAGAGGTCAGGTCCCAGCACCACACTGTATGCCTAGAACCATTGGGAGCAACCTTCAAGTATAACCAAGTATAATGCCACATCCCATCCCCAAAGAATAACAACACAGTCTTGCCTTTTCCAGCAGAGGTTTTCTTAGAAGTTGCTCTGGTGAGCACAACTTCCTTGAGTTGTTTGTAAATTTTCTGTTGTCAATGGTATGTGCTTCTTTTAAAGACTAGCAATCTATTAGAATTTTTCTAAACACATAGAAGTTCCACAGCTAATGAAAGTAATTCATTTATTCTTAATGTTTATAATTATTTGTCCACTTGTTACTGTTACTGTCATCAGTTGTTCATCAATTTGCTCGAGCAGGCACCACTAACATCTCCATTGTGAGACTTGTTTTTACTGTTTTTGGCATATCGAATACACCACGGGTAGCATGTCAGGCTTTGCCATGCGGGTGGAATACTCTTGGTAGTTTGCTGGGCTTTCCGAGAGGGTTGGAGGAATCGAACACGGGTCGGCCACGTGCAAGGCAAATGCCCTACCACTGTGCTATTGCTCCAGCACACTTAAGCTTTTTAATTTTTTTTTTCACCAAATATCTTTCAACCCAGATAACTCCTTCTGGGAATAAAAAGAATATGAGAAGAAAATTTATTAATTTATAAATAAGTTTGTAAATTAATTAATTAATTTCTAGAAAGTGAAACTTCCCAGTAGTTGGAGCTGAAGAAATAGTATAGCAGGGAGGGTGTTTGCACACTTTCAACGAGGGTTTGATTCCCAGCATCCCATATGGTCGCTCAAGGTTCACCAAGAGTAATTCCTGAGGGCAGAGCCAGAATTAACCCCCGAGCAGTGCCGGGTGTGATAAAAAAAAAAAAAAAAAAGCTGGAGTGGAGGGAAATCCAAACAAACAGAGAAAAAAGAAAGAATCCTTGCAGTACTCATGTTAGTTTAAAGCACTGATCCTGATCCATTGAACTTATTAAAATCATTAAGTGTATAAAATAACAAAATAATGTCAGAAAAGTAAAACTATTCACCTAAAGGAATGTTATTCAAAAATATACTAGAGGATAAATAGCAATGTGTGACCAAGACTGGTTTAATACAAACCTAAACATATTAAAGTTGTTATAACTCAACTTCTTTATGCTTCAGCTTCAGTGAAATTGAAGATCAACTTTAAGAGAAAGCATTGTATGTGCACCAATTTTATTTTTTTAAGTTGCCTATTTGACTACAATATTGCTCAATAAAATCTAAATAATAAAATAAAAACTTTGACTTACGAAGGGTCAGTTTGTCTTCTTTCTTCAACTTTATTTGCACTCCTTAATAATACAGCTACTGGGGCTGGAGCAATAGCACAGCGGGTAGGGCGTTTGCCTTGCACGAGGCCGACCCAGGTTCAATTCCCAGCATCCCATATGGTCCCCTGAGCACCGCCAGCAGTAATTCCTGAGTGCAGAGCCAGGAGTAACCCCTGTACATCGCCGGGTGTGACCCAAAAACCAAAAAAAAAAATGCAGCTACTTATGTTTTCATGTAATAATTCATCTATAGTGACAGCTGTGGATTTTGGCTTGCATACTTTCTGTATTTTGCTGAGTACCTGTGCCATCATTTCTTTCTCATTAAATATTCTTAATAAGGTGTCACTAAAGTGGTTCTCTGTGAGTTTCACTGTCACTGTCAATCCCGTTGCTCATCAATTTGCTCGAGCAGGCACCAGTAACGTCTCCATTGTGAGACTTGTTGTTACTGTTTTTGGCATACTGAATATACCATGGGTAGCTTGCCAGGCTTTGCCGTGCAGGCAAGATACTCTGGGTAGCTAGCCGGGCTCTCCGAGAGGGATGGAACAATCGAATCCGGGTCAGTCATGTTCAAGGCAAACGCCCTACCCTCTGTGCTATTGCTCCAATTTACAGAACTGACAAATACTATCAGAGTCTCCATGTCATTATTGTTTCTCCCTGAGTTTGGTGAGCTTCTACACAGTTTTCCCATTGTGCTTGCTGTGTTCCTGCTG
This sequence comes from Sorex araneus, assembly GCF_027595985.1. Classification (NCBI taxonomy): domain Eukaryota; kingdom Metazoa; phylum Chordata; class Mammalia; order Eulipotyphla; family Soricidae; genus Sorex; species Sorex araneus. The sequence goes on from NC_073306.1 coordinate 170,146,727, forward strand.
TGCAGGGGTGAGTCTTTTTGTAGACCCCTGGAAGCCTAAGGCACTGAGAGAAGTGTTGCTCTTTATCTTCCCTGTCTTCACCCAGAGACAGGCATTATCAGTGTAAGCCATGTATAGAGGTAAAGAATAGAGCTCGTTCAGGAGCTATAAAGCTGGACATTCTGAGGTGGTGGAGGGTGGATGTGGAGATTTTCAGGTCCTAGCTGGAAGGAAGGAGAATCTGCCTCTGGTTCCAAGAGGTTCAGGAGAAGTGAAAGCTAGCATGTGAGATCAAATGTTTATTTCCTACGATTGGTAGATATAAGCATTTCTACTGCCAATACTTAGGTTCAGAGTTCATACTAGAGAGTCTGGTCAATGTAATAACCCTGAAAAATTGTGTGTGGGGGAGGACTAAAAAATTGATTATTTATATAGACATTCTACGAAATCTATCAAAATGCTCTAAAACTAATACATAAGATTAGCAAAATCTTGCAGTAAAGTTTCAAGCATAAAAATATCAAATGTATTTCTACGTACTAGCCAAAAATTTGGAAGATTTTAGGGGTTGTGAAAACATTCATTATTTTTCTGATGATATTACTTGTACAGATAGGTGAAATATGCTAAAACAATCATTTGTGTCCTTTAAATATATTATTTGCTTATTATATATCTACAAAACTATGAAAACAGTATAGAGAACAAATTCAAACAGCTGGAAAGAATAAAAGTACCTCCTGACAAATTGACTTCATTCAATGAACTGAATTTTTCCCCATGGGTTTTATGAGACAAGGTTATATTATATGCATAATATATATATAATTATATGTAATTGTAAGTTAGTATAGTACACAATTATATATTATATGTTATATATAATTATGCACATAAATATATAAAAATTATTTGTTGCAATATATAGTAAATCATATTATATGTCAAATAATTTATATAATTATACACATAATATAATCTTGTCTCATACCACCTATGAGGAAATATAGCCAGTTAACCAAATATCATGTAATATATAATATTATAGGGCCATATGATGTATTATATGAGCCAGAGTACAAGTGGGTGAATTTGTCTTCTTGTGCTGCCTGAAACTGACCTGGGTTTGATCCCTGGGATTCCATGTGGTCTTCTGAGCACAGCTTGGACTAGTTGCTAAGTGCAGAGCCAGATGTAACCCCTGAGCATCATCAGGTATGGCCCCAATATAAAAACAAAACAAAGCAAACAGTACCCTTTTTCTTATTTCCTCGACTGATTTTTAGTCATGCCTTTTTGCTTTAAACAATTACCAGCCAGAAATAGTATATGCTTTCAATAATTCTCAATCTCCTCAAAGAAACCCATTTGTAAATTTATTTGGGTAATTAAAGTAATCGTGAAGGATTGTTGCCTAGTAATGTCAATCTTCATTTCCAGTTTCTAGGCAACTAGTCACTGGATTCAAGACACAGAGGTAGATATTTCCGACTTCCAGTTTATTTTAATCATTTACCCATACCTAGAATCTATTTATAGCACTCTTGCTTCCAACATATATTTCACAATGGATTAAGTTCCAATTATGACTTCTATGATTATCTTGAAGTGCTAAGCAATTATACTCAAACAAATACATTAAATACTCATTTTCAACATCCATCTAAATATATACAGTTTGAAATTTAAAATGCTAAAAATGTTATTATATTCCCCTCCCAAAATTATAATCTTCTCTGGCTTCCTCATTTTTGAGTCATCAATTCTAAAGCCAGAAGCAGATGCCAGCTATAATATGGCAAAACTGAGAATATAAGGGGTCCAGAGAGATAGTACGGGTATTAAAGTGCATACCTTACTACAGCCTGCCCCTGAAATACTCAGGGAACTTGAAGTATCTTCCAAATTCATAGCCAATTGAGTCTATGGTTCAATGCAAGAATGTGTTTTGGCTTGGGCCCTGTAGTGCCAGGAATTACTCAAGCCACATCAGTGATGCTCAGGGACCTTCAAGGCTACATCAAGTGACATCTAAAGGATCATATGATACCCACAGATCAAACCAAAGTTGGTGGCTTCAAAGTATGCACCATAACCACTATACTTTCTCTCTGATCTTATTGTCACTTCTAAAAATAATTCAGTATAGATAGTAGAACACATATAAATATATGAGTTTATAGTCAGAATTATGTGTATGTGCATTCAAATACTGTGTGAACATTTGAAACCCTACTCCTTATATTGTGGTTTCTGAGGGGATGGATTCAGAGGAGCTAAGAATGCATGCGAGAGGCTACTGTCACATTGTCTGGAACTGCAACTGAGAGAGAAGGGAAACTGTCCTTTGAAACAGTAGCACAGAGGCTGGTTCTATCTTATAATTGACGATGGCATCTCAGGCTTATGTTAATTGAGTCAAACCCATTTGGGCTTGTTATTTTTGCTGCCCTTTTGGAATAGTCATTGGATGCCAGATGTTCTAGGAGATGGTTTGCTTTTCGACCCTACGGTACTAGTGGCACTTTGTTGAAGCATGTCAGCATTATTTTCAGGGAGCAAACACTGAAACTGGGTAGTAGTGAAAACTGATTCCTCACAGAGGCAGATCCTGAGACCTTGTTAGAAATGCACAATGTTTCTTAAGGGGAAAGCTACAGGCATCTTGGAGCCAGCAGGTTACCAGTAGGAATGACCAGGATGGAGCCCAGCACGACGGAATTCTGTGGCAAAGATGATTCATAACAAGAACCACACCATGGGTGCTGATGGCCATTACACACTCATCATCTTGCTCAGTCATTGTTCCAGAGCCACCAGGCAGAGTGTAACCTTGACTCAGAAACTGAGTCAGGAGTAAACTGGAAGAACAGCAGTTGGAGACAGTCCTTAGAGTAGAGGTCTGAGCGGTCCACCCGAGTGCCCCAGCTATCAGTAGATAGTCACCACATCTGTCCCATTACCCTCTGAGATCCATGGTTGCTAACAAACCCTTCTTCCTCTCCCATCTCTAAGTCTATTGATGGGAACAAACAAAAACATTTGCCTCTCACTTTCCCAAAAATAAGACATCAAGATGGCTAGTAGAGATGTGAAAAAAAAGTGTTTAACATCACTTATTACCAGGGAAATGCAAATTAAAATGACAATGATAAATCATCCCACACGGGTGAGAACGGCAGATGTCAGAAAGACTGGAAACATCCAGTGTTGGTGGGGATATGGTGAAAAAGGAACTCTATTTGCTCTTGATGGTTCTGCCTCTATGGAAAAGAGCATGGGGATTCCTTTTAGAAGTAGGAACATAGTTTGTATATGACGAGGAGTTCGACATCTTGGCACCTATCCCCAAAACATGAAGCCATTCATTCAAAAATAAATGTGCACATCTTAGTTTATTGCAGTACTTAGGACTATAGCCAGGGTATGGAAACAACCCAAATACAAAAGACAATCAAAGAGATAAAGGAATGATAGCAGGGCTACAGAGGAATACTCCAGCTGTAAGAAGAAGGTTGCTGAAACTTGAATAGAAGTGGAGTATATCATTTTAAGCAAAATAAGATACAGGGATTAAGACACTAGGTGACTTTTCTTATGTGTGGAGTGTAGAGAAACAAGAACACAGATAGTACCAAGCAGGGTGGCTGGGGGCAGGTGGGCTGGGAATGAGAAGGTGGACTCGAATTAATATAAGGATATTGGTGAAGGATAATAAGCATTTTTCTGGTGGTGAGGTGAAGTACATCAAAAATGTAAATATTAACACTATTATAAACTGTAGCACTATCATCCTGTTGTTCATCAACTTGCTCGAGCAAGCACCAGTAACGTCTCCATTGTGAGACTTGTTACTGTTTTTGGCATATCGAATATGCCACGGGTAGCTTGTCAGGCTCTGCCGTGCAACTATTATAAACTACAATTTAAAAATGTTCTATTTCCTTAAGTTTCTTCTAGGTCTAGGATTCTATTATTTGCATTTTCCTGAGATATTGTTAAAGCAAATGCCAAATAACATATAATGAAGTCACTATTTTAGCTATCCAAATACCGCACACATCAGTTCCTCTAAGGTTATTTGAACTGCTGGCTAGAGCCAACTTTCATGCTTCCGATGCTTGCTCCAGTAGAGAAAAGACTGTGCTATGTTAGAATCAGATTTTAAAAAGCACATTTGATTTTGAATATTTTAAAGCACATTCTAGATTTTTTTATTTTATTCTATTATAGTATGACAAAAAAATTTAAGACCATCAGTCTAAAATTCTTATCTTTTACCGTTCAGTTTCATTAAAAGTTGATGTTAATTGAATAGAAAAAAATTCACTATGATTTAGCACAATTTCATGGAATAGTTGTCAATCTTAGGTATTGCAGGCAGACTCTGTAGATGGTGTTTCTACTCATGAGAACCTAGTCCAAGAAAGAATGCTGACCATGTAGACCAATAAACATAATTTAAGGTGAGTCATTCAAATGTGTGAAGATAGTGTTAAAGGAATGGAGAACGGGGAACTAAAATATACCTGACAAATGTATTCGTGTTCCAGAATAGAGGAAAAAGTCAGAAAGACTGGCAGGAAAGTGATCTTGAATGTAGTCACATGAGTTGTATGTGACTGAAAATTAAAGTCAGTGAGCATGTTTCATTGAAGAAAGCCAGGGGTTGCACAGTTTACCTTCCATTCCTCTCTGCTACCTGTTGTCTGATAATCATTTTAGTCCAGTAAGATCCCCTGGACTATGGAACCATAGAAATTTCAGGCCTGCCCATGATTGTCTAATCTATGAAGTTAGTAGTCACAAATAATGCTCTTTCTAAGGTAAATGCTGAAAATGTTGCTGCATACCAGTAAATTTAGTTTTTAACTATAGAGACAAATAGAATTTCCATAGGCCAGACCTAGGAACATGAGGACAAGGGTGTTTAGAAAAGGCACTTAAATGAGAAACATCTAGTCAAGATGGAGCAGTTATAAAAGCCACCAGTATTCCAAAATAAATTCAATGATAATAACCCCAGGAAGTTACAAAATCATTCAATTATACTCCTAGTTAATTGAGGAGAATTTCCTCCACATTTAGAGAGGTATACTGAATGTGACTGAATCACAGTCACTCACTACCTTAAAGCTCTCAGAGTTTTCAGTATTAAAATTTAATCTCCAGGGTATGAGAAATCACTTCTAACTCTACCAGGAAACTAAAATGCATAGGTCAAAAATAGCTATCTGATGATGTTTTAAGTTTTCAAATACTTTTACCCTACATGGTCATATTCTTCTTATTGCATCTGAAAAACTATTCAAATGCTAAGAAATTGTGTTTCTATCGTATCAACTTGAAAATGAAATATATCCACTTTTAAACCAAGTCAATGGTGATAGGATAAATAATCCCTAAGGGTTCCTAAAATATGGAAAGATGATTTGAGAAGATCATTTTTCTAACATGTGTAACTGTTAGGAGTAAATTCTAAATTTATATTTAAAAACCAGAGTTTCAAAAGAGTGATGTAAGTGTTATCCTATAAGAATATGATTTAAGCCTTTTGATTATAAAAGGTTTAAGATGGTGCGTTTGTGGTAATGCAGTGTTTTAACTTAAGGGCCATTGTGAACATCAATTTTCCTCTGAGAAATAAATCACTGGCCAACCAAAACCTCTATTATTTCTATATTTCCCGAAGGACTCTTCTATTTCCAAATTGAATGGATGAATTGCAATCTCATAAAAGTACTATGAAGTGTGACATTCTCATTTGGAGACACACCTTACAAAAGAAACAGATCTCTGGATAGTGACTCAGCTCAATAGATTATTGAGAAGGAGAAATGAAAGAGACATTAGAAACTATTCATTCCAATGGCAATTAGGACCCACAGTTAATTTCCAGAGACCTGTACAGAGAAGGAGAAAAATTTTAAGAACTCACAAAGACTATCAGATTATCAAAACACAGTGTGGGTTTCATAAAGTGCAGAAAGCTGGTTGAAAACCTAGCATTTCTGGTTTCAACTTTTATGCATTTTTTCTTATATAATTAGTCCATTTTTATCATTTTTTTCTCCCTGTACCCTCCTTTCTGATGTCCTTGCAATGACTGGATGTTGTTTACTCTAGGCTGCTATTTTTGCCAAGGGTCACGGTGGTGCAGAAACATCGAATACTTTATTGTAATGCAGGAATCCCAATGGAAGTGCTGCCAAGACTGCACTGGACAGGTGGGGCAGGTCAGGGGTTCAAATCATCAGCCTCATGCATACAAGTCAGGTGCTCTACCACTGAGCTACTCCCAGCCCCCTGACTTAACATATTACTGGCATGTAAAGTTTTGTCTTTCATTCATTTAAAATTAGATTCTTATGTGAAGAAACATCAGCAATCAGTAGCTTCTAAAATATAGACTGAATCAAATTTATGACAAATTCAATTAATACATTGCATTTGAAAATACAAGTAAATTTGAAAAGTGAAAATACATAGCCAGTCTGCAATATCATATTCATCTCTAGGTCCCCAGTGTGTGGAATTATGCTTAGTAAGCAGCAAATATTTGAGCAAACACAAGTGAACACTTTGAGAGCTCACAGAAGACAGGCTGATATTTTCACTTAATTCCAGGATGTAATTGTGACCTAGGCTGGTTTGAAAACTATTATGTCCTGTACTATTATAATTTATCCAGCATCTTATTTCTCCATTTCAGTTACTAGTAAAACCTACATTTCAATGTCGAGGGGGCAACAATCAAAAGTGACACAATTTCAGATGGAATGCTTATTTCTCTAACCAATGAACTATAAATATGAATACATACCAAGGACTAAATTTTTAAAGCTTTTATATAAAGTTTTTTAATCTGTTTGCGCTATACCAGGTGATGCTCAGGAGTTACTCCTGGCATGTTGCTCAGGTGTCATTCCTGATAGCATTAAGGATAAATTCCAAACCTTTTGCTTGCAAAGTACACAAGTTGAGCTATCTCTCCATCCTCTAAAATGCAAAGACTCTTGTCTTTCATTCTTCTCCATCTTCTTGCTTAGGATGCAGGCCCAATGCCTGGTGATCAGGTAACCATATTGCAACTGTGAGGGAGAAAGATTCATACCCAAAACAAATGGTAGAAGCTAAATCCTTTACAACATTGCAAAGTATATCACTTCAAAACATTTAGAATGCTCCAGTCAGTAACCATCCTCTTGATCACTGAGTAAGAAAATGCCTCATTTACTTCACTGCTTTCATTTACTTGAAGTTAATTGTGTACTTTCTGTGTGCAAGTTCTTAATGCTGCAAACAAAGAGTGCATAAACACATGGATTTTCACTGTTATTTTATTATAAATATTAATTCAGTGCCAGAAAATGAAATGGGAACAAACAAATGGTCAGTGTTTGAAAACAAGTTACTTGCCTCTGATAAGGGTCCAATGGAAAAATTAGTCACATTTTATGTATATTTATACTTTTAGCATCCTCTACCTCATACTAGGATAAGAGGATTTACTCTATTCAAAAAAGTAGGTATACTTACTGAATTATGGTTTAACTAACAGTAAATAAGTCTTAGGTGCTATGAAGGAACCTTAAAATCATCAGATATAGTCATTAATTGGAGGAAGATAAGAAAACTGTAAAATATGAAAAGGTAGACATAAGGTAATTACCAAAAATCAAAAGCAAAAAGAAAAGTATAATTACAGCTTGATAAAATAGAAAAGTGTAATCACAGCTCAATTAAAATGGGTAAAAAATTGGATTTTCTAGTCACTTTCTAGTCACTATCTGAATCAATCCTTCTATTTGAATAGAGGTAAAAGTAAGAATCAAACCAAGGAGTGAATCAAAACACACCAGTGTACCACAATGTGTGTTAAGTGTTAAATGTTAACACTCTAACCAGTGTTAAAAGAAGTAACAACACTAGGGTACCAAACACAAGAGAAAGGAAGCAACAGAAAAGTAATAGCATCTCTTTAAGAATACCAGTAAAGGAAAAAGAAAAAAAATAAAGAAAAATACCAATGAAGGAAAAAATACAAGATTTAATTTCAAGACAGTGGTCTGAAGATTGGCTCTGTTGTCCCTGAGTCCCAAGTTATTGAGTCTCTGAGTCCCAAGTTACTTGATTGGCAAATTGGGAAAAGAAATGTTTTCCTCACTTGGATTAAAACTTGGCTGAGAAGGGCTCTGTGAAAGCAGTTTATGAAGCAAGAGTAATGAAAAACATGGCTTCTATTTTGAACTATTATGTGTCAGTCATTGGATTAATCACCTCACACAGTTGGTTTCTTATAATCCTCAGAATCAGGTGACTGCACACTTGAAGGATTAAACTGAAATATGTGGTCACTTCTTCTTGGATATGTCCTACTTGTGCCAAACAACTACTGCTGTCTTTTTGGGAAGAAATATACATCCATTCATGATCTGAAAAAAATTCCTTATGGCTTGTATGTGATAAATGCCTCTCTTCCAATTCACTTTTAAATATTAATTTTTTCCTGATCCAAGCTGACAACACATGAATTTTTCTAAGAAAGGTAGGATTATGAAAATACTTTCGAAAGAGGTAGAGAACTCATGCACATTTAATTTGAAAGTGTGAAATACAACTCTTGATATTCCAATCAGGAATTAGCTGGGCAGTATGGGGGCAGAGATTGAGAGGTTCCTGTGGGGACAATCGTTTTATAACCTGATCCATGTGTTTACTCTGAGATCTTAAATATCTTCATTTATAATATAGTGCCTTATTTTTCTTTTGTGTAAAATTAAAACATAAATACAACCCTCAAGTGAGACAATAAGATATGATGCATATAAATCAAAACATAGTGTTCTGTGAAGGGAAATTACTAAGAATGGCTTTTTTCCCCTTTTAATTATTGCCTTTAGTTTAGTTTGGCATTATATTATGTTTTATAATTATCTTTTCTAATGAGTTGTCAGTCCAAATCAAATTTGCAAAAATGCTAAATTCTGGAATCAGTTTTCTTAAAAATTAACTAACCATAGACGTTAATATATTTCAAATGGCTTGACATCAATCCCCAAAATACAAACATTGTCTATGATTACCCCAAAAATCCCTGTGAAATTATTTAATACTAAACAGTAAATATATAAATTTAAGACACTTAAGCAACTTAAACTAGCATGAAACCATTAAAGCCTGTTATTCTTCTTACTTTATGTAGATTTTATTTCAGTTCCCAAGAAGAATCATTTTAAAAGCATCTGAGGAATTTATTTTATCATTTTCTCGAATCAATATATGCCAATGGAATTTCACTCTTTACCAGAAAATTTGCATCAAATATTATTTGCCTAATTTGTAAATCTTAGTGCCTTTGGGAAAATATAAAGGAAATTTTAATATACTTGTTCTAAGGAAATTATACTCATCTTCATTACCAATTATTTCCTAGAGTAATTTTGAGAACAAATTATTCTTTATTCATGTTCTGAGATTAATTTACTCTGAAAAAACACATAACTTCTAACTAAAAATTTTCATTATGACCTAGTTAAACCTTCAAATATTTAATATTTTATACAGTATAAGTTTGAAAAGTTGTTCTGGCAGAGTGAATTTTATACCTTATTCTAATTGCAATCATGTCTGTATTATTATCATTTTACTAGCTGTCATCAGCATGCCTCCTTTTTCATACTCAACTTTCTGACTCTCAGCCTCTTAATTAACCTTTGGAACATCCACTTACCTTCACAGGTCATCTATGACATAGCAGATCCACATAAAGAAGGTGAGTGAATTTCATGGTGTGTTAAATTATACCATAATAAAGTCATCTAGAAGAAAGTGTTTGGTATAATTTGGTTATTCTTCACAAAACATGTGTATTACAAACACTGCAGAAACTTCCACATGGAATATGATCTGTGCTGTGAGATGCTTTAAACTGTAGGTTGGCTGTCAGGTGGGTGTTTTGCCACAACTCTCAAGGGCTGTGTTTCCAGGGCAAGTTACCAAATGACAGGTGACACGGAGGTGTTGTCTGAGAAAGAGTTATCCAAAGACAACTCTTCACATGCAGCCTGGCATGTAGCATACATAAATGTTAAGGCATCTCCCCACCCAGTTTTGCAAAAAGTAGTAGTAGTAGTAGTAGTAGTAGTAGTAGTAGTAGTAGTAGTAGTAGTAGTAGTAGTAGTAGTAGTAGCAGCAGCAATATATGTTGTAATCTAAATTATAGATCTATATTTATTGAGTTTTTGTTTTTGTTGGGCGTGGAGGGACACACATAGAGATGTTGAAGGCTCACTTCTGGTATTGTGTTCAGGAATCACTCCTGGTAGTGCTCAGGAAATCATAAGCAGTGTCCTAGATAGAACTGATTTCAAACATATGCAACACAAGCACCTTTAAGCCCTGTGCCGTACTGTCTCTCTGAACCCCATAGAAGTGTATTTAACCTTAGATAAAATTGAAGAGGAATCTAACCATTAATCAGATAAATATCTGCAATTAATTCTAAGATATTACCACTATAGATAATGTTATTATAAACTTTTATTACAGACTATATAATTTATTATTTAATAATAGTAATATACCCACAGAGATTTTAAAAATTAAATGAAAGAACATAAAAATTAAATGAGAGAACATAAAATGAAAAGAAATAGTTTTCTACCCACCCTGCTTCTCCTCATCTACAGTGAAACTAATTTAATTTTTTTGTTTTTCTGAAAAATTCCACTTTATTATTAGACAACCAGGTTTTTGTTATTTTCTTATGCTTATGGTTCTACTGTCTTTAACCCTTCTGACTGCTCTCTAAATCTTTACTAACTCAATACCAGAGACAAAGAAACATAGTTGGTGCATTTAAATAGCACTGTTATAGCACTGTCATAGCACTATTGTTCATCAATTTGCTTGAGCGGACACCAGTAACATTTCCATTGTGAGACTTGTTGTTACTGTTTTTGGCATATCAAATACGCCAAGGGTAGCTTGCCAGGCTCTGCTATGCAGGCAGGATGGTGCATTTACATATAAACTGAATATGGTTTGCTGCTAATTTTGACTCCTTTTCTAGAGTTCTGCGAAGTTCTTAGATCTCTCGTAGTGTGTTGGAAGATCTACCATAGTTCTGCATTTCAGGCTGGTTAGTCTGTCCAAAACTGAGCATCACTTACTAAGTCTGTTTTGAAGAGGAGGGCAGTTTAAGGGTTAAAAACTCGCTTCTGCTAACCCTGAATTTGCCCTTGTAACTGCTTGGCTGCTTTGAAAGATGTTTTCTTGACCTACCGCTGGGCAGGAAACTGTCACCAAATGGGACAACAAACTGCTCTAGGAACTGTAGGCAAACATTTGCATGGAAATAGTTAACAGTTAACAAGTGTTGAGATTAGCAAATTAAGTGACATATGTGTGATTCCCTTTGATCCAATATGTGTGATTCCCTTTGATCCAATAGGTGTGATTCCCCTCCCCCTTTTTTTTTTCCAAAACGGTACAAAAACTGTTTGCCTTTTGAGTTTGGGGCCCTCAGCCCCTGGCTCTCAGGCACGCTGTAGGGTCCCAACATGTTGGCTTGAATAAACCCCGTGTGTTTGCAGAAAGAGTTGTCTCGGTCTCGTTCCTCCACGCCTCCCCGGGTAGAGGTCTGCTCGAACCTAACAGTTTGATCACGCACAGTCTATACTGAGCCCTCAGTAGTTATCAAATGGAATCTTGCCTATTCCTTAACACTCAACTTCTAAATTGTTTAGAGACCCAAGTGAGGAAAGTAAGTGTTATTTATTAGACCTCCTTGGAAATGCCACTCTTACTTTTCTCATGATTATTTTTTCATCTTGGTAACCTTTATGAATTAAATGACTTTTAACCTTCAATTTCATTACAAGAAATTTAATTATTTGACTCCCTTTTACTGAGCCTGCATTATATGTCTCCTTTTCCTCCTACCTTTCATCAGTAACATATTTACTTGTCTTATTACAATGATTTTCTGCTACATAATTACATAATTAATGAACTAAAATGCAGGCTTTTTTTTTTATTGAATCACCAAGTGGAGGGTTACAAAGTTCTCAGGATTATGTCAGTTATACAATATTCAAACACCCTTCCCTTCACCAGTGCCCATCTTCCATCACCAACCCCCCCAGTATATCTGCCGCCCCCTCCCACCTCCCAAGTCCCCACCCTTGTACGTGATAAGTTTCACTTCATTTGCGCTTATCTCGATTACATTCCATGTTTCAACACACAACTCACTACTGTTGCTGGGGTTTCCCCCCAAAAAGAAAAAGACAGTCCTATTGCCAATGAGGCATTTGATAGTTCTCCATTACTAAGAATATAGAGATATTAAGTCCTGCTGTTTGTTACATAACTTTTCTTTTTCCCCCTTGCCCCGCGCCACGAGTTCACGCCTGTTTAGTAATCGCCACGCTGTCTGACAAAGGGAAAAAAACCGAAGAGGATGGTTTTTTCCCGTCATCAGCCGGCGTGGGGCTCTGGCTTCGTTGATAGTCTAGTAGAGTGTCTGCAAGCAGTTTCTGGAACCAAAGGTCTTGCGCTGATATCGGCTCCGCTCGAGATACCACCAGCGTCCCGCTGGTCCATGTACCTAATTTTTCCCCTTATTTCCCATTCCCACGCCACCAGGTCTGTTTGCTTAATGGACATCACACTATGTTTGACACCACGCCATGTTTCTTCCCGAGAAAGAAGGATATTTCTTCTCAGCCGGCGTGGGGATATAGCTTAGTTCAGTCTAGAGAGATGGCTACCATTTTGATTGCCTTCAATATTTCAACAAAATACTTACTATTCTTGTTAGGATCACCCACAAAAGTCCGACCCATTAAGAAGGAACCATTACATATTGCTGATACTAAGATGACATTAGGTCGCGCGGCTGCGCGGTTTTGGGTTTCTGTCTAAAGTCCAGGGAAAAAGTTGAAGGAGAGAGAGATTTCCGCACGGGGGACCTGGCGGAAACTCTCAAGTCACATACTGCAGGTAAATGCAGGCTTTTTCTATGAAGGATTTCTAACAGATGAGATGTAATAACAGCCCTTACAATATAATGAGTACATAAATATTCAATGGTGAGCCAACTAATGTGTTAAGATTCTATTTCTTTCAGTTCAGATCCAACATCACTATCCTTGTACTACCCATGGTATAATAATCCCCAAATCCAGATTAAATGGATTCTCCAAAATTACATTTCACTCTTTACCCAAAATCATGCCTTGCTTAGTTTATGTTGCATTTAGATGATGATCTTCCTTTTATCCAGGAGTTTCTCTTTTCTCACACATTTGAGATAAGAAGATGCTCTCTTATTTGTGGTACTACTATCATCTAGTTCATTTGTCACTCTGCTTCTTGCCTGCAATCCTCATCCTTCTTCCTCAAGGAATCCTGAAAACTGCTGAATTCCAGTTTAAATTTGACATTGGATGCTTCCTGGACATAAGAATAACTTGTTTAGGCTGGAGTTTCATTTCACGGAATTCCTAAGTCAGTTAAACTGGTTTTAATACTTAAGAATTTCACTATTCAAATACAAGTATTTGTTCAACTTCTATACCACATTCTTACTCTTTACAGGGCATAATGTTACAATCTATGAAAATTAAGGACAAAAAAATTATCATGCACCAAGTTTATAAACTAGTACTTGAACATAAGCATAATCATAATGTATAATTAAGGCTGTAACTATTATTTTTTAAATGTAGTCACAAAACAGAAAGAAAAAATAGAAACAAATCAGATATAAGAAAAGAATATGAGAGAAAAAAATACAAAGGAATCATTTGTGAAGGAAAATTGAAGTTATGGGATAACAGGTCAGGGAGTGTCAGAGTTTGCATCAGAAAGAAAGGTTTTCATATAGAAGCAACAGTAGTGCAAACTTGTAGACAAAATATCAATTCAAAATTGAATCGAAGTTAATAATATTAACTCAAACCACATAAAAATGGAATACATATATTAATTGTTATAATCTAGAGGGCATAAAACCAATATTGTTTTTAAAGAAAATTTATAACAATGTTGCATAATAAAGTAACATAACTGGGGGAAAATTAACTAAGCACAAATCTCAATAATATTTAAATAAATGAATAATGCATGTATATACACGCCAAAATATGGAGCTATAAATTAATAAATATAAAATATACAACAAAAGGAAAAATTAAATTTAAAAAATGGAACCGAGAAATGTTCTTTCATTTTATTAGCTGTTGGTTAGAATATCTGCCACACCACAGGGAAATCTAAACAGAAAATCTCAACAAAACCAATTACAGGTAAAGAGAGTGAATCAATAAACAGTGTGAAAGACAGAAAAGATATTCACGCAAATTAAAACCATATGAAAGCCCAGAGATAGCTATAATTTCATTGACATAATTAACTTTAAAAACTGTAGCAAGAGACAAGATACTTTTAATAGTGACAAATAGATCAATTCATAAAAACACTGTCTGGAAAGATAGCATAGTGAGCAGGTGTTGCCTTGGGCAAGATTGAATCAAGTTTTATCCCCTGCACCACATAGGGTCCCCTAAGTCCTCCCAGGAAGACTTAGTCCCAGGAGTGACTCATGTTTTTGTTTGTTCTTTTCTGGACAATAATATGGACATTTCTCAAAAAACTAGAAATTGAATTTCCATTCAGTCCAATAATATTGCCCTTGGGAATTTACCATTTAGCACTGTAGCACTGTTGTCCCGTTGTTCATTGATTTGCTCAAATGGGCACTAGTAACATCTCCATTGTGAGACTTGTTGTTACTGTTTTTGGCATACCTAATATGCAACAGGTAGCTTGCCAGGCTTTACCATGCAGGCGGGATACTCTCGGTAGCTTGCTGGGCTCTCTGAGAGGGACAGACGAATCGAACCTGGGTCGGCTTTGTGCAAGGCAACCACCATACCCACTGTGCTATTGCTTATCCTAGTGTCTCAAAAACACAATGGAGAAAATCCAGCTGCACTCCCATGTTCATTAGAGCACTGTTCAAAACAGCCAGAATCTTGAAACTGTCCAAGTGCCAAGAACAGATAAGTGAATAAAGAAACTATGATACATCTACACAATGGAACATTTTACAGCTATTTGGGAAAACAAAGTCATAAAATTGGTTTACACATAGATGTACACGGAGAGTTATTTCTTGTAACTTATTTCTAGTCAGAGGGAGAGGAATAAACATAGAATTTTGCACTCATTTGTGGGATATAAAGAGAAAAAAACATAGTATGTGAATAATACTTTAACTCATTTTTACAAGATCAGCATTATACAAATACCAAAGCAGAAAATTACACTACAAGAAAATTATAGTACAATATAGCTGATGAAAATATATTCAGAAATTTTCAACAAAGTATTAGCAAGGCAAATTTAATAATTTGTTAAATGATAAATATGTTACATAACAATATATTAAATACATTTAATATTGCATTAATTTTTATTAACTTTGTTTATACAATATATTCATACAAATACATTAAATAACAAAATATTAAAAGGATAATAAAAGATGATAAACTGAGGTGTATTCAAGGATATAATTGTGGTTTAACATCCATAAATCAATGTGATGCAGCATAATTAAAGATTAAAATTATGTATAACTCATTAAATTCCATCTTATTTATATTTAAAATGAAATAGGTGCCAAAGTATTAGGTTCAAGGCAGTATTTTTTGTTTTTAAACATTTTTTGTTGATTATTTTTTAATGTAGTTTAGCAACATAATATTTTTAAATGGGGAGTATGTAAATAATTAAAAACTGAGGTGAAAGTGGTGCAACACGCATGTGGCTATTGCTATAAATGTTTTCAGTTCCTACAAGAGAGAGAAATATGGACACTGAATAATTATGTCTGGCTGATTTTGTGTCCATAAATGACATAACTTTATATATCATCACATTTGGCAATGTAAACCAAAGGATTAACACATTTTAATCCCCTGATTTAATCTTGTTCTTACAATTCAACTCATTTTTATTTTTTCATCTTCAATAAGATGCCTCTGGTTAAGTATGTTTTTAATTTGTATGTTTGCAGAATCTAGACTTATTTCTAGTAACTGTTTTAATATCTTAATGCAATGTATTTAAATGTATTTTGAATACAAAGACAGTCTACAGAATGGGAAAGGATACTCACCCAATACACATCTGATAAGGGGTTGATATCAAAGATATACAAGGCTCTGGTTGAACTCTACAAGAAAACATACAACCCCATCAGAAAATGGGGGGTGGAAATGAACAGAGATTTTCTCGAAGAAATCTGAATGGCTAAAAGACACATGAGAAAATGCTCTACATCACTAATCATCAGGGAGATGCAGAGTAAAACAACAATGAGCCTCGACCGCCCTTCCTGCATCCCAGCCTGTTTCTCGGACCCAGAGCACCCCAGCCATCCACCCCACCTCTGGATTGCCGCCCTAGTGGCCAGCACGCCGACCCCAAGCACCGCAGCCTTCTCTCTTCCAGCACAGGTGTGTGCTATTGTGGGGAAAGGAGTGGGGCCTAATTGTCAGTGGGCATGGTCTAGGCAAAAGTGGGCGTGGCCTCTTTGGGGGTCCACAGCTGCTCACGTGGCCACAGTTATTTTTCAACACCAAGCAATCTGTTGTTACATCTCAGCCTTTATTACCTATGTGCATGAGTAACATCCTAGCTACCCAAAGAACAGTAAGATAATTAGCCAGTAGTCTATCCTAATTTCACCCAACCTCCAATAAATACAAGCACCCGTGCAAAGCCCAAAGTAGAAGAGCACATTCTCCAAAAGCATCATCTTAGTCCTCACCTAAGGATTAGAGAAACATCTGAGAGGAAGGACATGTTCTAGAAGGGGAAAATAAAAAGGCAACTACCATTGACTGATACCATGCAGATTCCTTTTTCGCAACAAGAGGGAACAGGGATAGTGAACTTGAAGGTCCCTCTTCCATACCACCACAACAACATGAAGAAACAGAGCAAATCCCCCCGCAAGGAGAGGATGATGAAAGGAGTCCAGAAACCTCAATAGGCATTTCCTACAAACTTGAGCTCTCCGATAAAGAATTCAGAGTTGAAGTGCTGAAATGTGCAATGAATTCAACGTAAAGATTGAAAAGGTATCCATTAAATTAAAGGAGAACCTGACAGAAACAATACAACAGACAGCCGAGAAAATACAGGAAGAAATGAGAGCAGAAATTAAAAAGCTACAAAAACAAATGCATGAATAAAGGATTCTGTAGATGAAATAAAAAATTCAGTGGGTGCCCTCAACAATAGAATGACTACAGCAGAAAACAGAATCAGTGAGCTTGAAGATGAGCAGCAGGCAGCCTATAGGCAACAACAAACAATGGGAACAGACCTCAAAATAGCTCTAGAACGAATCAGAGTCCTAGGGGATGATCTCAAGAGGAACAACATTAGAATCATTGGAGTACCAGAAGGACAGGGAACCAATCCCGATGAAAAAGCCACAGTCAAAGAAATTATTGCTGAAAAGTTCCCAGAGCTGAAGAATGCAGGCATCCAGATTCAAGGAGTCTGAAGGGTGCCAGCTAAAAGAGACCCTAACAGAAAAACTCCAAGACATATCATAGTTAGAATGATGTACGTCATGGATAGAGACACAAAACTGTAAGCAGCAAGGTCAAAGAAGGAAATCACATACAAAGGAGCACCACTTAGATTCACAGCAGACCAATCAGAGGAAACCCGCCAAGCCTGAAGGCAGTGGTGGAATATAGTGAAAAAACTCAATGAAATGAACGCTTCACCAAGAATACTTTATCCGGTTAAACTCTCATTCAAACTCGAAGAAACGATACACTATTTTGTGGATAAACAACAGCTCAGGAACTTCACTGACACAAAACCAAACCTAAAAGAAGGACTAAAGGGGCTATTGTAAGACAAGAAAAAACCCTACAAGCACAACAAACCCTTACAGAAGATGGTGCAAAATCCAATAACACTAATCTCTCTCAATGTCAATGGTCTAAATTCACCAATTAAGGACACAGACTGGCAAAATGGATTCAGAGACTGAACCCAATATTCTGCTGCCTGCAAGAAACACATATGAATGGTCAAAACAAACACAGACTCAAAGTCAAAGGATAGAAAACAATCCTGCAAGAAAACAACTCCCTCACAAAAGCTGGGGAGGCATTACTAGTATTGGACAACATAGATTTCGGGTTGAAAAAGATTAGAAGGGATAGTGAAGGCCATTTTTTATTAATCAAGGGATATGTACGGCAGGAAGAAATCACACTCCTAAACGTGTATGCAACCAATGAGGGACCAACTAAATGCCTACAACAACTGCTAACAGACCTTAAGAAGGACATTGTGAACAACACAGTAGTAGTTGGAGACTTCAACACTGTCCTATTTCCTCTGGATAGATCAAGAAGATTAAAACTCACCAAGGAAATACTGGCTTTGAAGGAAGAAATAGAAGAGAGAGGGCTAATAGATTTATACAGGGCATTATAGCCCCCCCAAAAAAAGTACACATTCTTTTCCAGTGTACATGGAACATTTTCCAGAATAGACCATGTGCTGGGCCACACAACATACCTCAACAGAATCAGGAAGATAGACATGGTATCAGCTATCTTTTCAGACCATGATGCACTGAAGATAGAAGTGAATCATGTACAGAGCAGAAAACCAAATCAAACACCTGGAAATTAAACAACTCGATGTTGAACAATGATTGGGTCAGGAAGGAAATCAAGGAAGGCATCAAAAGGTACTAGGAAACAAATGAGAATGAAGACACAAGCTACCAGAAGCTGTGGGAAACAGCTAAAGCTGTGTTCAGGGAAAAAATTATACCTCTACAAGCATTTCTCAAGAAGGAAGAAAGGGTCCACATAAATAACTTGAGTTCACAGCTTAAGATTTTAGAAAAGGATCAAAAAAAAGAGCCCAAAACAGGCAGAAGGAAAGAGATAATAAAACTTAGAGGAGAAATCAATGACATGGAAACACAGAAGACAATCTGAAAGATCAATGAAACCAAGAGCTGGTTCTTTGAGAAAAATAAAGATTTATAAACCACTAGCAAAACTCACAAAGAAAGAGAGATAGAGAGAGAGAACCCTTATAAACCAAATTAGAAATGAAAAGGGGGATATCACAACAGAAGCTAAAGAAATTCAAAAGATCATCAGAGACTATTTCAAAATATGTATGCTACCAAACAAGAGAACCTAGAATAAATGGATAAATTCCTGGATTCCTATCATCTCCCAAGGCTGAATCAAGAAGACCTGGAATACCTGAACAGTCCTATTAATATCAAGGAAATTGAAATGGCAATCAAAAGTCTTCCCAAAAACAAAAGCCCAGGTCCAGATGGATTCACTAGCAAATTCTTCCAAACATTTTAAGAGGACCTATTGCCAGTTCTTCTCAAGTTTTTCCAGGAAATTGAGGAAACAGAAACCCTCCCAAACAGTTTCTATTAGGCTCATATCTCCCTAATACCAAAAGCAAATAAAGATACCACAAAAAAAAGAAAACTACAGGCCAATATTTCTGATGAACATGGATGCAAAGATTCTCAACAAAATATTAGCAAACAGAATTCAACAATTCATCAAAAAGATCATATACCAAGAACAAGTGGGATTCCTCCCGGGGATGCAAGGATAGTTTAACATCCAGAAATCAATCAACATAATCCATCATATCAACAAAAGAAAAGATAAGAACCATATGATCATATCAATAGATGCAGAGAAAGATTGACAAGATCCAGCACACATTTATGATGAAAACTCTGGCCAAAATGGATATAGAAGGAACTTTCCTCAAATAGTCAAAGCCATCTACTACAAGCCTACAGCAAGCATCATCCTCAATGGGGAAAAACCAAGAGCCTTTCCTCTAAGATCAGGGATGAGACACGGATGCCCACTCTCTCCACTCCTGTTCAATATAGTACTGGAAGTACTTGCAATAGTGGTTAGGCAAGAAAACGGTATTAAGGGCATTCAAGTAGGAAAGGAAGAAATCAAGCTCTCACTATTTGCAGATGATATGATACTATACTTAGAGAACCTTAAAACCTCTACCAAGAGACTCTTAGAAACAATAGAATTGTATAGTAAAGTTGCAGGCTATAAAATCAATACCCAAAAGTCCATGGCTTTCCTATATACAAATAATGAAAGAGAAGAAAGTGATATGAAAAAAGCAATCCTGTTCACAATCCTGCCTCAGAAAATCAAGTACCTCGGAATCAGCTTAACTAAGGAGGTAAACTACAAAATACTACTTCAAGAAATAATAGAGGACATGAGGAAATGGAAAGCTATCCCCTGTTCATGGATTGGGAGAATTAACATTGTCAAAATGGCAATACTCCCCAAAGTATTGTACACATTGAATGCAATCCCTATAAAGATACCCATGACATTCTTCAAAGAAATGGAGCAAACATTCATGAAATTGATATGGAACAATAAGTCCCCACGAATAGCTAAAGCAACTCTTAGGAAAAAGAATATGGGAGAAATCACCCTCCCCAACCTCAATCTATACTACAAAGTGGTAATAATTAAAACAGCATGGTACTGGAACAAAGGCAGAGCCACAGACTAATGGAACAGGGTTCAATATCCTGACACACACCCTCAAATATATGATCATCTAATCTTTGATAAAGGAGCAAAAAATGTGAATTGTAACAAGGAAACCCTCTTCAACAAATGGTGCTGGCAAAACTGAACAGCAACATGCAAAAAGATGGGCTTAGATCTCTACTTAACGCCATGTACAAAAGTCAGATCAAAGTAGATTAAAGATCTCAACATCAGACCAGAATCCATAAGGTACATGGAAAACAAGGTTGGCAAAACCCTCCACGACATTGAAGCTAGAGGTATTTTCAAAGATAACACACTACTGGCCAAGCAAGTGAAAACAGATAAACAAATAGGACTACTTTAAACTAAGAAGCTTCTGCACCTCAAAAAAAACAGTGACCAAAATACAAAGACTGTCTACAGAATGGGAAAGGATATTCACCTAATACACATCTGATAAGGGGTTGATATCAAGGATATACAAGGCACTGGTTGAACTCTACAAGAAGAAAACTCCCAACCCCATCAAAAAATGGGGGATTGAAATGAACAGAAATTTTCTCAAAGAAGATTCGAATGGCTAAAAGACACATGAGAAAATGCTCTACGTCATTAATCATCAGGGACATGCAGAGTAAACCAACAATGAGATATTATGTCACACCACGGAGACTGACCCACATCCAAAAGAACAAAAGCAACCTCTGTTGGCATGGATGTGGGGAGAAAGGGACTCTCCTTCACTGCTGGTGAGAATGCCTACTGGTTCAGCCCTTTTGGAAAACAATATGGACGATTCTCAAAAAACTAGAAATTGAGCTCCCATTTGACCCAGCAATACCACTCCTGGGAATATATCTTGGAGAGGCAAAAAGGTATAATAGAAATGACATCTGCATTTCTATGTTCATTGCAGCACTGTTTACGATAGCCAAAATCTGGAAAAAAACAGAGTGTCCAAAAACAGATGACTGGTTAAAGAAACATTGGTACATCTACACAGTGGAATACTATGCAGCTGTTAGAAAAGATGAAGTCATGAAATTTGTATATAAGTGGATCTACATGGAAAGTACCATGTTAAGTGAAATGAGTCAGAAAGAGAGGGACAGACATAGAAAAGTTGCATTCATCTGTGGAATATAAAATAACAGTGGGAGACTAACACCCAAAAGTTGTAGAGATAAGGATTAGGAGGTCTGCCCCACAGCTTGGAAAGTGGCCTCACATGCTGGGGGAAAAGGAAGCTCAGATAGAGAAGGGAACAGCAAGTAGAGGATGTTGGGAGGACCCATTCGAGTTGAAAACTGCGTGCCGAAAGTAGACTATAGGCTGAACATGATGGCCACTCAATACCTCTACTGCAAACTACAACACCCAAAAGGAGAGAGAACAAAAGGGAATGCCCTGCTGCAGAGGCAAGGTGGAATGGTGGGGGATGGGGTGGGGGTGGTGGGAGGGATACTGGGAATATTGGTGGAGGAGAATGGGCACTGGTGGGAGGATGGGTAAATGATCACTGTATGACTGAAATGCAAACACAAAAGTTCATAAGTTTGTAGCTGTACCTCACAGTGATTCACTAATAAAAAATTTAAAAATAAATCATCATCATCACTGTCATTGATTTGCTCTAGTAGGCGCCAGTGGCGCCAGTAACGTCTCCATTCGTCCCAGCCCTGAGATTTTAGCAGCCTCTCCTTACTCGTCTTTTCCAATGATTGGAGGCTCTTTCAGGGTCAGGGGAATGAGACTGTTATTGTTACTGTTTTTGGCATATCGAATAAATAAATAAACGTATTTTGACAAGATGATAACTTTTTTGCTATCTTTCCCTTCCACTGTATTTACTTCAGCTAAAATACAATTTAATTATGATTTTTGACATAAAGCTGAAGAGAAAAAAAGTTAAGAGGCAATTATGTTGATCTAACAATATTTTTTAACATAATACCAAAATCAAAGACCACAAGCAAAAATAAATGTGTATTACACCAAGTCAAACTACCTTCCATCAGTAAAGGAAGTAAAATTAAAAGGCAACCAAGAAACTGGAAAATGTTTCCAAATAATATATTTTGATAAAGGAATGTAAGTTTATGCAACTCAATAGTGAAAAAGAAAATAGATCAGCAATCTGATTTTAAAATGGCCATAAAACTAATAATTACCTCTCCAAAGAAGATATCCAAATTATCAACAAAACATGAGAAGTTGCTCAGAAGCCCTTATCATCATGGAAATTCAAATCTGAAGCACAGAGAGACTTTACCTCACACATTACCTACTTGTTACATTGGCTGCCATCAACAACGCAAGATAACAAATGTTGACAATGATATGGGAAAGAGAACATTTGGCAATATTGGTAGCTAGTAATTGATCTGAAGAGTTTTGGAAACTCTTCAGTGCTACCCTCGAGAACATCATGTGATGACCGGAATGGGAAGGAATGGGAGTGAAGATAGACAGTCAGCAACTACACCACCTCCGCTTCACTGATGACATCATTCTAATAACACCAAACATTAGCCAATCAACACAAATGCTGGCTGACTTCAACTGTGAGTATGGAAAGGTTGGACTGCAGCTGAATCTCATGAAGACAATGTTCATGAGAAACGGACTAGTTCCTGACATTCCATTTGCTCTCAACAGAATGAACATTTCCAAATGCAGCAGTTATGTGTACCTAGGTCAAGAACTCAACGTGATGAACAACCTAGTACCTGAGTTGCGTGGATCACCTTCAAGAGCATCGAAGAAGTTGTTAAGAAGTTGTTAAGAGGATGAAGAACCTCCAGCTCTGGGCACATCTTTTCAACTCCGCCATTCTTCCTGCACTAACATACGCCTCAGAGATCTGGGCCCTACGAAAACAGGATGAGATAACACGCTATTCAAGTATCCCAAAGAGGAATCAAAGGAGCTATGCTTGGAGTATCATGTTTCACTGAAGTGAGAGAAGGCATACGGAGTTCCAAACTCTGTAGGTGATCAAGAATCTAGGACGCTGTCTTGTTTGCTGAGACTTCAAAAATCAAATTGGCCAGACATGTAATGTGATTTGGAGATGACCACTGAACTAGAGCATTACCGACTGGATTCCACAAGACATCAAAAGAACGAATGGCCACCCACCTACGAGATGGTCAGACTTCTTCGTCAAGTCCCTGAACAAATGGTTTTAGTCTCTTTGTGTTCCTGGAGCGAGCAGATATCATTAGGCTACACTAACATGCAACAGGGACAAATGGAGACTTTACTGGTGCCCAGTAAAGCAAATTGATGAGCAATGGGATGACAAGTGATACAAGTAAATTGATCGGGTCACTATGGATATACAGTATGGGATTCCTCAAGAAATTAAAATATATAATCACATATGATCTATCATTCCCATTTCTAGATATCTGTCCAAAGATAATAAAAATATAATACCACAGAGACTCTTTATAGAGAATGTTAGAGTATCCTATAACTGAAATAATGATTTTAATTATATTCTAAACTCGGAATCGGACCCTCTGCGGCGCTTAAAGACTTTGACTCCAAAGATGTAACACATTCGGGCATCCAGCGCAGCACCCGAGAGCAATGCATTGGGACACCAAACTGGGCTACAACTCGGTGCTGCTGGGGGTGGTTTTTTTTTTCCCCCCCACCCTGTCTTCCTGCATGGAAAGCGGCGGGCTGGCGGCACCATGTGGCAGGCGCCATCTTCTGATTCCAGACCCACAGGTATTCGGATTTTACTTTGGGGGCTCCCAGGAACTCATGGGAAGGGGGCGTAACCGGCACGCCCTCGGCCCAGATAAACCCGGAGCCGCTGAGAGCGAATCGGACCCTCTGCGCCTAAAGACTTTGAATTCAGAGACTTCTTACAGCAATGCACTGGGACTGTGAGCTGGGCTATGTAATTTCTGGCAGAATTCTCCCTGGACTTTATACAGAAATCCAAAACCGCGAGGACGCGGCAGCGTCCGCGCGACTTAACATTTATAATTGTTCAGCAATGTGAATTGGTTTCATTTGAACAGGTCAGACTTGGGGGGGAAACTCCAAATAATAACAGTAAGTTTTTGTTGAAAATATTGAAGGTTTTTAATGTAGCAGCCACCTCTGGACTGTGAACTAAGCAAAAGCCCCACACTAGCCGACGTGGCGTGGCGTACACCATACTATGAGGCGCAGGAAGGGGGATGAGGGGGAAAAAGAAAAAAAAAAAAAGGGAAAAGGAAAAAGAGAAAAAAAAAGAGAGAGAGAGAGAGTTATGTCAACTATAGTGAGTTTTGTGTTGAATTATGGAATGTAATCAAGGTAAAGAAAAAATGAAGTGAAATTCATTAGTTATACAGTAGGGGGTAGGGGGTGGGGGCGGGGGGTATACTGGGGTTTCTGGTGGTGGAATATGGGCACTGGTGAAGGGATGGGTGTTTGAATATTGTATAACTGACATATAAACCTGAGAACTTTGTAACTTTCCACATGGTGATTTAATAAAAATTTAAAAAAAAAATTATATTCTAAACTCATACTCATTGCCTTATAAATCATAATAGCCAACATATGGAAACAGCAAATAGCTATCAAGTGATTTATGGAATATAGAAAGGTGTTGCACACATACAAAATACAGGAATTTTATTTAGTCATTAGGTAGAAGAAATTGCTGACATTTGTGGATGAACAATGTGGATGAACTCTGAAGGCTCTATTTTAAGTGAAATAACTCATACAGAAAAAAATACAAAACATGAATGGCATCTTCTATGGAGAATCTCAAAAATGTTTACAAAATAAATATCACAGAAATAATAGTGGCTACCAGGGCTGCTGGAGAGGGGGAACAGGGGCACCTGATATTGGTAAGGTGCAATGGCTTTAAATATCAGTACCATGAACTTTATCACTATTATGACCATTTTACCCAAGCTAAACTTTCAATGAAATATTTGCTCATTGACCACATATAGTGGCAAGTCGTGCACTCCAGCCCTTGGAAGCTATTTCCCTGTCCCTATTTGACATAGGCACCATGGTTTATAATGCTGCAAGTGATGGGTGTGATAGCCTTTCAGGCATGCAATATTCTAGCAATACAACATTCATCAATGTCTGATTGTCTCGGTTTCATGCCCCTCTGCCTCCCCAGTTCCCAGGCTTTAGTAAATTCTGTCACTGTCACTGTTGTCCCATTGCTCATCGATTTGCTCGAGTGGGCACCAGTAACGTCTCCATTGTGAGACTTGTTGTTACTGTTATTTGGCATACTGAATACACCACGGGTAGCTTGCCAGGCTCTGCTGTGTGGGCAAGTTACTCTCGGTAGCTTGCTGGGCTTTCCAAGGGGGCAGAGGAATCAAACCCGGGTAGGCTGCATGCAAGGCCTACCCACTAAGGTATCTCTCACCTTGGTGTCTTTTAGCCCAACTATTCGAATGACGAGACAATTGTGAATGTTTCTCTAACTCACTAGTTTGAGATTTTTGAATCTTAAAACCAGAAGGAAAGATACATGTGTAGGATGAAAATGCACAATTGTTATCCATACTATTAGCAAAAATAGTCTTCAAATTTTTCCCCAGCTATTGGTATAAAGTAAGTTACTTCTAACTATGATCTGCTTCTGTATATTGTCTCTCTAGACTATCACTTTTTATGAACTAGAACTGTTTTGTAGTCATACAAAACAGGCTGGTCATATTCCTTCCAGACTAATACCAAAAGCCAGCAAATGTGGTCAGAAAATTGTATTCTTCTCAACAGCCCTGCCTGGATCATAGACACACTTACAAAATCAGGTAGGCAGAGGACTGGCAAAACAGTCAAAAGTAAGGAACAGCATTTGGTGTCAGCAAAAATATCTTCCTTTAAAGGCAGCTCAGATAGAGAAGGGAACACCAAGAAAAGGGTGTTTTGAGGACCCACTCAAGATGGGAGATGCGGGCTGAAAGTAGACTATAGACTGGACATGCTGGCCTCTCAATACCTCTATAGCAAACCACAACACCCAAAAGGAGAGAGAGAACAAAAGGGAATGCCCTGCCACAGAGGTAGGGTGGGGGGTAATGGGTGCTGGTGGAGGGATGGGTACTCGATCATTGTGTAACTAAAATGCAAGCACCAAAGTTTATAAGTCTACAACTGTACTTCATGGTGATTCACCAAAGATATCTGTCCTTATAATTATAGAGATAAGTGTCTTTGTTTTATTTACAGAATTTTAAAAATATATGCTACACAAATTCTTTGAAATTCTCCTTTAGTATCTTTACAGATTTACTAGTGCTAGTTTTTCTTTTAATTCTTCCTACTCAATTTTGGATAGAAATATTGGTACTTTCCAATGTTCTTCCCTTGTTCCCCTTATTGTTGTTGTTTCTGTTACTCTGAAAACCTCCTTACAATCTCACACAACCATCTCTAAGCTGACTACATAAACTACATACATTTGATCTCTATGTTTCAGATTCATAAATCCAACGACAAACCAACAAATCTACCTGACATTTTCCCCTTGAGTTAATGTGGAAAAATTTCCCACCGAAAACTCAAATGTATGTTTCCAAAGGAAACCCATCATCCTTCTGTTCCTTCCAATCATTCATATTCTCTGTCATTCTGGACTCAAGAGGCAAAACCATTTGCTGAGAAATACAATTTGGGAAACTTGGACCCTTCCTAGTCCCAAACGCTCTCCCAAACTTCTATAACTAATTCAGCAGCAAGAAATGATTAGTACTCACTGCTCTTGCCCTGGTTAAAGCATCTATCATTTCTCCTACCATATCCGCCTGACTATGACCTGAATTAGCTCCAATTTAGTTTCAAAAATGCTGCTAAAATAAAATTTGATTCATATCCCTTTCAAAGGCTGCCTATAGAATAATGTTCACACTTCTCAGCCTGCCAGGCGAAATCACTCTCTGAAGCTGATCTCTCTCTAGCCTCATCTTGTCAACCATTCATCCAAACCTACAATGCCAGCCTGTACCAAACAGTTCTGTTTGCAGAGCTTGGCACTCATTGTGCCTTAGCAAGACAGCCATTCTAACCATTCCTGTCCAAAAAGATGCTCCATCAAATCCAAGTGTACAATCAAATATATGTAGTTTTTGCTACTGAGTTTGTATTATGTATTACACAACAAATAGCTAGACAGGTGGTGTTTCTGACTTATAACTTTTCCATGATGAAAATGTTCAGAATTAGCCGGAAAATAGATTCTATCATTTTTTGTATCACGTATTCTTCTTCAGTTAAGATTATCCTGTGAAATAGTAAAAGAAACATGAAATTTATTTAAAACACTGGGTTTTAAAAAATTTATTTTCCTTATTTGTTTCTTTGTACTTACTCATTTCTCTGTTCATGAAATGTGGGTAATACCCACTTCACAAGTAGTTGTGAGTATTAAATTCCATCAATAGAGGTGAATCTCCTAATACAGTGGATGGGCTCAGGAATCATAAACAAAGAAATCATGCCCCCTGAGGATGATTAACAGTAAATCTTTTAAGAAATAAGAGATAAAATAATAGAAAGCAGAGATATTTGAAGGTCATACCATTGTATATTTGGAAAACTTATGACATTTTTGTATTTATGATAAGTTAATGAATCATACAAGTGGAAAAATAAAGCAATAAAGTATATGTATACACTCTCAGCTACAAAATTAATATACAGTCAATCACTGCCGTATAGTCCAAGTAGTCAACTTGAAAAAATAATGAAACTCAATGACAACTAAACATAAAATATCTAAGAATATTATTAACAAGAAGTGTATATGATTAAGGAAACAGCCCACTCCAGGCTGTTTTCACCAGGGCCCCTCGGAGGAGACGGGCTGAGTTTCCCTCCCCACCCCGAGCAGAGCCCCAGCAATTGAAAACCTCCGGAACCCAGCCACAGACATGCTCAAGGCCACTCTCCACATGTTTGGACAAGCCTCACGCATGAAGGAACTGGCAGAGGAACCCAGGTGTGTGGGACCTGGGGCTGAGATCTCCAAAGATGTTCAGATCAGGACTGGGCTTCTTCCGCCCAGATCCCCCATTTTCCAGTAGCTAGGCAATCACACCCACAAACTGCCCCGGCACCATGTAATCCCATCAATAGCCAACATCCAGAGACTATAAAACCAAGCTTCGGACATCTGATAGCCTAGTTATCCCTCTTGGAGAACCTGGCAAGCTACTGAGAGTTTA
The DNA here is from genome assembly GCF_027595985.1 of Sorex araneus. Taxonomy (NCBI): domain Eukaryota; kingdom Metazoa; phylum Chordata; class Mammalia; order Eulipotyphla; family Soricidae; genus Sorex; species Sorex araneus. The sequence continues at coordinate 170,175,570 of NC_073306.1, forward strand.
CTGCCTGCATGGAGGAGAGCCTGGCAAACTCCCTGTGGCGTATTCATATGCCAAATAAGTAAAAATGATGGGTCTCATTCCTCTGACCATGAATTGGGAAAGACAAGTAAAGAGAGGCTGCTAAAATCTCAGGGTTAGGATGAATGGGGACATTACTGGAAACACTCTAGCAAATCAATGATCAACAGGATGACAGTGATACAGTGAAGAAAACAGCATAATTTTGCAGATGAATATCTAGTAAAATATTAGGCTATGTTAGAATTAGTAATTGTTTCAGAGATTCTCAGATCCCATCCAGTGGACCGTGGGGTTCCTTGAAGTACCCTTACCTACCCCACCATACACTTAGTCTAGTTATGTCTTTTCTCCAACACTGGAAGAGGAGATATTATTATCACAGAGGACAGGAAGTATCAGCAATTTTATGTGCAGGAAAACTTTAGTCAATCAAAATTTAATGTGGAAACAACTTAAAAGTCTCAATAACTGTCATCTCTTACTAAAGAACATGAAAAGAGATCTAGAGATAAGTCATCTCAAATGGACTAATTTCAATGATTAGAAATATATTAAGTCCTAGATTTCAACAAATTAGTCTACCCATGTATAAAGAGTGAAACCTAATTTGTTTTTCTGAAAATGTGGAATTCAGGGAAAAGTTACACAAGCAATAAAATAATGCAGTCCTCTACTCACAAATGAAAAATATGCACCTGTTGAGGGAATGTTTATTTCATTTTTAACTGCTTCCAAAGGTTTAACTACGATTTCATTATATAATCTTGATTTTATTATGGTAATAGGATGCATCTGATAAGTAAGCTGCACAGGATAATTGCTGGTTATTTTGCATCTAAATTCTTAGAAAAAATGTTTAATCATATGTTAACTTTATCATAATTAAGCACTTTTCAGGAGGAGTGTAGTAATATTGATTTGCATTTACACTGAGTCTTAGATTTAAAAAACAGTAGTGATGAGTTTCCCACAAGGAAGAAAAACATTAGGAAGCCGAGCACATCTTTACTCTATAGTGGAAATTTTGTTTTATCTAGACTTTTGTAACAGGGCCTGCTATCTTATGCTTTAAATGTTACTTAGATTTTTCCTAAACCCCAATTTTATTTTTTAGTTTCCTGGCTATTAAAGACATCTTCCAGCATTCTTCAAATTCATTTTGGTACTAAGATAAGCTTCTAGCTGACAAGTTGTGTTTCATTTTCTTTTCTTTTTTTAATTGAATCGCCATGAGATACAATTACAAAGCTTTCATGTTTAGTTTCGGTCATACAATGGTCAAATACCCACCCCTTCACCAGTGCACATTTCTCGCCACCAAAATCCGCAGTACCCCTGTCCCATCCCAACCCTTCCCCTGCCTGCATGGCAGACAATTTCCATTATATTCTCTCTCTATTTTGATTGCATTCAATATTTCAACACCTGTCCCACCATTATTATTTGGAATTTTCCCATCACACTCAAACCTGCCGAAAAGGTAATGTGAAACAATTTATTTTGTATTGCTTGTTTTGAATAGTATAAGATGTCATGCAGCTCCTGAGATCGTAAAACTTTAGATAATTAGGGCCTGGAGAGATCTCTGCAGTGAGCTGCTCAGTTTCTTTTATGTGTCTCTGGATCATAGCCATGAAAGAGCTTAAATAGTAGCCAGGTGCAATCCGTGGGCAACATCTCAGGATCCCACAGGAGCAGGAGGAAGAGAAGGGCCGCCCATCCTCTATCCCGGGAGGCCTGGCACTTGCCATGACTGCTCCCACACACCTGGGCTTCTCATTGGGTTCTGGAAGATGGCGGTCAACGGGATTCCTAGGGGGCAGGCGGAGGGCCAGCACCTGCTCCTGTCTGGAGAAACCCAGTGAAATTGGCCTAGTGCAAAACCCGAGGGCATCTCTGCAACAAGCTGCTCTGTTCTGAGATTCGTTTGTGTGTCTAGTTTTCTTAAATAAAAAAAAATAGAGTTAATGTTACATGGTTTTTATAATTTTGTTATCACTTATGATATTCAACATGCAAAGTTACTACTCTCCACCTGTACCACAGTGCCCAGAACTCTCCTCTTCTCTCTCTGTTACTTCTAACCTGATCTTTATTCTTCCCACCCTTCCCCCAGACTGCTTGTAACCAATTTTGTAATTTTATGTCATTTTCTAGGATAGGTTTTGGCCTCCTTTAGTATTTCTCCCTTCTTACTACTTAGGAAGAGTTTTTTTTACACACTTGACAGAGAAACAAACTTTAATTTAAGCAGCTTTCATTTTGAGAATTTACTGTTATCAAGGTAATTCAGTTGCGACTAAATCAAAGCTTAAGGAACATATTTCCTGTCAAGAATAAGAAATTATATTGAAGCAAATGATTTTTAAATCTTGTTTAAAAGTCTATTCGTTGGATTCTTTTCTTCTGCCCACTTTGGCTATTGCTAAATTGCTTAAATGAAATAGCTGAGATTGATATGATTCCATGAGTAATACTGACTTGATCTCTAGTCTCATTTTTAATGAACAATGTGTTTCATTTAAGAATCAGGGGTTGGAGCGGTATCACAGCAGGTAGGGTGTTCGCCTTGCATGTAGCCGACCCAGGTTCGATTCCTGGCATCCCACATGGTCCTTGAGCACTGCCAGAAGTAATTCCTGAGTGCATGAGCCAGAAGTAACCTCTGTGCAACGCCAGGTGAGATCCGAAAAGAAAAAAAAAAAATCGTTAGTTTGACATTGAAAAAACAACTTGGAAAAATGAAACTAAAAAGATAGCACTGTAGCACTGTTTTCCCATTGTTCATCAATTTGCTCAAGCGGGAACCAGTAACGTCTCCATTGTGAGACCTGTTGTTACTGTTTTTGGCATATCGAATACTTCATGGGGAGCTTGGAGGGGGGGATACTCTCAGTAGCTTGCCAGGCTCTCCGAGAGGGACGGAGGAATCGAACCCAGGTCAGCTGTGTGCAAAGCAAACACCCTGCCTGCTGTGCTATTGTTCTCAAATAAATAAATAAATAAATAAGAGTTGCTCGGCTGGGCACTGTGGCCCCTCGGGAGGTTCGGGGCAGAGTGACCCTCCCTCTCGGCCTGGCCGCTGACTGGTGCTAGAAAGAGCCCTGAGGACTGGCACCTGTTCTCAGTTCAAGCGTCAGAATGCAGCAGGATAGGGCTGGTGGCCCCACAGCCGGGGTGGGCCACCAACCCCCACCCCAGGAGAGAAGCAGGTTAGGGTGGCGGAGCCCTCCCTGTCCCCACCTCTGCAGAAGGAAGGAGGACACTGGGCCCAGCCCAGCGACCACCCAGCCAGCACGGGCTCCCGAGCCCTTCGAAAGTTCCAGAGCACAGTGGCCGATTCCTTCCCAGCTCAGATTCTCCACGGTCCTCGTACCCAGCAACACCCTCTATCCCGGCCCCCGTGTCCAGCCACCCCCGGCCACGTGCTGTTCCGTCTGGCTTGAAGACAACTCAGGGCTGCTGTGACACACAGAGCAGTCTCCTGGGTGCAGGGAGCACAGTCTCCATGGGTGCCCAGCTCTGCCCTTTTATGTCCAGTCTGTCCACACCCTCCAGCCCAACAGAAGGGCCTACACACGCTCCAGATACAAGCATCACCTCACCCCTGCCCAGAAAGGAAATAGTAAAGTCTTCAAATACAGATTATTTGAGATTATTGTCAAGCATCTTCTTTCTGGTCAGCCTTCCAGAAAGGCACCTGCTCATCATTCCTTTGGAAATTCCACTCACATAGGTGGTGTGCTTCTTTAGTTGACTTCTTCTTGGTCACTGCCAGTTCATTACCAGTGTGCCAGTTCTCTTTGCTTGGTCAAATATCTTCCTAATAAATTCTATTACGAATATAGTCAATTTTTGACCAGATGCTGCTCTCAATTAACACATATACTTGCTGCAAACTTCAGACATTTGGAAAATAAGTATCTGGTGAACTTACTGATCCTTGAGCTGAAGGAAGTATTATGGGATTAATAGACTGCTTATAATGAACTTAGCTGTCACCATAAGCAGAACAGTGAAATATTACAGCTCCAGATCCATGACTTCAGAACAAATAATAAAACAGATTAGCCTTTCAGAAAAAAATAACAGTGTATGCCTGATATTTCATCACTACATCTTGCCATCAATTGAAATTGCAAGGGATCTAAAAATCAAATTTATCAGTAGATTGGTAGAACAGATAAATATTCTATACTAGGATAGCCTACCCTATAATGAATAAAAATCTAAAGTCATTTTGATTAATCATAGGTGAAAACAAAAGATTTCTAAATAAATCCAACTGCTATAGAGACATATACTTCATATTTTTAATATTTATAAAATTAACATCTTTAAAATATTTGTATTAAAAAATCTTGAATTGATTATGCCTTTTTATAATATACTTTTTATTCAGAAAGCCTCATCACATATATAAGAAATACCTACATTTCCAAAACTCAGGTTTACCTAGTTTTCCTCCCTTGTCTTTCTTTCCTTCAAGTTTTTCTCTATACTACCATCAAATAACTTGGTCCCCAGATTGTCTGAAGCTTTAACTAAATAATAAAAGTTGCATATATAGAGATGGATCAATAACCTGGAGCCGGTGCCTTGCACTTGGGAGGCCTGCATTTTATCCCCATCTCTACATGGTCCCCTAACCGACAAGGAGCCACCTCCAACACAAAGCAGGAAGTAGCTTTGCTATATTTCTTTCCTTTTATTTTTTTTACCCCTTGGCTTCTGGGTCACAACCAGCGATGCATGCAGGAATCACTCCTGGTGGTGCTCGGAGACCAAATGGGATATCGGGGATCAAACCCAGGTTGGCCACGTGCAAGGCAAATGCCCTCCCCACTCTGGTCTGCCTCATGAAATTTTTTTCTGCAGAGGAAGGAGTCACTCCTGGAAGGCCCGTGCCAAGGTGAAGACTGACTGACTTTTCTTCCCTGCAAAGAGCAACATCGCACTCGACCTGGCTCCACGACCCACAGAGGTATAGAAGTTAATATGTAATTTGTATGTATTTTGAAGTAGTGACCAATATACCACAATCAAACTAGTTAACATATCATCTCTACCCGATAACATTTTATTTGACAATGTGATTATGTCTGTGCTTTGTTGAAAATTCTTCATTGATGCGGCTAGAGGGAAAACACATGAGTAAGGTATTTGCCTCACACACAGCTGACCTCCGTTTCGTCCCTGGCATCACAAACGGTCTCTCAAGTCTTCCAGGAATAAAACCTGAGCACAAAGCCAGGTTTAGATCATGAGTAATGCCTGGTTGTGGCCACAAAACAAAACAAAACAAACAAGCTCTTCAGTGACTCCTTACAAAATAAAAAGTCAAAGCCCTTTGTGTGATAGTCCATCCCTTCACAGGGCAAGCTGTTTGATTTGTGACATAGAGTTAGTTTCCTTTCCCTTCCTTTCTATGCCCCATGCACATAACAGTTAGTCAACTACTGGGTCATTAGCATGAAGACTCCTAGCCACCATGGCCTTTGTTTATTTTTTTAATTAATTTATTCTTTTATTGTAAAACCATGTGGAAAGTTACAAAGCTTTCAGGTTTAAGTCTCAGTTATACAATGCTCGAACACCCATCCCTTCACCAGTGCACATATTCCACTATGGCCTTTGCTTGCCTATCCATCCTTCCTTTTTCAGCCACCTTTTTTTTTTAGGTGCTTTTGCCAGTTACACACTCATTTCACAAGTCAAACAAATCATTAAACTAAGACATTTTCTTGTTCTTTAAAGCCAGAGAAGCAAATCTATAAAACCAACAACTAGGTCTAATACATCTATGCATACAGTCTCTCAGCCTCTGTTCCCATGCTGCTGGTGAGAAGATCAGCAGTATTTGTCTTGTAAGTCAACAAACACTCTCACTGCATATACATAGACACACATATATCTGTATGGATTTGTGTACTGAATAATTCCTTGCTGTGATTATAAGAAAATTTATTGTGATAATAAGAAAAATTCTACCTTGGCTCCTAAGGAAAAAACACTAAAAAAATCTCTTTATGGAAAATCTATTCTGTGTGTGTGTGTTTGTGTGTCACTCTCTTTCTGTGTGTGTCTGTCTCTGCCATTCTATTTCTCTAACAAATACTCTCATGCTTTTTCTCAATCTCTTGCTAAACAATGTCCAAAAATAAACAAAAGACAGATAAATTTCTTGCTGATTCATTTGCGTAGAATTTATGTTTTAGAAGACAGCTACTGCACATAAATAAATATAGAAAGTGGTGATAAATAGCACACTGACAACTAATGAAATTACTTGTGGCCAGAATGAAAGGAGAGGTACACTGTTACTTGAAGTCTATTTCTTTTCTCCAAACTTCACTATACTACTACCAAATAATTTTCTATATAAATTTCTGAAGCTTTAACTGAATAATGAAAGTTATATCGACAGAGAAATGGTTGAACAAGTTGGAGCTCATGTTTCACATATTAGGAGACCTGGGTTTAATTTCCAGAAGCATGTTGTCCCCTGAACAATGTAGGTAGCAATCACCAAGGCCAGAGCAGGGGGAAGCTCTGTTCCTCAAGCAAGCAAATAAAAAAATTTTAAGTTGTGCATATTTAAGATATTTTGTCACTTGTATACTCCTAAAAATTCTCTTACTTCTGGAAAATTAGCCTAATATTTCCATTTATATATTTCTTTGCAATACAACCCCGATTTTCAATATATTGATGCTGTTTGACTGGGCTGGAGTAATAGTGCAGTGGGTAGGGCATTCACCTTGCATGCGGCCGACCCAGGTTTGATTCCTCTGCCCCTCTCATAGATACTGGCAAGCAACTGAGAGTATCTCAACCACACAGCAGAGCCTGGCAAGCTACCCATGGTGTATTCAATATGCCAAAAACAACAAAAAGAAGTCTCACAATGGAGACATTATTGGTGCCCAATCGAGAAAATTGATAAGCAACGGGATGGCCGTGACAGTAACAGTGATGCAGTTCGCCATTTAACTCTGGAAGTGTCATCCCAAAAGTTGAAGCCCATTAATATATATTTTAAACATGAAAATGAAAACAAAGAAAGGAGGTAGAACTTTGAAAAAAGATCCTGTCATACAGTCAATCTAGGCTAAAGAGACCTATTGCAATTTCACAAAATTGGTTCTAAATAGTGGAGATAATTGCTTCTTAGTGTGTAAGGGTGAAACTGATGCCTTGACAGGCCGCAGAAATGAGAAAAATCAGGCAGGCCTCAGGTTCAATTCCTGGAACCGAAACAGGTTCAGTTTCCCAGCAATAAAACAGTGCATAACCAGCAACCTGAACCGACCTGGGATAGTTCCTGGGCTCAGCAAATGGGCTCAGTTAATCAATTCTCACAATGCCCCAGAAGTTGCTTTTTGTTAACCCTAAAAGAATAAGAAGTCTATGTTATCATAAAATTGGTACTGATACTGGAAATTGTTTAATTGTTGCCTGACCAGTTACCCTAGACACTTGCCAAAACACCTTTGTTTGGTAACTAAGTAAGATTCTTTTTGAAATAATAAGGCATGTATGCTTATGTAATCAAACCCTATATGTAATCAAACTGCTGCCCAAGTCGTGGTCTCTATCAAGAGACCATTCTGTGGGTGAGATAGTTGACCCCAGTATACTGGAATAAAACTCCTACTGCTTTTGGATTATCGAGTTAGTGTTTCTGTCAGTCCCGCCGCTTGGGAACCCAGAATCTCACGTTTAACAAGTGTAAAAGTAGGCATCCCATCAGTCTCATACACCTTCAGGACAAAACAAGTGGAAGAAAGAGGAGAGTGAAAAAGTTACTCTTCTACTCTCTTGGTAGGAATACAAATCGTTGTAACCATTTTGGAAAGTGCTCTGGAACTTCCTCAAGTAGTTCAAAATAGAGCTAGTATATGGATCAACAATCTCAACTTTAGGTATCTAGTCAAAGATAATGAAATAAGGGGCCAGAAAAATAGTAAAACAGGTATGGCACTTGTCTTGCATGCAGTTGACCTAGGTTCAATTCCCTGTACCACATGCAGTCCCCTGTGGCCTGCCAGGAATGATTCCTGAGTGCAGATAAAGGAGTAAGTTGTGAGGTGGGTATGACCCCAAAATAAAACAAAACAAAATTATGAGAATGTTAATACGGAAGGTCAGATCTACCCCAATGGTTATTGCAGCTTTTGTTTAAAATAGTAAAAATATGGAAGCAACTTAAATGCTTCTCAATAGATGATTATTGTCATCTGTTAGATGAACAGATAAATAAGATGCAGAGATAAGGTGCATTACTCAACCAAATACTATCCACCATTGAAAACTAATTATGAAAAACAATACGAAAATTTGATGTGAGTCAACACAGCACAATAGAAAAAAGCAGTTCAAGGGGATTATGGGAAGTGAAATAAGACAGAAGAGAGAAGAAAGGAAAAGATATTTTGGATGACTGGTTAAAGAAACCATGGTACAACTACAAAATGGAATACTATACAGCTATTAGAAAAATAAAGTCATGAAATTCACTTATAAATAGATGGAAATGAAGAGGATTATGTTAAGTGAAATAAGTCAGCAGAGAAGGACAGACATAAAAAGACAGCACTGATTTGTGGGATATAAAAAAATAAAGAAAACATAGTTAAGACAGTAGAAACAAGAGTCAGGATGAATGGTCCACAGTTGGAAGCCTGCCTCAAGGGTTGGAGAATATGTAATTGGGGCAGAGAAGGGACCATTATGACAGCAATGGTTGGAAGGGATTGCTCCGGATCAGAGGAGTGTGCTGAAAGTGAGCAAACAACCAAACATGATGGCCTTTTAGTATCTGTATTGCAAACAATAATGCCCAAAAGGAGAGAGAGAGAGAGAGAGAGAGAGAGAGAGAGAGAGAGAGAGAGAAAGTGCCTGCCATAGAGGCAGGCTGGCAGGCTGGAGGGACAGGTGGCCAGGTGGCAGGAGGGATATGAGGGATACTGGTGGTGGGAAATGTACACATGTGGAGGGATGAGTGTTGGAACATTGTATGAATGAAAATTATGAAAGTTTTGTAACTATCTCACAGTGACAGGTGATGAAAGAAAAGGAAGGAAGGAAGAAAGAAAGAAAGAAAGAAAGAAAGAAAGAAAGAAAGAAAGAAAGAAAGAAAGAAAGAAAGAAAGAAAGAAAGAAAGAAAGAAAGGAAGGAAGGAGGGAGGGAAGAGAGAAAAGACATTTCACACTCGTGTAAAACATAAACATATAAAATTAATTAAAAGACAAAAGCATATATAGTTAATGAACAGACAAAATAAATTAGTGGACACAAAACATAACTAAGGTAACTTGGGGGAGAGGCTGTTGTAGGGTAAGTAGACAGTTGGGGTGTGGACTCAAAATAAGGAAGAAAAGCAAAGATTTTCTGTGATAAAGAAAGGCACTCTCGACAGTTCAATAGGTTTACTTTGGTGAAGCTTTTTTCTAACCAAGCCTTTTCCTCATTCCCTTGTAGTCAGAGAAGTTCATAAATGACTCAGCTTTTCCACACAGAAAAGCAAAATAAATAAAATTATAAAAATCATCTCTGTAATCAATTGCCTATAAAGGTTAAGAGCAAAACATTCTGTTGTGACTGCAAGTGCTGTGCAATGGTGTGCTTATGAAATTATTGATTTTCTCATTAGAGAACAAGCTTTTAGAAAAAAAAATATTTTAAGCCTTCTATTTGCAAAGACTTCTAACATTCAAGAACAGTACAGAGAATTTTACCTGTTCTTGCATAGATCTTTGCCCATTGTCAATAGAATACCCAACTTGTTTTACCTTTCTTTTCTGACTGTTGTTGAAGAATAACTTAGCCTTGAGCCATAACTTCATCTGCAAGTGAAAACACAAGACTTTGATTTGAAATCTTTAGGAAACTGCAGTTTGAAAACATCACTCAGCAAGGCTGTATAAAGGGTTTCATTGTGATGGAGAAATAGAAAGATTTATATAAACTGAGTTGTCTCTTTTAGAAAATGCATTTTTTAAATTATAAAGGGAAAAGAGAAAAATGTATACGCTAAAGAAGAGATGCCTGCCTGCTAGTGCGAAAATCATTTTCTTTGAAGCAGAGATCAGATAGTATTTGTCAGTCTTTGTGAGAGAGCTTCTTTGCAAACTCACCCTGCAAGATGCTGACTGATATATGCAGTTTTAAAATCAGATTACCAAGCAGTAAGGCCTGGGAGACTTTGAAAAATTCTGCTTTCCTAATGGACCCCAGATGTCTTAGTCACCATCTTAACCCCCCCCACCCCCGCACCCCCGGAATAAGGTATCCTGGTGTGTCCAGGGCCAATAGACCCCGAATAGATCCCAGGCTGATAGACGAGGAATGAGTTGCAGACAGACCCAGAAAGAATTCCAGGAAATAATCAACAACCTTTATTCCAAATTAAACAGACGTAATAAAGGAAAGAGGAACTGCTAGAGAGTGGGGAGACAGTGACAGGGTGGCAAACAATGCAGGGCAATTGCAGCACAAAATAGTTTAATACAGTCACAGGAACTGAGTATCCCTGAGGAGTCAATGAGACACAGAAGCACTGAAAGGGGTGAAATAAAATGGTGGCAGGGAACTCAGTTAACATAACCTCCTAACAAAGAGAAGCAGGAGTATAGCCAAGCTGAACTGCTCATAGTAGAGGATCAATGATTACAAATTTGGGGAGATACAGAACCCCTCTTGGTACTGCCTTTTGACATTTCTGGGGCGATGTCTCCAAAGCTTTCTCACCTTAAGAAGAATCCCCATGCAAGGATGATTTAGCACTCGAAAATCAATCAACATAATCCATGATATCAATAAAAGAAAAGATAAAAAACCTTATGTGTAAAAAACTAAGGCTCGCCGAGGGGCGAGTGCACTCGCGGGCTCTCCGGGCGGCTCTGTCTCACCACCCGCGTTCGGTGCTCTGGAACCGCAGTGTGTGGACTGGATCGGGACGGCCGGTGGTCAAGGACAGGCGAAGGAAGAACGAGGACCAAGCTGGTTGCTGATTAGTTACCGTTTATTCAATCTTCAAACTTTCTCATCTCCCGCACTCCCAGCTCCGGCCTCTCTCTGGATTTACTGCTCAACTGCTGCTTCTCCCTGGCTTCTCTCTCTCCTCCTACCTGTCTCTCCCCGATCTCTCTCGGTGGATCTGGCCCTGTGGATCTGCCCCGGAAACAAGATACAAAACCAAAACCAAGCCTTCTTTGGGCTGAAAGCACTCGGATTTACATCCCAAAGACCAGGCTGGGCTGCAGCAAGAAATCTACATGTCAACTACAAACTAGACAGCACCTGAAATTTACATCCCAAAGACTAGGCTAGCACCTTAGATCTGCGGGTCAAAGATCAGCTAGGTTTCTGTGACAAAACTCCAGAAGGCAGCTGGAAAAGGGGAAATATTCCAACATCTCCCCCCTTTTTGTTTAGAACAGATTTTAACCATAAAATAAAATGCTAGGCACAAAAAGTTCAATAACACTAGCAGAACACCTATTCTCTAGGACAGATACGCTTTCAGCAGGACCCATCCAAGGATGAAATCCCAAGGTTGTGTTTCTCCTCTCCTTGTCAGACAAACATATAAGCATTCACAATATTAATCATTTTGTATGGGCATAGCAAGAGATGCATTAAACTTTTAGAATTGCTCTCCAGGGGTCACCTCATCTCAGACTACAGCGCTCAGGCCAGATTAGTCTTTCCTAGCCCTAGCAGGGTCCAAATCTAGTATCACTGTTTGGATCATGACAGCATTTGTCCATGATCAAGCTCTTAACTTATAGTTAAGCATTAGGCACTTTGGCCAGGCCCATCTCGATGCCAGGGTAGCACACAACTCACCGCTTGCCCTGGGTCCTTCTTGTCCCACGTCGGGACCTTGCTTTGGGGGTGCTAGGAAGTAAGGGCAGCTGAGGCTTAGGTCAAGAGAACAGATGCCCTGGAGGAAAATATGTAGAGTCAAATGACTCCCAGGTTACAAAAGCATAACATTTGTTAAGTCTTCCTGTGTCCATACAAAAAGGACTTGCTCTGAATAAACTATGCAAAGGACTCAAGGAGAAGAGAAAAACATTATTTTCAAGTCAACAGAACACTAAGAAAGAAGCTACAAATAAACAAAGAGGAATAGGAGCACTGTAACGGGAGTAACCCAATAAACCTAAACTACTGAGGCTATGTTATCCTACACTTATGATCATATCAGTAGATGCAGAGAAAGCATTTGACAAGATCCAACACCTGTTTATGATGAAAACTCTCAGCAAAAATGGGAATAGATAGAACTTTCCTCAATACAGACAAAGCCATCTACCACACACCCACATCAAGCATTATTCTCAATTGGGAGAAACTAAAACCCTTCCTCTAAGATCAAGGATAAGACAAGGTTGCCCGCTCTCACCACTCCTATTCAATATAGTACTGAAAGTTCTGGTCAAAGCAGTTAGGCAAGTAAAAGATATTAAAAGCATACAGATAGGAAAAGAAGAGATCAAGCTATCACTAACTATGGAAGATATGATACTATACCTATAAAATCATAAAGAGTCTCCAAAAAAGCTCCTAGAAACAATAGGTTTGTATAATAACAAACAGGCTACAACATCAACACCCAAAAGTCCATGGCTTTCCTATATACAAATAATGAAAAGAAATAGATATTTAAAAAACAATCTTGTCAAATGCTTTCTCTGCATCTATTGTTCCCACACCTGTTTATGATGAAAACTGTCACCAAAATGGGTATTTAACTTTCCTCCATATAACCAAAGCCATCTACCATGAGCCTATGGCAAGCATTATCATCAATGGGGAGAAACTAAGAGCCTTTCTCTAAGATCAGGGACAAGAAAGATGCCCGCTCTTAACACTTCTATTTAATATAGTACTGGAAGTACTTGCAATAGTGGTTAGGCAAGAAAAAGATATTAAGTGTATCCAGATAGGAAAGGAAGAAATCAAGCTCTCACTATTTGCAGATGATATTATACTATATTTAAGAAACCCTAAAGCCTCTAGCAAAAAGTTCCTAGAAACAATAGACTTGTATAGTAAAGTTGCAGGCTATAAAATCATACCCAAAATTCCATGGCTTTCCTATAACAAAAATAATGAGAGAGAAGAAAGTGACATGTAAAAAGCAATCCGTCCACAATCATGCCTCAGAAAATCAAATAACTCAGAATCAGGTTAACTAAGGTGGTAAAGGACCTGTACAAAGAAAAGTACAAAATGCTACTTCACAAAATAAAAGAGGACACAAGGAAATGGAAATACATTCCCTGCTTATAGACTGGGAGACTTAAAATTGTCAAAATGTCAATACTCCCCAAAGCATTATACAGATTCAATGTGATCCCTATAAGGATACCCATGACATTCTTCAGGAAGTGGACCAAACACTTCTGAAATTCATATGGAACAACAAACCCCATGAATAGCTAAAGCAATTCTTGGGAAAAAGAAGATGGATGACATCAACTTCTCCAACCTCAAGCTCTACTACAAAGCTGTAATAATTAAAACAGCATGGTATTGGAACAAAAGCAGAGCTGCAAAGCAATGTAACAGGATTGGATATTTTTACACACACCCTCAAATATTTGATCATCTAATCTTTGATAAGGAAGCAAGAAATGTGAATGGGGGGGGTGGAAAAAAAAGAAATGTGAAGTGCAGCAAGGAAAACCTCTTTAACAAATGGTGCTGGCAACACTGGACAGCTATATGCCAAAAAATGGGCTCAGACCTCTACCCTTTAACAAATGGTGCCGGCAACACTGGACAGCTATATGCCAAAAAATGGGCTCAGACCTCTACCTAACTCCATGCACAAAAGTCAGACCAAAATGGATTAAAGACTTCAACATCAGACCAGAATCCATTAGGTACATTAAAGACAAGATCGACAAAACCCACCACAATATTGAAGCTAAAGGTATCATCAAGGAAACTCCACTGACCAAGCAAGGGGAAACAGAGATAAACAAATGGGACTATATTAAACTAAGAACCTTCTGTACCTCAAAACAAACAGTGACCAGAATACAAAGACAGTCTACAGAATGGGAAAGGATATTCACCCAATATACATCTGATAAAGGGTTGATATCAAGGATATACAAGGCACTGGTTGAACTCTACAAGAAGAAAACATCCAATCCCATCAGAAAATGGGGCGATGAAATGAACAGAAACTTCCTTAAAGAATAAATCCGAATGGCCAAAAGGCACATGAATAAAATGCTCTTCATCACTAATCATCAAGAGATGCATATCAAAACAACAATGAAATATCATCTCACACCACAGAGACTGGCACACATCCAAAAGAACAAAAGCAACTGGTGTTGGCGTGGATGTGGGGAGAAAGGGAAAAGTTTCTGCTATTCTCCAGAGTCCTTCTTTAGGAGACCTCTCCCACAATCCAGAAGTTTTCCTTCTTTTTCCTTATTTTGTCTTCTCTTAAATAAAAATGTTGCTGAATTTGGCCACTGGACCTCTAATCACTTGCTTTCAGTTTTGACTGTTAGAGGACGAGAACCAGAATGCCAGTGCCTGCTACAACAATACCAGATCCCATTCCACATCCGAGTCATTTAATTTGGAGACTTGTGTCTCCTTCAATCTGGAATAATTCCTCAATCTTTCTTTATCTTTGATGGCATTTACATTTTTGAAGATCTCATTCTTTACCCTTTGGCTTCTTATCAAATCTGACATTTTCGCAAAATAAAACCAGGTTAGGTTTTAAAAACCAAATAAACATCTAGGGACTATCCAACATCTCCTGCTGATTGGATAAGTATCTCAGTATAAATGATGCAAAATCACTGGCTGCCCTTCTTGCCGCCCCTCTGTGGAGGCACCTGATGTTAGGGTGGCATAAGAAATCCCCATCCTTCTGGGCTGTGCTCAGGCCAGACTAGAAATCAAAAGAGCAGCTGATCTGCCAGCAAAGGAAACATCAATTTAATAACATGGGCAGTGGAAGATTTGCATGGCAGTAAATTCTAAAGAAAAATAGGGTTGACCTGAAATATTTATCCTGCTTTAGGGACCTGGAGTATTGAGGCATGGGGCTAGATTTCATATAGCTGGGAGGAAGATTACATCACCATAACTCTGAGAGAAAAGATGAGTTTCTCATTCAGAGGACATGTTCTCTGATAAATGGGGAGAATGCTGCCAATTCAAACTACAGTCTTTAAGGTCATAAAGGAGGGAGGAGCAGTAAGACTTAGCTTTGATTAGGAAAAGGGCAAAGGGCAGAGACCTGGATAGGCTAGAAATTTCTTTTCCACCTCTGGGGTCTTTGCTGCTCTTAGCTTATAGTAAGATGCATCTCTGAGCAATGGTGGCACTCTAGAGAGACTCTCTGGAACTTCATTTCTCCTTAGTTCCCCACTCTCAAGTTGACACTGACTAGGCAGGTCTCTCCCCAACTGCGTAGTTAATATTGTGGGGAGTTTGGTAAAATGGGGAGCAAGGGTGGTAGTCTTGAGAAAACAGTGCATCTCCCTCTCTACCTGTCCCACCTTGGCTACTCAGGGAAATTCCTGATGTGGTCATGGCGTAAAGTCTGCTACAAGCACCTGCAAAACACAGATGCTTGTGTCCCAGCAGTCTCACAAGATAGCTGTCTAACTGCGTCTGCAGCCCACCATTTCTGCAGGGTGTGTGGGAACAGGTTCCCAGCACCAGAGTTCTTGGGGAGCTGTGGATTCCAGCTGGAGTGAGGCATTGCTCTTTGCAGGAAAGGAAAGTCAATCCTAATTTTGACACGGGCGTTCCAAGAAGGTCATCTTCTTTTGCAGACAAGAATTTCAGAAGGAGACAAAAAGAGTGAAGCAAAATAAATAGTTCTTATTGAAAAAAAAAAATGACACAGATGTGAGGGGAGAGTAAAAAAAAGGATGTCTGTATTCAAAGAGAGGACATGAGCTTCTCTGATAATTAAAGCAGAGACTAGCTTTGGGGAGAAGGTTATATACAATTTCTCCCAATTGTCCTGGCGTGGAGTTGTGGACATGCAGGCAAATCCCTGAACTCAAGACAGTACTTCACTGTCATCACTGTCATCCTGTTGTTCATCGGTTTGCTCAAGCAGGTGCCAATAACGTCTCCATTCATCCCAGCCCTGAGATTTTAGCAGCCTCTCCTTATTCGTCTTTCCCAATAATTGGAGGCTCTTTCAGGGTCAGGGGAATGAGACTGTTATTGGTACTGTTTTTGGCATATCGAATACACCACAGGGAGCTTGTCAGGCTCTTGCAGGGATTTACAATACAATTTCCAATCTCTGGAGGTCACCTCCAGTCAAGACAGACCTTGCATATTCTTAAGCAGGATCCTTAGAGTTTCCAGTGACTTCTTTTCTGAGGGGGTCCATGGTGAGGCTCTGAGGCCTCAGCTTCTCATCTCCAAAAAGCTTAGGATTTGCATCTCCAAGGGATGTGATTGTCCTGCCTTTGGGCTACTTCAGGGCTGGAGTAGCCTCCTTCAAGTCTTATTATTTCCATAAAAAAACATCATTACCAGCCCCACCCCTCTGTCTATTGGCCTCCAAGACTCTGTTTTCCTTCTTGCCATTGGTGACCAATCAGTAGAGATGCTTTAGGAACATTATACGCTCTATGTTAGGGCGCGGATGGAGATCTCCCTTACCGACAAAGAGACTCCAGAGACTGCAAACAGCAAGCAGGGTTTATTGTAAGACTGGCTAGCCAGGGTCCAGCCGCCTACAAGGACACGCAGGTCCAGCAGGTTGGGCAAGACCCCAGGGTGCAGGGGTTACTTATATAGGCCCATATCGGCTGTTTCGGCGAAAGCACAAAAGCCTGCAAGCCCGCACATTCCCTAGCCAATAAATTCATAATTCGACATGCCTCTCCCCCCAGTCCCATTAGGCCCATCTGCTTGTCCAGCCTATAGGTCACAATTACGTAAGCGCCTACATGGGTCCGAGGGCTGAGCCTAGGCCAGGAGGCTAACTGTCTAGATTATACCCTCATATGGTCATAGCTCAGGAGCCCGCACATTCCTCTTGGAGCAAGCAGATAGCAGAGGCCCGAGTGAAAAATACACGGTTCTCATTGTCTTTGGCCCCACCCAGGGCAGTCCTGCTCTAACACTCTACTCTCCAGTTTTTAAAAAATTCCCTTGATTTATCATGAATTGGTGATTCTTCTAGGAACTAATCTCTGCTCTGATGTTAAAAAAAAAAACAAACTCAAACAGCAGCAGCACGCTCTATACTTGACTAGACATCACTCAACCTTTTTCTGTATTCAAGAACCTTCTCTGCAATTGTGTATTTATTTGTAAAGAAAACATACTCATGAACAGAACATTGTGTTAAATTGTTATTTTGATAGAAAAAGTGCTTTTAGATTTGTGCTTTGTGACCCCTTAAGGCTGGTTTCGGGCCCTTATCGCTTGCCAAGATGGTGCCATCCTTTTTTTTTTTATTTTTGGGTCACACCCAGCAATGCACAGGGGTCACTCCTGGCTCATGCACTCAGGAATCACCCCTGGCGGTGCTCAGGGGACCATATGGGATGCTGGGATTTGAACCCGGGTCGGCCGCGTACAAGGCAAATGCCCTACCCGCTGTGCTATCACTCCAGCCCCCTGGTGCCATCCTTCATTACTGTGGTTTTCAATATGGAAGTAACATAGGGCCAAGGGTCAGAGGGCTTGGCCTTCTTTATGGTGGATAAGTAAAGCATGTGTATTTATCTAATCCATTAGACCCAACACAACTGTAAGCATGGGACTCAAATTCCAGCAATTAAATTAAAAACTGTTCCTACTAAGGAAATGTGATGTGGGTAGGCAGGTAGATAGGGAAGGCCCACTTCCTCAAGGCAATGGTAATGAATTTCCTGGGGAAAAATGATATCAGTAGCTCTGAAATTGCAAAAAGCCAACTTTGCAGAAAATAGAAACTAAAGGACTAAGACCTGATAAGACTGACCTGGCCGGCAACAGACCCACAGGAGACTGGACCCCCAACTTGTACAGAAGCTCCAACAGGAACAAAAGACCAGGAAAGGAATTTCAAAGACCATCAATCACTCCCAAACCTACCCCCCTTGGCAACCTTCCTAGCAACAGACTTTCACCTAGGTAGAAGCCTTATGTAGAGGCATTGTCACTGTCACTGTCATTGCCATCCCATTGCTCATGGATTTGCTCTAGCAGGCAGCAGTAACGTCTCCATGTGAGACTTGTTGTTACTGTTTTTGACATATGGAATACTCCATGGATAGTATTGCCAGGCTCTGCCATGATGGCCTCAGCTTCTCATCTCCAAAGAGCCCAGGATTTGCATCTCAAAGGGATGTAGAGGCAGGTTGGGAAAATCCTATATAACCCACCATGAACAAAGGAAGGGCTCGTATACGCTGCCCAAACCCTTGTGCTGCTTGTGGCCAGGTGGCCGAGCTCTTATGGTGCCGGAGCACATGTCTCGCTTGCATCCCCCTTTTGAGACATGTACTGTCATGCTTCCAATCTAATGCCGAGGTTTGTCTAGGAGCTCTCTCCACCCTTGGAAAAACCTGGGTTCTTTCTTGAGCCCATTACTTTCTACTCTCTACCACTTTCTTTCCCTCCTCCCTTTCAAAAACCCCAAATAAAATCTGTTTTACTTCACTGCTTGTCTACTCCTGAAACTCTTTCTTTGCAAGGCGAGACAAGAACCCAGTAACCCTGGGTCCTCAGGTGACAGAGGATGGGGAGAAAGGGACCATCGCTCTCCTTCCTGCCTCATATAAGCCACCCATGGGGCCCACCAAAATCCCTGTGACAGAATCTGGGGTTCATGTTGGAGGAATGGGACGTAGGTGGTAGGAACAAATTCAAGTCTAAAAATCTATTGCACACAACTATGTAAATCATGGTGTCTCGAACACTGTCATCCCATTGTCCATTGATTTGCTCAAGCGGGGACCAGTAACGTCTCCAATGTGAGACTTGTTATTGTTTTTGACATCTCAAATAGCCACGGGTAGCTTTCCAGGCTCTGCCATGCGGGCGGGATACTCTCGGTAGCTTCCCAGGCTCTCCAAGAGGGATGGAGGAATCGAACCTGGGTCAGCCTTGTGCAAAGCAAATGCCCCACCTGCTGTGCTATCACTCCAGTCCTGAATCATGGTGTCTAAATTAAAAAATTAGAAACATCTTTTTAAAGAGTCGTTCCAGTCTGATACAGGTTCTTCCTGTTTGCTCTGTCCTAGACCTGCCTATATATTCCTTTAGGTGACTGGCTGGATGTTAACTCCTTCTTGCTGCTGATTAATTCCTTATGAGGGATTCAGAAGTTAGAGACTTTCCGTCCTACATGTCCAGTGGGACTACCCTGTTCCCATAGTAACGGCCCCAACTTTATGGGAACAGGGAAAATGAATCATTACAGAAAAGGAAAGAGAGAAAGGTGAAGAGATCACCTAACAATAACATGTTATAGGATACTTGGAAAACAAATTCCTCCGAATCTACTGGATTGGGGCCTAAAAGATAGAATAAAGAGTAAGACTCTTGCACAGCGTCTACCAAGGGTTCAATGCCACAGTCCCATCTGGTGGATCCCCCAAGCCTTGTCAGAAGTGATCCCTGAGTGCAAAGTCAGGAGTAAGCCCTGAGCACAGATGGGTATACACCCCTTCTAAAACAAAAAACAAACAAACAAAAAATAGAAAACAAACAATAACAAAAATACAGAAACAAACAAATCTTAAAAGATAGAAAAACTCAGGTGATTTTTATAAATTTTTTAAAACATAAAGGAATATATGATGATACTTTTTAAAAGAACAGGAAAGGAAGACTTATTAATTGCTTACGAAAAGGACAAGATTGTTATTTTAGGGAACAGAGATTGAATGAAAGGAAACAGGATTTTTAAATGCAGAAATGAGCTCATGGAAAAGTACTAGAGGATCTTCAGAAGGAAATTGTCCAATGAGATCAAGCTACTTGGGTTTACTAATTGGCATTTACACAAGTTAAGCTACTAACTTCCACAGAAATTGGACAACAAGTTCCCCTGAGCATTACAGGGTATAGACCTGGAGGCTCCCAGCACTGCCAGCTGTGGCTCCAGTGGTCCCCAACACTGCCCTGAAGGCTCCCAGCCCCACTGGGATTGCCTGGATATTTCCAGTACTGCAGGTCTATCCTCAGGCCTTGCATCAAACCACCGCCTTATTGGCAGAAGAAGTACCCCCAAGTCTTCTGAGCACCACAAAGGAAACAAGAGAAAGGAAAAAAGAAAAAAAATCCACAATTGCCATATTTTATGAAATGAATGTTCTAGGAAAAGGTGAGGGCTTATCATTCAGAAGAATTCTGTCTAAAGATCAGTCAAGCTGAATATGCCAATAAAGATTTCCAGGGACCAGAATGTTTTTGTTCCCTCTGGATTTCCTGTGACGATTTCTATAGTTTCCTAGCAGTAGACTCTTGATAAATGGATGTAGAGTCAATTTTATGATTAAATTCATCAGGGGTATTTTATGATTGAATTCAACAGGAACATTTAATTTTACTTGCAGAAACTTACGCTCTAAGTGTATTCTCATGTGTCTTTGGGCAACATCATCCAAATCTGTCTGAAACTCACCTGGAGAGCTTCTTAGAACTCTACTTTCAGAGCTGTGCCTCTAATAATATCGACTAAAAATGCCAGGGAGAAGGAGTGAAATATCTCTATTTTAATGCAATTTAAAATGCTACCTGTGGGTTTCAAAAAAGAAAACGTGAGCTGGCAGGATACGGGCATTTGGTGGCTGAGGATTGTCTCCCCAGGCCAGTCCATGGTGACAGATAAATAGAGAAATAGTGCCCCAGGCTTGTTGGTAGTCAGTTTATCTCTCTCTCTTCCCCAACATAGTTCAATCTCTCCCCTTACAGCATAGTCATTTTTCTCCTTCCCCCTCCTTACAGCACATTTATA
Organism: Sorex araneus; assembly: GCF_027595985.1. Taxonomy (NCBI): domain Eukaryota; kingdom Metazoa; phylum Chordata; class Mammalia; order Eulipotyphla; family Soricidae; genus Sorex; species Sorex araneus. The sequence continues at coordinate 170,196,566 of NC_073306.1, forward strand.
TAGAAATCATGAAGGGTGGGGGTACACATAGGTGGGGCTGAACATTGTCATTACAACCAACAGATGTAAAGCCACTCCTTCAGGGGAAGTTGTAGGAGATTAACTCAAGGACAAAATCTCATCTAAGTGTTCAGCACTCTAGATCACTAGGAGATTCGCTCAAGGACAGGATTCCATCTAAGGTAATTTGCTTTCTCTTTTCCTCAGCTAGTAATCCATTTAAATAATCATAGTAAATTTACTTCTAATATTTCTAGTCATCCTGTATGAACACAGTATATTAAGCTTAAAGGTTGGCTCTTCCTGGGAACATCTCGTTATATATCCCGGACTACAGTCCTCAAGCCAGGTTAGTCTTTCCTAACCTCAGCAGGGTCCTTATTCAGTTATTTCTTCTTCAGTCATGACAGAGTTTGTCCTATGGCCATGCTTTTAACATATTATTCTTATGGCACTTAACTTGTCCATTTTCAATGCCAGGGCAGCTTACAGCTTGTCTAGGGTCCATCCTTGTCCCTTAGGAAGTAAGGGCAACTGAGGCTTAAGTCAGGTAACTATGACAGATGCCCAGGAGTAAATATTATTCAGAGTCAATTAACTTCCATGTTACAAAAGCATAGCATCAACTGTCTTCCTGGGTCTATACAAAAAGGACATTGCTAAATAAACCATGCCAAGGATATAAAGGAAAGAGAAAAGTAATCTAGGATTATTAGTGCTCGATAGAATTGAGTGTGCTCCAGGAGCACTGTTGTTGGAGTAACTCAATAAACCTAAGCTCCCTGAGGGAGGAGCAAGGAGGAACCAACGTTATGCAACAGCTACCAAAGTAGTTGATTTAACAATCTATTCTCTTAATATCTCAGTACCATAGAGGCACATATTGTTTTTAAATCCGGTTTGTATTTGTTTTGATCAGATGTAAGATGACAATAAGAATTTTGCTGTCATGTCCACGCACAGGGTGCCCTGTGATGTTATTGAGCACTGGTCTTAATCATCCCCTCTTCTGCTGTAGTCCTCAGGTTTTATTAGAGACATAAGAGCAAAGCCTGCTGAGAACTTAAATGTAGCTTCAGCCACTGCTGTGTTCAGAAATCTAGAGGAATTGAGCTATTAGCATTTGCATCAATTACTATTAAAAGAAAAGTTTAGCCCAACTAGAACTTCTTTAGTAAGCCTGTGATTAAACACCAAAAAAATCACAGAGTGCTTTCTGTTGAACATGTTCTAGATGCTGTCCTTGAGGTAGTAGACAATATATCATCCTATGAAAGTACATTTGCCTTCTTGAAAATTAGTTGGCCAAATAAATTATCTACATAATTACTTCAACTGGGTTTAAAAGGAAATAAGGAATCTATTCACTATTTGCTCTTCATTATATAACTCAGAGAATTGGTGAGAAAACCTTTCAATCTTACATTGTTGTGAAAATAAATGTTTTGCTCCAAGACTTTGGGGATTGTAATAAAAATAATTTTTAGTGCCCATTAAGAGTTTACCTTAGCCAAGACAGTTTACAATGTTGGAGAAGGAGAGGTAATAAATCATTCCATACTGTCTTAAAGTTTTCCAGAGACTGGATAACTTGTATCACTTGTAGTCCCATTGATCTTCAATTTGCTTGAGTGGGCGCCAGTAATGTCTCCATTTGTCCCTGTCTCTTGCTTGTGCAGCCCAATGATATCTGCTTGCTCCAGGAACAGGAAGAGCCTCAAATCGTTCACTCAGGGATCTGATGAAGAAATCTGACCATCTAGTTGGTGGGTGGCCAAGAGGTCTTCTGACGTCCCATGGAATCCAGTCAGTAACAGCTCTAATCCAGCAGTCATCTCCAAATCGCATTACATGACTGGCCCATCTGATTTTTGATGCCTTGGCAAACAAGACAGCATCCCTGATTCTTGACTGTTGATGGAGGTCAAAACTCCGGATTCCTTCTCTCACTTGAGTGAGATGTGATATTCCCAGCATAGCTCTTTCGATTCCTCTTTGGGATACCCTAATAGCGTTCTCATCCTGTTTGCATAGGGCCCAGGTCTCTGAGGCATATGTTGGTGCAGGAAGAACAGTGGAATCGAAAAGATGTGCTTGGAGTCTGAGGTTCTTTGTTCTCTTAACCACTTCTTCGATGCTCCTGAATGCATCCCATGCTGCTCTCTTCCTCCTGCACAGTTCTGGCACCAAGTCATTCCTCATGTTAATTTCTCGACCCAAGTACACATAGCTGCTGCATTCAGAGATGTTCTTTCCATTGAGAGCAAATGGAGCTTCAGGGACCAGTTTGTTTTTTATGAACATCGTCTTGTTGAGATTCAGCTGCAATCCGACCTTTCCACACTTGTGGTCGAAGTTGACCAGCATTTGTGCTGCTTGGCTAATGTTTGGCGTTATGAGAATGATGTCATCAGCGAAGCAGATGTGGTGTAGTTGCTGACCGTCTATCTTCACTCGCATTCCTTCCCATTTTAGTCATCGCATGATGTTCTCAAGGGCAGCACTGAAGAGTTTTGGTGAAATGGTATCACCCTGCCGAACCCCTCTCTTTACATCTATGATCATTTCCTTGTAGATCCTGGTGGTGAATCCACAATACAGATTGCAGAAGATTTTGATATACTGAGTTTGAACGCCGTGTTTGGCTAGGGCTTCGATGACCGCCTCAGTCTCAACAGAATCAAAGGCCTTCTTTAAGTCGATGAACATTAGACAGAGTGGCATCTTGAACTGTCACGAAACTTCAATGAGTTTGGTCACTGTGTGGATATGGTCTATTGTGCTGAATCCCCTTTGGAACCCGGCTTGCTTGCATGGTTGTTCTTTGTCTAGTATTCTGCCTATTCTATTCAGGATGACACGAGTGAACAACTTGTAGACGACAGACAACAGGCAGATTAGGCGATAGTTGCCGATGTAGTGGATGTCTCCCTTCTTGTACAACAGAACGGTCCTACTGGTTTTCCACTGGGATGGAACCTTGCATTCATACAGGTACGTGTGTAAAGAGTCGGGCCAGTGTATTGATGAGTACTAGTGGCAGATTCTTTAGGTGTTCGGGTCTGACCTTGTCTGGACCAGGTGCTGTTCGAGTCTTTACCAGCAAAATGGCATGTCGGATTTCAGAAGGGAGAACATTGGGAATGATATATCCATCCTGCGGAATTTGGTATGTGGGCAGGGGGACATGGCTGTCAAAGAGATCCGAGTAGAAGTCATGAATAATCCTCTCCATTGCCTTTCTGGAAGATGTGATAGATCCATCGGGACATCGGAGGGCAGTCATCTTGATCTAGTAGTTGGCAAAGGACAGGCGAACATTGCGAATACTTTTCCCGGCTTCTGCTGCACTGGCCAACACTGCTGCTCTTCTCTCTTTGAGGTCTTCCTTTATCGCATCTCTGCACAGCTTTGTGAGCTCGTGTTAGCTTGTGGTTGCCTGAGGCTCACACCAAACCACTTTGACGAATGAGCTCGAGAGTTTCCGAAGACAGGCGTCTGTCTGTAGCTTTCTCACTCTCAGCATTCTTTGCACAGACATGGGGGTGCTGAACCAGTCGATTGTATTCCTTTTCGATGTTGTCAAGGACAGCATCTTCCCACGTTGCTGCAATAGTGCCAAAGAGCTCCCAGTTGGTGGTCACTCTGGGAGTTGCCTTCTTAGACTTAAATTTTGCAGAACTTTGCGACCTTGAACTCTAGGTTCAACAAGACCTGGAAACAAGATCCTCTGTCTGCTTCCTCCAATCTCCGGCATCTGAGGGAGGGGTCCAACCCAAACGCCCCACCCTACCCAAGCCAGATAAGTACCTCACTGGCCGACCCCCACTGCATCCACTACCCAGCCACCGCCACGCTACAGGTTGCTCTCCAGACCGTGTGGCCACTTTGCGGCCGTGTGACACACCATAAAACACTTAATACCTATTATTCCCGCACCATATTTGATAGGGTTCAAATTTGGTGTGAACCATGGTAATACATCTAAGGGCGATTGGAGGCAGCTCTAAAAGCCTCTGTCCCTCTCGGAGAGCCTGGCAAGCTACCAAGAGTATCCTGCCAGCACAGCAGAGCCTAACAAGCTACCCGTTGCATATTCAATATGCCAACAACAGTAACAATTGTCCTCATTCATCTTTCACTAAAAGAGCCCCCAGTACGGCAGCTTAAGAAAGATGAGCAAAGAGAGGCTGAAAAAAATCTCAGGGACGAACTAGACTGCCAAAACGAAGAAAGACTAAAATGATTGTCTGTACTTTCTATGCATGAACACTGGCATCAGAAGCATTCATCGAGGACCTGATGGTGCAAGCGCAGTAGATCAAGTACGACATCATTGGTCTGACCGAAATGAGGAGACGTCAATCACATCATGCCATTTTCGACACTGGAGAAGAATTGTTCCTCAGAATATGTGACAACAGAGGCATTGGTGGCATTGGTGTCCTTGTCAACACGAACTTGGCCATGAGCATCGATTCATTTGAATGCCTAACAACCCAAATTGGACGATTACGCTTGAATAGATGTGGCTCGCTGCCTGCAGTTTCTATCTTCATCGTCTACGCACCAACTTCCAACTACAATGAAAAAGAAATTGAGAGGTTCTACATGAAACTGGAGAAGTTCTATAAAGAAGACCACACCTTCTACAAGATCATTGTTGGTGATTTTAATGCCAAGATAGGTCTGAGAAGGTCGCCTGAAGAACTCCACATTGGGACACATGGCCTAGAATGGAATGATCAGGGTGAGAGACTGTCTGAATTCATCATGTCGACCAAGACCATCCATGGTAACTCACAGTTCCAGAAGGCCAAATCTAAAAGCTGGGCATGGGAGTCTCCTGGTGAACTGTTCCACAATAAAATTGACCACATCATATTCAATCGAAGGTTTTGCCTGACTGATGTTGCTGTTGTCCCAAAATTCCAAACAGGATCGGACCACCGTCTCCTTTGTGTGAAATTCTACTTCACCGAGCGGGGAGAAAAGTCTGCAGAGACTGGATAAATAGAATTCTGCCTACGGCTTAGATAAAAAGTAACAATCAACTTATTAACAACATGTATACCTACTGTACACATGGAAAGAGCCAGAAAAGCTGAGTGGCATAGCTAGCTTTAGATGTCATCTAGCTTTAAATGTCATCTTTAAAGCACTTAGCTTCCTAGATTTAAGTTCTGTCTCCTCTGTTAACTAAATCTTGCCCAGGATTCATCCGTAAGAGAGATGTTGACAGAGATCACACTGGGTAGCCGGTTACGGTGATCCCACTGGGAGATCACCACTGCATCAGCTTAGCTCCTTAGGCACCCACAAGGCCCAGTGACACTCAGAGTAGGAGAGAGGCCAGTGTGGAGCAGATTGGAGCCAACTGCATTCAACTTCACGTAATTTTCTGATGATAGCAGAACTTGGCACTGTTCACATCCACACAACGTGCCTTAGTGGTAAGTACGGCCATCCTAGGGGAAAGCTGTCATTGTGACAATGTTGGTGAGTTTCCATTCCAGAAAATCCTGCACAACATAAAGGTGCTAGACCATCAGTCCACTCCAGATAACTGCATAATCAATATGATTGTGGACCATTCAGGGTCCATAAAGACCCCATCATGGAGTGTCACAGGATGTTCCTAGTAAAGAGCGTCAAAATGCTTAGGTATGCAACAATGCCATGTTCAAGCATTGCCCTGCACAGCTTCAACTGGCCTCTTCCCAGACAAGCACTCATGGTAGTTCCGAATCCTTCCAGTTTCTGGTACAATTTGCATTCCTCCTTCCAGATTCCCAAAGAAACAGATGCAGTAGACACAGTGCACTGCTGCCTCTGAGATACTGGGCACAGTACCTGAACACTAAACTAATAGCAATCTGACAGGAGAAATTTGTGTTTTACCCCTGCAATATGGCCTGGAAAGATCAAAGTAGTAAAAAGGTTCACTGTATCACTCTCATCCCGTTGCTCATCAATTTGCTCCAGCGGGAACCAGTAACGTCTCTATTGTAAGACTTTTTGTTACTTATTTTGACATATAGAATACACCACAGGTAGCTTGCCAGGCTCTACCCTGAGGGCAAGATACTCTCAGTAGCTTGCTGGGATCTCCGAGAGGGATGGAGAATCGAACCCGGATCAGCTATGTGCAAGGTAAACGTCCTACCCACTGTGCTATCGCTCCAGCCCAGTCAAAAGGTTATAGAATTTTTTTTCTCTTTAAATTTTACTGGCTAGTTTCTCTGATAAGCTAAAGAGATAAAGGAGAAAACAGTTTCATCCTTACCCATCTATTGATTGATTACACTGTTTCAGTGCCTCTTGAAGTAAAATCACAAGAATTTTCTTAGAAGTTAAAAAAGAGGGAGATGTTTACATGAAAATATTTCTCTAAAGCAATCTCTGTTATGCCTTGAGGAATCCTTTCATGAGATTAACCTTTTACCAAAAACATATTTTGGGATGGCAGATTTCTGTTCCATATAGCATCATCTATGCCAGTCACACTAATAACTCCATGTCACAGATTATTATCCTTATTTTACAGGTGAGTACACAAAGACCCTGTAAGGATGATATACTGTTCAAGGAAGCATGCTAGTGACATGTTAAGAGCAATACTACAAGTGTGAGTGTGTGTGTGTGTGTGTGAGAGAGAGAGAGAGAGACAGAGACAGAGACAGAGAGAAACACAGAGAGAGAGAGAGAGAGAGAGAGAGAGAAGTACAGAACTGACTTAAGAGTAGCACTAATGTAATACTTTACAATGAAGTGAGGAAAACTGGGAACATTGGTGGAAGGAAGTTGACACCAGGGATGGGACTACTGTTGGCATACTGTATACTTGACACTTAACTATGAATAAATTTTTTAATTATTGTGACATAATTTTTTAAAAAAATTAATGGTTGGGTCTGAAGCAATAGCACAGCGGCTAGGGTGTTTGCCTTTCACGCACCCAATCTGGGTTTGATTTTTAGCATCTCATATGGCCCCCTAATTCCTGAGTGCAGAGTAACCCCTGTGCATTGCAGGATGTGACCCTGCGACGGTGATTTCTGGGCTAGAAAATTAATGGTGATTTCTGGGCTAGAAAGAACTGTAGGAAAAGCATTTCCCTTGCACCTGTCTGCCCAAGACTGATCCCATGTACGAACCTCAGGCCCTGCCAAGAGTAATCCCGAATCACAGAACTAGGAGTTAGTATTGAGCACAGCCGGGTGTGGTTCAAACCCACCCACCTCCTAAAATGGTGATGTTTTATCTGAGGCAATTCCTTCTCTTTCCTGTGAGGGCATGAACAATGCCTGGAGAAGTTTTACCACACAGAGATGCTAATGGATATGTGCTACTGACAGCAAGTGGCTAGAGGTCAGGGATGCTGCTGAAATTCGTATAACCAAAAGTGCAAAGGATGGAGAGACAGTACAGTGGGCAAGGTGCTTGAATCGCATATGGAAGTATGATCCCGGGAAAAGCCTATGGTCCCCAGAGCATGGCCAAGAGTGATCCCTGAGCACAGAGGCAAGGAGTAAGCTCTGAGCACAGCCCAGTGTGGCCCACAAACAAACAAACAAATGCAAATAGTTGCTAAACAGTCATCAGACAAAATGACAATAATGTCATGTTTAAGAAAACCTTTAATGAAAACATGAAATGTATGCCAATGACAAACTACATGATCATATGATATCATCAAAATTTCCTCAGACCTGCTCCACAGTTAGAGAGGGGTCTCTTCCGATGATGCGGAAATCTAACGAGTAGCAGGATTATCACACTCATTACAATTTTCTCTTTTTGAGGTAAGGAGTTTATTTTTAGAATGATTTTGTAGTTTTGTTTTGTTGTTATTTCTGGTTTGGGGCCACAGCTGGTGGTGCTTGTGGCTTATTCCCAGCTCTGTGCTCAAGGATCATTTGTTCTTTTTGGGCTTGGGATCACACTTGGTAGTGCTTATAACTTACTCCTCCCTCCTTGCTTTTTGGTGGTGCTTGGAGGAGTATGCAGTTCTGGGGATTGAATCCAGATTGGTGCTTGCAGGGCAACTGCTCTAACCCACTGTACTATCTTTCCAGCTCATAAAAGAAGATTTTTAAAAGCATGTACATGAATATACAAAAATCCTATTTATGTGAGGTCCATCAAGATGCCAAGAAGACAGTGACCTCACATATGCCATCAGTAGACTTCAAGATTCAATGTGTCTGTATCTGTTAACAGGAAAGAGGATTTTTCCCGAACTGGTGGGTTCTTGAGAATTGTACAAAAGATTAACATACAAAACTCAGATGATCCAGAAGTTAAAGTTCATTATACAATTCAAATGGAGAGATCCAGTTTCCTGTGTACGATGTCACCAGTTTCGTCTCTGGTCTGGGTTACCACTTCCTGGCTGTCTCCAGTGCAGGATGATCAGGTGTTGTCCCTATGTCAGTCCTAATCTAGACTCTCAAGCTGAGAGGAACCCTGTCACCTCTGTCTCCTCGCTGGTGTCTGGCTGCTCTGCAAACTGTCACAGGACCTCTCTAGGACTGTACACCATTCTGGCTTTCCTAGGCCTCCGACCACACCCACACGTACACAGTGTAGACTCCTGTGCTCTGTACATTGTGGCTGCTTGGACATAAGCGCCTGCCTGCTTCCACCCATCTGTCTGGGCATTCGTTAGTGGGGCAGTGTGTGTGTGTGCATGCGTGCGTGTGTGTGTGTGTGTGAGACACACACACACACACACACACATAGAGAGAGAGAGAGAGAGAGAGAGAGAGAGAGAGAAAGAGATCTTACTTCTTCTCTTACTTCTTCCTCCCAGTTGCCATTGTTCCTGTGTGTCCATTTTCCTGTATGGGGCTTCCTCTTACCTGCTGATATTCCCCATCCCAGTCACCCTATTCGCTATTCCTGATTGGATACCTTCTCTGGTGGATGCAATTAAAATGACAAATTAGGTTACCTTTATTTTATATATATACATATATATATATATTTTAATTTTTTTGCTTTTTGGGTCATACCTGGTGATGCACAGGGGTTACTCCTGGCTCTGCACTCAGGAATTACTCCTGGCAGTGCTAACCCCTGTTGGCCGTGCTCAAGGCAAACACCCTACCCGCTGTGCTATCGCTCCACCCCTCCCTTTGTTTCGTTTGTGTGTTTGTTTGTTTGTTTCTTTCTTTTATTAGGTTACCTTTAGATTAGCTAGTTTATCTAGCATTCCATCTTTCCTCTTCCAATGTGTCATATAACATTATTGTTTCCTTGTTCCCACAGCAGAAAGAGGCAGGACCCCCACAGCAGTCCCTGCAATGACCAAGGGAGCACTTGGTCTTTGATTTGAGGGAAATACAGTTATGTCTTATTATGAGCCTATTTTTTTCAATCCACCATTTTTGTAGAATAAACCCATTTCATTGGTAAAAATAATTCCTTTCTGTTTGAGATAAACATGAGTAAGCTACAAAAGCAAAGTCCATTGATTAGAAATAAAACCTCTTTCTGTTAATACTTTTTAAAAGAATTATTTCTTTATAATATCTTGTAATTCAAATCTCAGACTTTGAATTTTATGCTCTTCATAGCAATAGAAGCCTATAGAACAACACACATATACACGTGTGCACACTCACACACACACACACACACACACACACACACACCTGAGTCTCTCTGGAATATTAAAAATCTTCCAATCAGCTATTTCATAAACTGCTTGCTAGAACTGTGGTCATAAAGCTGCTTCACACAGAATCTCTGAGCCAACTCTACCAGATGTTTTATTTCTTGAATAATTGTTTTCTACTAAGATTAGTTTCTTTCAAAGCAAGACACATTAGAATGTTAATTTCTGTAAGACTGCTGTGACTTAGGTAAGATACCTTCAATGTCGTATTCATGAAGAGCTAAGATCCATTTAATTGCAATTAAGATTTCTCTAATTTAGAATTAAATTCGGTTAAAAGTAGGCAATTCAAATGTGGCAAAAATCTTTAGACATTATTTAAAAATCTACATAATTTATTTCCTTGCTTGTTTTTTTAACATATGAATTTTAATAAATTTCCATTGGAAAATGAATAAAATAAGAGTCAATCAGAAATCAAATTCAGTCTTTTTTGCTGTTGTTGAAAGAGCTATCTAATAAACTTTGGGGAAAAATTAAACTTTTCAGGAATATTTCATTCTTCTTTAAATTATTGGCCTAGATGAAAATGACTCCAATCATAATTCAAATTCAGTAAACCAACTCTCTAGGTATTTCTTATATATTTTAAGTGTTAGAATGGTTTCTTCCTAAACCAGCATCTTTGAGATATTTGAAGCAGATGATAAAAAATAAAATTCTTCCAATAAATAAATCCTTTTGTAAGAAGTTTAAAATTTTCAAATAATAAAATGTAATTAAATAGAATAAACATTTTAATATATGTCCTATCATAGTGGTTTTCAGTTAATAAATTATTTTCTTTTTCTATAAACTGTGGAATGGTATAAAGAGAAATCATCCCAGAGCTTTATGGATTCTTCGAGACTACAGATAATCAAATACAATAAATACAATAAAAGAAAATAAGGGAGATATGTGGATGAGACCCAGTAATACTTCCCCCACTCTGAGGCCACAGTCACCATCTAAAATAACCTCAGCTAGAACTAAGGATGTTTGTTGGGGGGGGTCAGGGGGGTTCTTATGGGAGGTTGCTATGGAGGACCTAGTAAATAAAGCCAGGACTATAACAGAAGATTTTGTTTACATCACTAAAATGAGCTAAGGAAATAAGGTCTTTACAGGGAAGGAGACACCCTCTTACAGAGAAAAATCTTCTTTAATACACATAAATATCTCTTATAAAATTTAACTTCCATTCAACCATTAGAAGACTTTCTTGAAATAAAACTTAGGCCAAAAAATATATTTTGAAGTGATATATTTTTATCAAATGTAGTTTCCTGTGAAATGATTTTCAAACCTAAAACACCTTATGGGTAAGCAATCCATGTGCATTGTCATTTGTAAATACTTGTATTTTAGCAAGTAAAGTCACTTTACAGCAAATAAAACTGAAAAGTTTACTTAGTACTTTGCATTCCCTTTAAAATTGAGACCACTAAGACCAGAAAGGTTAACTTTTCCAAAGGCACAGAGATTAGAACTACATCCAGATGTGACCTCTAAGTCCATGCAATCTCTCTCATTACATACCCACTGTTCCTAGGAAGTAAAGCCTAGATTCTTCCTCAGCACCTAGAATGACAAATATGGTGTAATGTACTGAGCTACTGCTATGGACTACAGATGCTCAAAAAGTTAAAATAAAATATAATTGGAGGGGCTGGAGAGATAGTACAGAAAATAAGGATCATGCCTTGCATGGAGCTAATACTGATTCAGCTCCCAGGACCACCTGGCCCCTCAGCACTACTGAATGTGGCCCAGATAATCCCTGCCAATTCAGGGTCTGAGCAACATTGCATTGGACCATTCCCAGTTGGTTGAAAGACCCCCAGTACCCCTGAGCACCATTTGGGAACCTCCTACATTTAAAAAATAAATCACTATATCACTGTATCACTGTCATCCCATTGCGCATCAATTTGCTCGAGCAGGCACCAGTAATATCTCCATTGTGAGACTTGTTGTTACTGTTTTTGGCATATCAAATACCCCACGGGTAGCTTGTCAGGCTCTGCCTTGCGGATGGAATATTCTTGGTAGCTTGCCGGGCTCTCTAAGAGGGAGGGAGGAATCGCACCCGGGTCGGCCACATGCAAGGTAAATACCCTACTCGCTGTGCTATCGCTCCAGTCCAGGTCTGGATAGACATAAACATTCTTCAATATTGAAGTATGAAATAGACTTTCTGATTTTCTCCTAGTATACTGAGGAGTTGCTTAGTTATTTCTTTGATGCTATGGAGAAGACAAATTATGAATTCAAAATAACTATCTCAGGACAAATTCCTGAGTGCAGAGCCAGGAGTAATCCCTGTGCATCGCCGGGTGTGACCCCAAAGGGGGAAAAAAAAACCCTTTAATAAATAAATATAATTTTTAAATTAACCTAATTGGAATAGTAACAACTCTAGCAAAATAATAATAATAGAGGAAAATAATTTCCAGTTGTGAAAAACAGGGACAACTTTAAGGGGTGCTGGGGTCTCAGCAACCAGCCTGAGGCCCTGGCCAAATCCCCTGTCTTTAGAAACAGGAGCAGGCTCTCTTCAAGTAGGGCCCTAAGGCCCTGGGCCAGCGCTCCACCCAGAAAAGCTGCCTGGTTAAGGAGAGAATGGGATGACACTTGAAAGTCACCACTTGTCTGAGCTAAGCATACCCAACCATGAGAAGAGGGGAACATAGATCATTAGCTAACCTCTGTAAAGGGCCCAGCGAAATGTTTACTCAAGAGTTGATAACCAGGTGTCCATAGTGTCCACTCCTCCCTGAAAATTTGCCTTTAAATATCAGTGTGTAAGCACTAATAAAATGAGAGTTGCTTGACCTCCAACTCTCCCCCATCTGCGTGGTTCTTTCTCGGTGGCGGCGTTGGGGTGGCTGAGGTGCAAAGAGGGGCAGGGTAAAGGCTTCTCCCCTTCCCACTCCCTCTCCCATAGGGAGTAAGTCCGGTGGCTGGGGGATCATACTCCAGTGTGCCAGGGTCTACTGGCCAGGACCCTGACAAAGGGGAATAATTGAGTGAGTTTTCCACGTGGTCATACATTTTCACAGAAAAGAGTAGCAAGAGAAGTTATGTCTGATGCGACAAACATACGTACATGACAGACATATGTGACAAATATACAAAAGGAGGAAATAGTTGGAATAATGAAAACTACTTTTCCATGGTATCATGATTTGGATAGAGTCTGCAATGACAAAGTTAAGAAAGGTATTTGGAGTTTGATGATCTTGGCACATGACAAATTCTTAAGGAATGTAGAAAGATCATACCCGTTGCTACTAGAAACAAATAATGAACAGAATGCACCAACGTGGCTCATTAAATGACGCTACAGTTGTGCTGTTGGCTAGACTGCAGGTAAAAATGTGAGGAAAATTTTTGTTTATTTCAGGAATTTTGGTGTTATATTCTGTAGAAACAGGTAATAAGATTAAAATTACCAAGTTACTAAACTCAGTCTGCATAATCTTTTGAAGTCAAATCTTGTAAACTTTCTGATGATTCTTTACTAATTTGGTGTTACCCCTGACATTTATAAATGATGTTTTGAAAGTCAAATTAGAAAGTTAGTGAAGTAATAAATTATGGCTGTAGTTGAAGTCGTTAAGTATTTGGAGTTCAACAGTCAAGGTTTTTTGGTGTGTGAGAGAGAAAAGATATAATAATTAAGTGACTAAGCTACCCAATAATTAAAATGGAATTTTATTATAAACCTAAAAGAGTATTTACATCATTTCATTCATGTTTTGTAATGTAGGGGCACCTTTACTGAATAATTTTGTCCCATTTTTAATGAGTTCAGTATTCCTTTTTATTATTTTATTTATTGTTGTTATAATTTAGGTAACATGTTTGCAGTAGTGTTAATGTTGCTGGTTTTAATATATCATTACCACATTTTCACCACCACCAGAGTGCTCATTATCTTACACCAATGTCATTATATTATTTCTAATCCACCCTTTACCTCCAAATATATCCTATTTGGTAATTTGAATTTTCTAATTCAAGATCACAAGTTTGTCATTATTGCTATCCGTTCCCTTTTTGTTTTTCTATATATAGTAGATGAGTGAGATTATTCAGTATTTGTCTTATGCCCTCTGACTTTTAAATATTTATTTATTCTTAATTAAGATACCATGATTTTCAAATTGTTCATAACAGAATTGTTTCAGCATACGATATTGAAACACCAATTCCACCACCAGTGTTCCCAGGGCCCCTGAAATCCCCCATATTGTCCCCTTGTCAGGCATATAACAAATTTATTTCATACTACTTGCTCCAACAAAACAAAGAAAGGAAATGACCAGTGGAATTATCAGAAAATAAATCAACAGAAGTCAATTTGTAGTGATTAAATCTGTATGATGTTAACCCTTGTAAATAAGACCATTCAATTTATGTAATACAGTGTAGTATACTGCCTATGCTCATTTACATAACTAAGTTTTCAACTCTAGCATTGAAAACATATTGCATTACATTTTATTTTGTGTTTAAACCCATTGCGGTAATTATCATATCTTCCCTGTAATAAATGGGGTTTCTTTTAATTTTTTGCTCTTTTGTCAAGTATACTACAGATTTATTTCATATTACTTAGTCCATAAAAACTTAAAACTATGGCAAATATAATAAATAGAAAATAAATCAATAGTTCAATTTGTTATAATTAATTGCTATATATTTTTAATCTTTCTTTATCTAGTAGAGGACACCCACATTAGTGAGTGCCACATTCAATACCATGTGATGGAAAGTTTCTCCTGTTCATTAAAGAAGCTTTTTTAATACTTGCAAAACTGATTCCAAAGCTTTGAATTCCCTGAGCTGTTGTCTATCCATGATGCTCTGTATAGTTCCTAAAAATCTAAATGATATTTTAACTAGATAGAGTATTCTTTTTTTTTCTTGTCCTTGAAAAGCATTCACTTTTTATTAAGAAAAAAAAAAAACACAGCTCTTTGCAGAGTACACAAGTTATTGTATTTAACTATAGAGGCTATTTGTGCAACATACTTTTTTAAAAATTTATTTATTTTTAATTAGTGAATCACCGTGAGGGTACCGTTACAGATTTATACACTTTTGTGCTTATGCTTCCCTCATACAAAGTTCGGGAACCCATCCCTTCACCAGTGCCCATTCTCCACCACCAGTAAACCCAGCATCCCTCCCACCCTCCCCAATCCCATCTCTCCCCACCCCACCCTGCCACTGTGGCAGGGCATTCCCTTCTGTTCTCTCTCTCTAATTAGCTGTTGTGGTTTGCAATAAAGGTGTTGAGTGGCCACTGTGCTCAGTCTCTAGCCCTCATTCAGCCCGCAACTCCCTTCCCCCCACATGGCCTTCGACTACATTATAGTTGGTGATCCCTTCTCTGAGTTGCCTTTTCCCCAGAATGTGAGGCCAGCCTCCAAGCCACGGAGTCAACCTCCTGGTACTTATTTCTACAATTCTTGGGTGTTAGTCTCCCACTCTGTTATTCTATATACCATAGATGAGTGCAATCTTTCTATGTCTGTCTCTTTCTTTCTGACTCATTTCACTCAGCATGAAACTTTTCATGCCGATCCACTTAAATACAAAATTCATGACCTCCTTTTTTCTAACAGCTGCATAGTATTCCATTGTATAGATGTACCAAAGTTTCCTCAACCAGTCATCCGTTCTAGGGCATTCGGGTTTTTTCCAGATTCTGGCTATTGTAAACCCATGACATTCTTCAAAGAAATGGATCAAGCAATCCTAAAATTCATATAGAACAACAAACGTCCAAGGATAGCTAAAACAATTCTTGGGAAAAAGACGATGGGAGGCATCACCCTCCCTAACCTCAAACTTTACTATAAAGAAGTAACAATTAAAACAGCATGGTACTGGAACAAAGGCAGAGCCGTAGACCAATGGAACAGGGTGAAATATCCCTACACACAACCCGAAATGTATGATCATCTAATCTTTGATAAGGGAGCAAGAGATAGGAAGTGGAGCAAGGAAAGCCTCTTTAACAAATGGTGCTGGCACAACTGGACAACCACATGCAAAAAAATGGGCTTAGACCTCGACCTGACACCATGCACAAAAGTCAGATCTAGATAGAGTATTCTTGCTGAGATGCTCAGTTTGTTGTTTTTGTACTATGTCCTTCCATACTCTTCTTTCTGGCTTGCAGTCTCATTTAATAGATCTGCTGTTCATGTCATGGGCTTTCCTTTGTAAGTAAATTCCATTTTCGATCTTGCTCCTTTCAATATTCTGTCTTTATCTTTAGATTTTGTCATTTTGAGTATTATCTGTCTTGGAGTTTTCCCAACTGGGTAATTTTTACTGGGACCTTTAGGGTCTCATGATCTCAGAGCCTATAATCCTCAGCTTTGGGAATTCTTATTGATGATTTCATTAACTATTGTTTCTTCACATTTGCCTTCCTGCTCTTCAGGGACTCGAGCGATTCTTACATTGTTCCTCTTAAAGTCATCCTATAATTCTCTAGTATTTTTTTCCATTTTTTTGCAGATTTTTTTCTATTTTCCACTTTCTGCTATTTCCCAGTGGTTTCCTCCTCGGATTGAAACCTCCTTGAAACCTTAATCCTTTGCTCAGCTTCTGTTGTTCTGTTGTTCAGAGCTTCTATTGATGCTTTTATGTCACCTACCATGTTCTTCATTTCTATTATTTTTGACTGTAATAGCTTTTTTTTGTTTTGACTCATACTTTCTTGTGCTTTGCTAATTACCTATGCTATCATTTCTTTGAATTCATTGAATATTCTTGCCATAGTGTCACCAAGGGCACTGTCTGGGGATTTACTGGTGTTATGTCTTCAGCGATATTGTTTCTGCTCATTGAGTTTGGTGGGCTTCTACATGTCTTCCCCAATGGTTTTCTAGTGTTCTTGTGCTGGGGTGAGTTTCTGTAGTTAGCCCCTGGGAAGGTAGTGAGGGATTAGCTAGAGATTGCTCTCTGTTTTCTCTGCCTGTCCTCTGCGAATGACAGGAAGAATAACCGTGAGCAGCATGAAATTTGTTGACTAGAACTATCGCTTCAGGGGCTGGTGTGACCCGGAGTATGACACAGGTCTCGTGTGAAGGCTGCTGGTACTCCCCACAAGGAACCAGCTCTTCTTCGGTTGGAGCTCTGCCTCCCATTTAGAACAGGCTGGATGCTGTCAGCCACAGGCAAGCCTCGCCTGGGATTTTGGAGCAGCAAGCAGAAAGTCAGCCCTCTGATTTATTTTATTTAACATGATGAATAACTTTCAATTCCATCCAGGTTGCAGTGAACTGCTGGGTTTTCCCTCTTCTTTCAACTACCTAATATCCCTCTGTGTGTGTGTGTGTGTGTGTGTGTGTGTGTGTGTGTGTGTGTGCGCGCGCGCGCGCGCGCGCGCATGCGCGAGCGCTCCTGACAGTTTGTTTATCCACTCATCTAGTAGTTAG
This sequence comes from Sorex araneus, assembly GCF_027595985.1. Lineage (NCBI taxonomy): Eukaryota > Metazoa > Chordata > Mammalia > Eulipotyphla > Soricidae > Sorex > Sorex araneus. The sequence goes on from NC_073306.1 coordinate 170,213,693, forward strand.
ACATTTTTGTTATTTTGAAATCCTCATTATTATACTAAGCACTGCAATGAATATAGATTCTTTTAAAGTGACGCTGGCAAAGAAAAACTGTCTGGGCGGGACGCTTTTGAGTCAATGCCGGGTGTCAAGTATACATGCATGAAAATGCAATAAGGATTTTCAAATTTGATGACAGTATTTCTATTTAATATTTTGTTTGTTGTTTTACTTTTGCTTTTTGGTTTGTTTGTTTATTTAGGGGGCACGGCCAATGGTACTCAGGAACTACGCCTATCTTTGCACTCAGAAGTCACTCCTGGCAGATTTTGGGGGACCATGTGAGGTCCTGAGGATCAAATCTGGGTCAGTCATGTGCAATACAACTGCCCTGCCTGCTGTACTGTGTCTCTGGGCCCAGTATTTCCTTTGAATTCATGGCTTCTTGTGACAATATAAAACGTGAGTTCCAAAATTAATGATAGTATTTATTATGTAATGCATCTTAGTGTTAGTAAGGGGTTTATATGTACTAAGTAAAAAGCCTTATCCTACACTTTGCAGTGTGAGACACAGAAGCTCAGGGTGATTAGATAACTTGCCTAATGATGGAGCTGGGATATAAATTTAGGTATACTGACTACAGACAATATATTCTTAACTTCTGTGCCATGTTGCTTCTTTGGAGGAGGAGAGAGGAAGTGAGGGAAATTCTAATTTCAAGTCAATGTAGCGAGAGAGCAGGGATGTCTATTAAATCAATAAACCCTTATATTAAAGCAAAGTCAAAAGAAACAGAAACTTAGTAAAGATGGGAGTGTATGTTTCTGTAAATCTCCTGAGAAGAATTAAGGTTCCATGGAGAGGAGGGCAGAAAATGTCAAGGTTAGTCTGTGACAACTTCTTGTTCTCAGAAAAGACGGCTACATCAAGCTTGTTTATTGTAAGTCGAGAGAAAAAATCTAGATCCAATGAGTTTCCATTAGCTATCTCTATTGTTCCCAACCAGACTGCAGGGATGGTACTGTGAAGAAATCTTGAGTTCAATTGTTGAAATGAAATGAGGTGGAAAATGACTCTGAGTTTGTGATGATGTTGAAAATGAAAAGAACATTATAAAACATATTGAAGAAACTCATATACAAGTGAGTTATTTTACGAGTGAAAAATGACCACCAACATGAATCAATAATCTAGGATGGATATCATTAGTGATTTGACCTCTCCATCAAAGTTATGTGTGCAGGACAGTTGAAATGGCTAGGGAACTATGGTCCCAGGATTCAAGATCAGAAATATTTCCCAATAAAGGGCACTAAATCAGAGGGCAGATATTGATTTACTGCAGAGAAATGGCCTTTCTGGAAGGACATAACCTTCCAGATCTATTTAGGAGGCATGGACCCAAAAGAGCCTGGATATGTATAAATATAGATGGTTAATAATACACATTTTCCCCCTAAGTTTTTGCTAGTGATGTTCTGATGATTAAAGTTCTGGGCACAGCAAAAATAGATTCCTTCTGTCCAGAAGTCTCTGTCCTTGCACATATATAGTGTCTAGAGACCTCATCTACTATGGAGACTGCTGTGAGTTGGGGCATCTCTTCCTTTTTTGAGTGATCAGTTCATTTCCAATCACCATTTTTAAAAATTCTTGGTGAATTCAAAACTAAATTGAATCCAGTACTATACTGACTGTGTTAATAATATCTTCTCTCTGATTTGTTGTATTTTTGAGATATTATGGCATGTAGTGTGCCTTAGTTCTTTAATACCTGGTAGATTTTACAGTGCCCATTTCTGTACCTGTATTCCTTGATTTGATAGATTAATTTGAATCAAGTTATATAACTATAATAATGGCAAACTAATAGGATTGCTAACTATGGCGTCTGGAACTTAGTAAAGTCTCAAACTATTGTCTTTTGTTATTTTTATTGCCCTTGAATAAGTATTAAATGGGTATTCTAGAATAATTCACATTATTGAAATAATGACAATGGTTAGTCTTTATCATTGCAAATTTCTTTATCACTAATGTTAGCTTATGTGTCACAAAGTCATTACCCAGCTACACTCTAGAATTTTTTGTTTTTACTTTTTAGGTCATACCCAGCAATGCACAGGGGTTACTCCTGGATCATGCACTCAGGAATTACTCCTGGCAGTGCTAGGGGGATCATATGGGATGCTGGGAATCGAACCTGGATCGGCCATGTGCAGGGCAAAGGCCCTACCTACTGTACTATCACTCCAGCCCCCACTCTAGATCTTTGACCATTATTTGGAATAGGTGTAAAGTTCAATAATTTGAAGGCATATTTAAAGAATAATATTTATCTATTAGTTTCTATCATTCATGAAGTATACACAATTTCTACATAAGAAACCATGTGTAGGTTTTTAATCCAGTAGAGATAGTTATTTTGAATTCATAATTTATCTTCTCCATAGCATCAAAGAAATAACTAAGCAACTCCTCATTATATTAAGAGAAAATCAGAAAGTCTATTTCATACTTCAATATTGGAGAATGTTTATGTTTATCCAGACCTGGACTAGAGCAATAGCACAGTGGATAGAGTATTTGCCTTGCATGCAGCGGACCTGGGTTTGATTCCTCCCTCCCTCTCAGAGAGCCCAGCAAACTACCAAGAGTATCCCACCCACAAGGCAGAGCCCAGCAAGCTACCCATGGCGTATTCAATATGCCAAACAGAGTAACAACAAGTCTCACAATGGAGACGTTACTGGTGCCCGCTGGAGCAAATCAATGGGCAACGGGACTACAGGGCGACTTATCCAGATAGGTTCCAAACACTAGTTCTCTAGCAGGTCACTGTAATATATGGTTTAGAGTATCATAGTGCTGGGGCCTCAGGTCAGAGAGTTCAAAGGACTGAAGTGCACACTTTGCACACAGGAGCCCATTGCTCAGTCTCAGCAAGGTCTTCCTAGCACCCATAATTGTGGCCCCAAGTAAATGAAATCTACTATCTCTTAATATATATCATTTTGTTCATTATCATTAAAACTTAAATGATAGACATCAACAGCTGTCTTGCCCTTTCCCTAGATACTGCTCACATATTAATATTTAGTTGACCCTAAGACTACTAGAAGGACAATGGGAAGGATTCCAAGTGCCCAATCAATGAAACACTAATTACTATTTTAATCAATGCTTAAAAGTAATGTGCATCGAATTAACAAAAGTTACATCTCTTAATAACAAAAACTGTTTCCTATCATTCTACAATAGATATAATCTAAATAAGTTCTTTCAATTGATCTAAATTTTGTACTCATTCATACCACTCAATCATCCAGATATTACAACATGAAGTATGCATGTACTATAAAATATGAGCTATATTTTTATCCACTGTTATTACAGTCTACCTCAAAAATTGACTTTGGCAATACTCTATCATCCTGTCATCTTCAATTTTACAGCTCTGGTGCCCTTAATAAATTTATGGCTGAGGGAAATCTGCAGAATCAGAATACCGCCCCTAGAAGGAGTTGAGCATTGGCAAAAAGTTAAATGGCCTTTACCCAGCCGGAAAAGATTTTAGACCCAAAGATTAATGTCAAAGCCATCAATCCAAACCACAAATCAGATTGGTATGACTTATGACCTCCCTACAAGCTCTTTAAAATTCTCATGGGCTGGATTGATAATGCAGTGGGTCGGTGGCTTGCCTTGCATACAGCTGACTCAGGGTGGATCAGCAGCATTCCATGGGGTTCCCCAGTTCCTGCCAGGAATGATCCCTAAGCCCCTAAGCACAGAGCCAAAAGTAAGCCCTGAGAACTGTGGGTATGCACCCCCACTCCAAGAATTCTACTTCATTTCTAGAAATAATGAAGAGAAATTGAAAGTAAATCAGGGCACTGCTTCTTAATTGGCATATTCTTTAGATTCTTCTTTGTGGAAAGAATGCAACTGGTTTCTGTGAAGCAAAGATTAATAGGCTCTGACGGCTGTCAAGAATCACAGAAAAGTAGAGATAAACTTAAGCCAAAATCTCAAGTGAGATATTGAAACCCAACCAAGTTGGATACCAGGTATAAGGATTCTCCAGATTGGTAAGTGGCAGCTTTAGTGAAGAAGCTATTTAGTGATAAAACATTGTCTTGGATAGCAAGCCAGATAGCCCAAGACACACACTAGACATTCAAGGATGCATCCTTGGAGCAGCTCTTGGGAAAACACAGTTTTCATTGTAGGAGAAGGGATAAAAGGCCTCCAATCACTCCAGAGAAAACGTCGTGATGGACACATGCAGTGAAGGAGGAGTTGAGCGTCCTCAGAGTGCCTGGGCACAGCTTAAAGCTCCACTCAGAAGTCACAACATTCTTCTTAATTGTCCTCAAGATGGGAATGTGGAGGAGACTGTGTTCAGTAGGGACTCTCGCCTGTTGTAGGAAAAAGACAGGAAAGGAATGAGTAGGATGTATTTACATACGCTATGCTAAGCTTTACAAATTAGCTTCATTGATACATCTCAAAAACGAGGAGTGCAGCTCAAAATATTTACCAACTACAGTTTGGACAGTACAATTCTGTGCAACTTACCTGCTTTACCGATGAGTACCAGCAGTGGGCGCTCTACTCAAGAGGCAAATTGAACACAGCGTGGCAAGAAACGGTGAGAGCAGTGTAGTGGCAAATGGAGGCTGTAGGTGAGAAAATACAAAGCACATCAAGACTTCTGTTTGTCTTTGCTGTGCAAGACGAACTCTGTTGCTACAGAGTGATAACAGCCACTTAGAGCCATTGGGAGTTGGCTGTGCTGTGATGGTTCTAAGCCATCCAGAGGCTCCTCATTGGTAAATTCTAAAACACTGGCGTCTTAGGTATATAACTGACCTGCTGGAATTTGAGGGATGATTGTAATGGTTTATTTCAAAAGCCTACAGAGTCAGAAAGTGCTAAATGCTGAATGTTGAAATATTTGTATGTGGAATGGGAGGTACTCCAGTGGCATCCAGTTGTTCCAGTGCTAATCAAACTGTGATTAAGTGAAATGTATGTGCGTGCACACACACATGCACACCCCACACACACACCCTTCTCTCCTGTACATGCACGCACAATTTTTATTCAAATATTATAGCACTTTTTTTCTCTTCAGTCTTTCTAATTGCCTATTATGTTACATAATTTTTATCATTCAAAACCTTATTTATAACCCCCCCTTAGAATATCAGTTTCATAATATTGAGCTGGGTTTTGTTTGCTTGACTTTGTTTGATGGTTTTTTTCTGTTTGGGTTTTCTTGGGGGAGGAGCTTGTTGCTCCATCAAGCTTCATGGTTAGAACATCTTGGGGCACATAATGATTTTAATAGAAAATTTACAAACAGTTGATAATGATCTTTGTATTAACAGGAGTTAATCAGTCTTATTAGACATATTGTAGGCAGGTAGATAGGGATCCCTGAAGATGTGTAGTAGAAAAAAACAACATGTCTCAAAGTTAAACTCGCCCAGAGACTTGGAGACCTGTGAAATTTAAGAAACCTACTGAGAAGGCTGGAGACAGCTTTGAGGTTCAGAAGGAAAGACCCGGAGCAGCAGGTGGACACTGGGAGGAGCAACTCCAAGGCAGGAACAAAGGCCAGGATAAAGATATCAAAGCGTTAGGGCTAGTACAGTGGGTAGGGCGTTTGCCTTGCATGCAGATGACCCAAGTTCAATCCCTGGCACCCTATATGGACCCTAGGCCCACAAGGAGTTAGCTCTGAGCACTGCTTGGTGTGGCCAAAAAAAGCAAACAAAAACCCCACTAACTTTGCAAAGGGCATGATACCTCCCCCATCCTGGGAGTTACCCTCATCTCTATGTGAGAGGTGGAATTTCTTTCTTTTACTTTTGAAGCATTCTGCACTTAGGGGCTTTGACCACGTCTAGATGTGCACTTAACTCTTCTCACTTTGGAGAAGACTGTGTTCTTTCTTGAGTATTCCTTCTCCTCTCTTTTTCACAAATTAACTTATTTTGTTTCACTATTCATCTCCCATCTCAAATTATTTTCTGTTAGGACAGGTGATGGGCCAATGTACTCAGAGGTTAGAACTAACTCTCTTTTCCTGCAAAGAACAAATTGCTCACATTTACTTGAGAAATTGGGTGGCAGGGATTAATTCCTGCACCATGTAGATCGAGTGGAACTCAGGTGCAGTCTGATGAATTCCTAGTGGGGCGGTTGAGTTGCATTTGTCTATGCCACGGAGGTGCTCAGGCAGAGCTGGTCACTCTTGACTCTCCCAGATACCTACCCAGGTAACCAAGGCATGTGAAAAGAAAGGCAGTAGAGTCCCCTCTTGAGGCTGCTCTCATCACTTCAAGTAAGTCACAGGAACAGAAGGCATTTTATATGAATTGCCTCATTATTTTTTCTATTCTTATGGGTGAGTTCAACAATAGTCACTTAAACGCTGACTCCACAGCACCCCAATCTGGCATTCCAACAGGGTGCCTCCATGTTTGCTCAAAAATCGTCCTAACCAGGGGCTGGAGTGATAGCACAGCGGGTAGGGTGTTTGCCTTGCATGCGGCCGACCCAGGTTCTATTCCCAGCATCCCATATGGTCCCCTGAGCACCACCAAGAGTAATTCCTGAGTGCATGAACCAGTAATAATTCCTGTGCATTGCCAGGTGTTACCCAAAAAGCAAAAAAAAAAAAAATTGTCCTAACAATACATCACCCTGAGGGAACTGTCTCTGCCATATCTGGTTTTCTGTCCCTTCTCCTCCTGATCCATGCCTCAAAACACAAAGCAGAACTGGTTGTCCAGGCAAACATTCATCCTAGTGTTATTTTATGCTTCTCTCATAGCCAACAGTCCCCATGATGTAGAGTAGTATTTCAGTCCATGCAGGAGGAGGAGATGCCCCCTTTCTCTCCAATGTTGCTCCACTCCAGCCTCAGATCCAAGTATTTTTTTTTTATTTTGTCACCTTCTGTCTTTTATCTGTCTACAGTGATCAAAATCAAACCTATAGGACCAGAACAGTAGCCAAGAGCAGAGACCCTCTCAACCTTTCCCATCTCAGTCCTCTTTCCTTATGCCTATTTCATGAGTTGCTCTGAAAATTTCTTTTCTCTACATTTAGGAAAACCAAGTCTCATTTACATTAGTCACCAACTCACCCATTCTACACATGCCAAATTCTACATTCCAGTTTGAATTCTTTTTAGATACCTTTGTACCCTACAGCAATGCCATCAGGTAGACACTAGGATTCACACTTACAGATGAAGAAACTGACATTTATTCAGTTAGAAAAAAATTGCTTAAAACCACAGAGTTAGGATGTGATGAAAGTAGTATTCAGTCTCATAATTTTTCTTTTATCTCATATCTGTGTTCTAAATAACACATATCTTATTAAAACAAACATACTAAACAACATAATTTTTCCCCAAGAAACATTCTAATATGGAAAGAAGGGAACAAACTTAACTCTTAAGTGGATGGCAGAAATAGGTAAAGGAACCCGAATATGGTTTGTAATGAGCACGAGCTAAACTGTAGTCATTTCCCTTGTAGCAAGGTGGACTTTGATTCAGCTTCAAAACCAGAACTCCATCATTCTTCCACAATTAACAAGACTAAGGACAGCATTCAGCCACAGAAAATAGAGCTTGGAAGGACACGCTAACACAGCCCCGCCCTCATCTCATCTCTCCCTGTTGAACCCATCCAGTCTGTTTTCTTTTAAGCTGTTATACCGCATTAAATTGTGACTTTAAGAATACAGATCACTTTCCCAAATTGTTGCTAATTCAATTTCTAAAAACTATGTAATCAGATACTTTGAATGCGCAGAACTGGTTTGTAATTGGCAAGTGAAAGAGACCAACTTAAAACTTGGAAAAATTTTAATTTAATTCAGATGAACTCTTGGACTTCACCCGCAGGAGAGACTGTCCATATAAAAGTGGAAAGGGCTTTGTCTCATTACATTTATTTATAGTGCACATCTTTCTCTATTTTAGAGGCATAGCACATGCTTGTAGCGATTACAAATGTTTTTAATTAATTTAGAAACAACCTTTAATCATCTCATTCATCTTTCTGATAGTAAAAGATACTCTCTGGTTTATTACTCTTTTTGTTTTGTAACTTTAAATTTCTCAAAATTATGGGCAGCTTAACGCTTTCCTTAGAAATTAAATCAGAAGAAGGAAAAAAAACGGATGTGTATAAAATAATAATTAAGTTTAACTCCAGCTCAGCTCTTCATAAGTCTCCAAAAATACCTTGCAAATGCTATAATTCAGGCAAATTTAGAAAGCTACTGTATCAGCGCATATTAAAAGAGTGTCAAGGGAAAATGCAAATTTACATGCCTGAGGCAAAGACTGTGCCAAAACTCAGGAGGCTACAGAGAAAAGTTAAAGCATTAACAGATGCTAGATTGGGCATATTAGCATAGAGTTTCTTCAGTGTATAAACCTGGGAGAGGAGAAAACTGAATTATTTGTAAAGGGATTGTTCTAGTCCACTCTCAATGACTCTATCACTATTCTCCTCCCTCTTTTCTTGGGTAATTCCTTTGATATTGGTTCACTTCCGGCACTTTCTTCTCTCCCCTTGATTTCTGCTTTCTCCTTTCAACCCACAGAATTGTATGAGGGCAGGAAACAGGAAGTGGTAAAAATGTTCTAGTCCCCTTTCCTGTCTCAGATCTCAGGACCGACAGACTAGCTCAGGTAAGATTTAGCCTTTAAAAAGATATTGGGGACAAAGAGCATACGTCACAGCATGGACCTTGCATGAGACTCATTCCAGTTAAATCCCTGGCATTACATGGTTTGATATATAGATTATACATATCCACATATTTGAACAGGATAAATTAATAAGGTATAAATATATATAATATTTTAACAAACAAGAAGGACTATGGAGTTATGATCTCCACAAGTCAAGGTCTCAGCCAGTTTTAACTATATTTGTTTGTTTGGGAGCTTAACATAGAACCTTACAACTGGTGTGTGTGTGTGTGTGTGTGTGTGTGTGTGTCTGTGTGTCTGAGTGTGCGTGACTTTTATGATGCAAAATGTTTTATGATGTGTGTATAATAAAGCTGAATTTATATACCATATACTTGGTTCTCCATTTTGAAATTTCTTGACTCCAATTGATCTTAGGTTTCATTAGGGCTCTAGTCTTATTATTCTCATCTTTTACAGTGTTCTATAACATATTAATTCTTTTGGTAAAAGCATAGTAAACATTCCAGTATTGTATGTGGTCCATAAGAAAGACGTACGTAATCAAAGATGGAAGAGGCAATAATAATTCATTACCATTTTCTTATAAGCAAAATAAAGGTTTGCTTAAGGAAGTAACAGAATCTGGTTACATTCCATAAGGGCTCTGTAAAGAAATATTTTCCCACAAAAGGTGTTAGGGGCTGGAGACAGGGGTTAACATTCACACATTGAATTCAGTCAATGCAGGATTCATCCCCATCACCATATGATCCCCTGAGAGGGACCAGAGTGGCTCTGGAAGCCCCCAAGCACACACCAGTGAGCTGGGAAATCCCTAGCACCACACCACAGGGCCCTAGCAGTGCCACATCCTCTCAGGTTCTTGCATTGAACTCTGAACCCAGTTGACCAAGAATTGTTAGGAAGGGCCCTAGGCCCTCTGTGTACCACTTGGGAGACCAAAAGAAGGGTCTAAGCAATATTACAATTACAGTGGGTAAGGCATTCGCCCTTGCATATAGCCAACCCAGGTTCAATCCCAGGCATCTTATATGGTCCCCCAAGCCCTGGCAGGAGAGATCCCTGAGCACACAACCAGGAGTAATCCCTGAGCATCTCTAATATGGTGAAACAAAGAGAAGAGAGAAGAAGGGAGGGGAGAGGTAACTAACTTTCATTTTTATTGAATCACCGTGAGATATAATTACAAAGCTTTCATGTTTGAGTTTCAGCCATAAGATGATCAAACACCCATCCCTTCACCAGTGCACATTTTCCACCACCAATGTCTCCAGTATCCCCCCTCCCACCCCTCACCACCACCTCCTCCCCCCCACCTCCCACCCCCACCTCTGTGGCAGACAGTTTCTCCCATACTCTCTACTTTGGGGCATTATGGTTTGCAATATAGATACTGAGAAGCTGTCACATTTGGTTCTTTATCTACTTTCAGCACACATCTCCCATCCCAATTGATCCCTCCAATCATCATTGACTTAGTGATCCCTTCTCCATCACAACTGCTTTCTCTCCCAGCTCAGGGGGCAGGCTTCCAACCATGAAGCAACATTCCTGGCCATTGTCTCTACTGTCCTTGGGTATTAGTCTCATATTACATTATTTTATATACCACAAATGAGTGCAGTTATTCTACGTCTGTCTCTCTCTTTCTGACAAATTTCATTGAGAATGATACTCTCCATGACCATCCATTTATAAGCAAATTTCATGACTTCATCTTTTCTAACAGCTGCATAGTATTGCATTGTGTAGATGTAGCAAAGTTTTTTTAACCAGTCACCTGTTCTTAGGCACTCAGGTTGTTTTCAGATTCTGGCTATTGTAAATAGTGCTGCAATGAACTTATAGGTGCAGATGTCATATTTAATGTGCTGCTTTTTCACTCTCAGGATATATTCCCAGAAGTGGTATTGCTGGGTCACATGGGAGCTCAATTTCTAGTTTTTAAGAAATTCCTGTACTGTTACCCAAAAAGGCTGGCCAGTCAGCATTCCCACCAACCATGAAAGAGAGCCCCTTTCTCCCCACATCCGCACGAGCACTGGTTCTTTTTAATGTCCGCAGGTCTCAGTGGTGTGAGATGATATCTAATTGTTGTTTTTATTTGCCTCTTCCTGATGATTGGCAATGTGGAGTATTTATCATGTGCCTTTTGTCCATTTGTATTTCTTTTTTGAGGAAACTTCTGTTCATTTTTTCTCCCCATTTTTTTTTGATGGGGTTGGAGGTTTCTTTCTTGTACAATGTTACTAGTGTCTTGTATATCCTGGATGTTAACCCCTTATCTAATAGATACTTGAGAAATATTCTTTCCCATGCCATGGGCTCTCTCTGTGTTTTGGTCACTGTTTCTTTTAAGATGCAGAAACTTCTTAGGTTAATGTAATCCCATTTGGTAACTAACTTTTTTCACTCAGATCAGTTATGCACCAAACTTAGAGCCCTGCTTTCCTATCTCAGAATTGATGATCAAGTGTAATTATAATGTAGAATGTATGCTCAGAGTTTAGGATCATAGAATATTTGCATACCCCGTAGCAGGCTACCAACACTCTCTGATGAATCTGACCTTGAGAAAAGTATGGACCGTGAGAGAGGTGCTGACTGCTGCACACGTGTTGTCTCATTCAGGCCACACAACGGCCTCGAGAGATAAGTTATTTTTCTAACTTCAATTTTTAAGACATAAAACTGGATTGTTGAAAGAGTAAAGAAGTTATCTGTATCACTTATATCACTTGTCATCCTGTTATTCATCGATTTGCTCGAGTGGACACCAGTAACGTCTCCATTTGTCCCTGTCAAGTGCTAGTGTAACCCAACGGCATCTGCTCCCTCCAGGAACATAAAGAGCCTCAAACTGTTTATTCAGGGTCTTGGTGAAGAAATCTGACCATTTGTAGGTGGGCAGCCACGCGGTCTGTTGACATCCCGTGGAATCCAGTCTGTAATAGCTCTAGTCCAGCAGTCCTCTCTGAATCTCATTACATGTCCAGCCCATCTGATTTTTGACGCCCTGGCAAATGAGACAGCATTCCAGATTCTTTATTGTCGATAGAGGTCGGAACTCTGGATTCCTTCTCTCACTTGGGTGGAACATTATACTCCAAGTATAGCTCTTTAGATTCCTCTTTGGGGTACCTGAATAGTGTTCTCATCCTGTTTTCATAGGGCCTAGGTCTCCGAGGCATATGTTAGTGCAGGGAGACTGGTGGAGTTGAAAAGATGTGCCCAGAGCTGGAGGTTCTTTGTCCTCTTAACCACTTCTTCGACACTCTTGAAGGCGTTCCATGCTGCTCTCTTCCTCCTGCACAGTTCTGGCGCCAAATTGTTTCTCATGTTGAGTTCTCGACCAGGTACACATAGCTGCTGCATTCGGAGGTGTTTGTTTCATTGAGAGAAAATGGAACATCGGAGACTAGTTTGTTTTTCATGAGCATTGTTTTGCTGAGATTCAGCTGCAGTCCTACTTTTCCACACTTGCAGTCGAAGTTGACAAGCATTTGTGCCGCTTGGCTAATGTTTGATATTATTAGAATAATCTCATCAGCAAAGCAGAGGTGGTGTAGTTGCTGACCATCTATCTTCACTCCCATTCCTTTCCAGATTTAAATAAAGAAGTTATAAAAGTTAAATAATCAATGCCAGAACAAAAAGTAGTACATTTGTCTGATTATTTACCTCAACTCTTTAGGAGTAAGCCATAAAATTATCTGAAATTCCATCCCCTGTCATCTTTCCCGTCATTTCCTTTAATTCTAAAACCTGAGTTTCCAGATCTCACTCCCCATGGATTCTTCTTACTGTTTCCTGTTTTTCCATTTTTTTGTTTTTTTTTTGTGATTGTTGTTCGTTTTGTTTTGTTGGGGCCAAATTCGATGGTGCTCAAGGCTCACTCCTTGCTCAGGCATTATTCCTAACAGGACAAAAATGACTCTATGTGGTGTCAAAAGTGGAACCCGGGTCAGTTGCATTCAATAGAAGTGTCATAGCCCCAGTACTAGATCGCCTGTTCCTCCTTCTTCCTCTTTCATTTTAGGTTGCTTCTATCTAGTTCCCTTCAATGACTTCATCTTGTGTAAAATGGAGGTTGCCCAACAAGGCAAGGATCTAATGAAATCAATCTTGAAGGTAAGGTTCAACATAATCTAAAACTTACATATCAAAAGCTAAGTTCCTAAAGTTCCTTTATCTTAAGTCAATCTCCAGGGTAAAATACATTGGTGCCTTAGACATACAAAAACAAGTGACAGATGGGGGAGAATATCAGTCTTAACAGTTGGTGTTATACATTTTATGGCCTAACTATAATTCAACGAAGATAAGAAATATGCTAATTCAGAAAACACTGGGGAATATAACATTTGACTGATGATCTCCTCATCAGAAGCATGGAGTTCTTTTTTTGAGTTAGAGTGACAGAAGTAAGTACACTGAAAGAAAGACATCTGATGCAATACTCCTTTGACTTCACTACAGATATCAAGTCTGCTGTCACTACCATTTGCAGAGATCCCATTTTATTTATACCCACTACACCTGACATAAATAACGCAAATAGAGGTTGTGACTGATAACAGACTAAAAGTTTATGCTCCTGCAAATTCACTAGAGACCTTTACTCATTATCTCGAACTTCATAAGAAAATATTTAGAGGTGGGGGCACAGATAGGCATTTTAATTTAGGACAGATCATAAATTAAAAGTCCCAGAGTGGATTTATGTTCCTATAATAAAAGAAGTTCCTATAATAAAGGAGCTCATCTGTATGAGAACACAAGAAGGCAGCTGTCTCCAAACCAGGTTTGGGAACCTTATAATGGATCCAATCTGCTAAAAGATGAACTTAGATTTTCCAGTCTCCAGAACTATGAGAAATAAAAATCTGTTGTTTAATCTAGCATTTTCACATATGTTTGTATATATATGAATATATACAAGGATCTTATGACAATATATACAATATATATACAATACATACAAGAAGCTTATGACAAAGTCTAAATATTCTTTGGTAGGAATTTGCTCCAAGCACTGAACATTGTGCATAATTAGAAACCTACTCACTAAGAGCTGCTGGTATGATGAAAGTTAACACAAGAAAGCACTGTAAAGGTAGGGAGGAGAACAAGAAATTTGGAGAGAGAATCATGAGGAAGCTCTGGTTGAACTGAATCCTGGCATACAATTAAAGTGATGCTAATACTAGAAAACAAGAATCCTTGCAGTTGACAGTTGTCCAAAGTCTCTTGTCTGAGACTTCTCAGTAAGCAAAAAAGAAAAAAAAAAAGGAAGGCGTCAGGATGTCAGATCACCAATGATTCTTTAGAAATTGAATTTAGACAAGCTTTCTAGTATTCTCTCCTCCTGCAGCTAAAGCCCACACAGACACCTTAAATAACAATGCCCCAACTTTCCAACGTTGGAGTCAGCAAAGAAGCGAAGACCTCATGGAGGGAGGGCTGAATCTCTTTTTGCTATTGTAATTTGTCACTATTAAGCCAATATCATTTAAATAGACTATTATTTAAAAAAATAGACTGCAGACTTTGACAGAAAGAAGTGGACACAGGTGAAGGAATTGGTGTTGGAACAGTGTATGCCTGAAACTCAACCATGAATTTACTTTGTAACTTTGTAATTCATGGTGATTGAATAAAGAAAATTAATAAATAAAAGGGAATAGTGATTTATTTTTAATTCCATGCTAGAGAAACTCTATCTCTCTCTCTTTCTCTCTCTCTTTCTCTACACACACACACACACACACACACACACACACACACACACACACACTCCACATTCACTTCACAGACCATACAGCTATCCAGAACTATCTCAGAATTTCTAGATTAGGATTCCTGGTTTCTATCAGAAAATTTCTCTCATTGAAAATGACTTACTGATCTACCATGACCTGATATTCAGGTTCTGGGTGGTAACTTTACTCTGTTTCATCAACTCTTTTCAAAGTAATATGTTTCTCCTCATTCATCGTGGTATCTTTTTTCCTCTTCTTCATATCTTTGTACTATTTGGGAACCCATGTGATGCTGAGCCACTTTCATGGCTTACTCCTGGCTCTGTGCTCAGGATCACTTTCCTGGTGGTGCTCGTACTGTTGGGATCTGAGTGTACTTAGCCTAAGGTACTATTATCTCTCTAGGCCCACGTCACTCCTTTCTTTTCCATTGCTTGAAGGGAGGGACTGAGAACCCCAAGTGGACTTCCCCAAGGTAAACACTGGCCCTGCTGACTTATGTTAGGACACCTATTTCTGGCCTTCACTGCCCTTTGCCATCCTTGGGTTCTGGCTTCTTAGCCAAGACCTCCAGAAAGCCTTGTACAAAAATAAGGATGAACAAATACCTCACTTCAACTCTTTATGTAACTTTCTAAGGACAATGCATCAATACAATGTTTAGTAAGTCACTTTATATTTTTTTTAGTTTTGGGGTCACATCCAGAGATGCACAGGGGTCACTCCTGGCTCTGCACTCAGGAATTACCCCTGGCAGTCCTCAAAGGACCATATGGGATGCTGGAAATTGAACCCAGGTCGGCCACGTGCAAGGCAAATGCCCTACCTGCTGTGCTATCACTCCAGCCCCTCTTAGCTTGGACCTTATAGCAATATAGGTTTAAACACTAAGAGGGCTCTAAGACCATATGCCTCCTATTTGAACGGAGTCCAATTTTCTAACAAAGTCCTGCTGTTTAGTAATTGCATCTCTTTAAGAGTTAACTTCATTCTTCTTCTGTAAAATAGGAACACTAGAGTGTTTCTAGATGCACAGTTTTTCTTAGAGTTGTTTTGAAGTTAGCATTAAATGTTTTATTGACCTGGTCACAGTGTCCAACCTGGTGAGAATTCAACCAAGGCTGCTGTTAGAGAGAGCTTAATTGTTCTACCCAAGTCTTCCAGCATGATTCTATGGGGGGTGGGGGGAGGTAAGGGAGGAAAGGGTTAGTATCTTGATTTCCTGTCTCCTGGTAAGGTGCAATCTCTTCGGCACTACTGGTTTGCAGATAGGAAGAATGAAATTGAAGGAAAGAAGGCAAAATCAGTGCAAGAAGAAAGAGAAAGGAGGAAGGAAGGAAGGAAGGAAGGAAGGAAGGAAGGAAGGAAGGAAGGAAGGAAGGAAGGAAGGAAGGAAGGAAGGAAGGAAGGAAGGAAGGAAGGAAGGAAGGAAGGAAGGAAGGAAGGAAGGAAGGAAGGAAGGAAGGAAGGAAGCAATTTTTAAAAAATCCACCGATACTCCTCCCCTCCCCTGAGAAAAATGAGTAGTGCTAGAACTACTGCAGTGACCCAGGCAATGGTCTTTTATATAAATGGTAACAAAAGAAAAACTGTCCCTTTCTCAATTTTGCTTATTAGCCAAAACAAAAATAACTCAGCTCTGTCACAGCTAAATTTAGGTTTTCCTCCTTCCTCTCTCTCATCTATTCCATATCCATCCTTCAGTTCTACCTTCACAATTCCAGAGTGAATTAAACTTATACTGATAACTGAACTTAGACCTTGCTGGGAAAGATGTCGAGAGCCGTTCTGGGAACCTGAAGACAGTGGTGTTCCGGGGACGCTCCTGATGGAAACAGGGCTGGAGGGGGTTCTGGATGCAACTTTGACTCCATCTTCCTTGGTCAAGCCCCACACACGGTGGCTAGCACGTTATTGAGACCTCGGAAAGTTAGCTGTCTACTTTATTTCCTTAAGATTGGTTATGTCTGTCCCTCTGATTATCACTCACAGGTTATGTCCAATGCTTGGAAATAACATCAAGAGGAGGAGGGGCTATGGCTATTGATAATCTTCATGCAAATGAGAGAAAAGCACTTCCTGTCAGGATCCAGGGTTTAGCTTGCAAAGCGTAAGCTGAATTTCAGTTCTTACTTTCCTCTCTTCCCTAGGTATCTTTGTGCAAAGAAAATAATCACAACAACAAAAATGACAGTAGGTGAGTATTGCCTTATATAGCAGTTCTAGTGCTCAGTATTTCATGACCTCTTTCCTGATCTTACCCCCATAACCGTTTACTTGGCAAGTAGGTTGTGATTTGTAGCAAATATCTCAATGTAGTCTTGAGTTAGGGGCAAAGTAATAATTTCTTAGTACAGTTAAAAGTTCAGTAAAGTATCATATAGTCAAGTACCGAAGGCATAATGATTAGGTTCATCTTTTCCTAAACACGTTTGTTAATGTTTTCCATGTACTATTACTTTTAGCCATAATCTATAAGGAATACTTTTTATTTTATACGTGAGAAAAGTTTTAGCGAGAGAGCATTAATTTAGGGTGTTGGATCAAAGTTTTGAACCCCTGTTGATCTAACTATTCTTACCTAAATTTCTAGACCAATAGAATATGAGTCATTACAAATTTTATTGCTGTGCAGTAATAATACTATGCAATCGTATCCCTATGGATAAGACTATAATATTTCACTTTTCAGTTATTCTGGTTATAACTCAACCTCGTGTCAATGTGCCTTCAACACACTTTCTAATATTACCCCTCCCATCAACAGATTTCCCAAACAGATTTTGGTTCAGAACCTTTAACAAAAGATAGTATCTTGATAAAATCTACTATAAATCTGAGTCATAACAATGTGTAGAGCAAAACAAATCAACTAGAAATTGATCTTTGTCACATCTATAAAGCTCTATATTTCTCAGCTGTTCTCCCCCACTCAGAGTTAACCAGTTTTCCCAGTTATGTTTTTAATTTCTTAATTCTTGCTTCCTTTATGATTTTACTGCATTTGAAGAAATCACTGCTGTTTTTTTTCCCCTCAGCACTGTTATACCAGAGAGAAATGACCTTGAATTTTTCTTTTAAGTTTTGTGTTTGGGAATAATTAAGGCTAAATTCTAAATACCACACTCTTGACATTTCCCAAAGCAAGATCATGCATCACAGAATCTAACTTAAATACTTACAAGGAATGTGGCAGTGTCATGCATAGACTCTGAAGTCTCAGTGGAGTGAGAAGGTTCTAAATCATGCGTTTGTTCATTAAGGAATCAGGCATCTCCCCTATTTTTATTGTTCACCAACCGGTATAGTATTGTTCTTGTTCCGAAGTTAAGTTCTAGACACACTGCATTCTAGCCTGCAGGAAAGGAAAAGAGAGGAAATCTAGTGTAAGCAAAGTAAACCTTTAATACTGGAGGAACAGCATTGGAAAGATGTCTGAAGCATCAAGTCTCTGCTCCTTTTGGTAAGAGCTAAATCAGGAGTGAAGTGAGTAAGACAATGAAATTTTAGCCACATTAGACTATAGTGGTATAGATCTAACATCTTTAATATCACACTAAACATCATATTAATGATGCATTAAGATTGTATTCTCCTGTGCTTCCCATATGAGCAAGCAAGTAAAGATGAAACCTGATATTTACTGTCAAGCAGTAATACAGGACAGTTTTACACCATCATATTTTCCCCAGACACATATAAACAAAGGGGAAATGTCAGAAAATAGACTGCACTATCTGAGGATGGGAATTAGGCTGCATGAACTTTCTCAAATTCTTATGTGTACATATAATCCAATTAGGGACTTCACTTTTTAATATTCTGTTATCAAGCTATGAGTCCAAGGAGTATACTTTCATAGAATTCAGAATTAGTTTTGGCATTTTTCGCCAATTTTATTGAAATGTAATCGAGATATATACAATGTATATATCTCTTATGGAGATATATAAAATTTATTGAGATATATACAATATTTACATCATGGTACAGGTTCTGAGTGTATAGTATACACACTGTCACTTATGTATAATGTAAAATAATTACTGTAGCTACTTTGATTAGCATTGATCATATCAGACACACAAAAGAGGAAACATCGAATTTTTGTTTATTTTGGATTGGATTACAATGGTTCCAAGTGTCTTTGATAGTTATGAAGCATCTATTTCTTTCCAATAATACCTTTGCAGTGGAATTTAATAGCAAGACTGTAGACAAAAATAATGTAGAGAGATAAAGATTAGGATACTATGTAAGGGGAAATTTAATTATAGATTCATATAAAACATAAATTAGATATCTGAAAACAATACAAAAACTTGGAATAAGTTTCTGCAAATAAGAGAAAATGAAATGAGAAGAAGAACTAAAAAAGAAATTTATCCTTAGAAAATTAAGGATCTGAGAACCAGCTTAACAAAAGAAGTAAAAATACTTATTCCAAGAAAATTATAAATAACTAGTAGAAGAAACAAAAGAGGACACAAGGAAATAGGAAGACATCTCTTTTCATGGACTGGAAGCATTAATATTCTCAAAATGACAATCTTGCTCAAAATATTATACAGAGTCAAAGCAGTATGATGAAAACATCTGTTACTCTTAAAAAATATATAAATTCAATGTTTAAATTTATAGAGAGGAATAAAAATCCCCAAATATTATAAGCAACCCTAGGGAAAAAAGAAGATAGAAGGCTTTTCTCCCCACAGCTTCAAACTCTACTATAAAATTAGTCATCAAAACAGTGTGGCACTAGTTAAAGGACACACTGTCAGACCAATAGAATGGAACTGACAGTTAGAGACATCCTGAACTTGTTATTCTCCAATAAAGGAGAAAAGAAGATAAAATGGTCCTAGGAAAGTCTCTTTTTACAAATGGTTTTAGAAAAACTTGTGAGTCACATGCAAAAAGAAAATTCTGACCCATTTGTAATACCATGCACAAAAGTCAAATAAAAATAATTAATGAATTCAACAACAAACCTGAGTCCATAGGTTACCTTGAGAAAAACATAGGAAGAGCACTGCATTTTATTGAATCTAGAGGTATCTCAATGATTTGATGCCATTGGGTCAGATGTTTCCAAGTGTCTTTGGTAGTTATGAAGCATCTATTTCTTTCCAATATTACCTTTGCAGTGGAATTTTTTTAATGAATCACCATGAGATAGTTACAGACTTACAAACTTTCGTGATTACTTTTCAGTCATACAATGATTGAGTACCCATCCCTCCCCATTCTCTACCACCAATGTTCCCAGTATCCCTCCTGACAACCTCACCCCATACTGCCCCCTTCCCCACCTCTGTGGCAAGCACATTCCCTTTTACTCCCTCTCTCTCTCCTTTCGGGTGTTATGGTTTGCAATACAGGTACTAAGTGCCCATCATGTTTGGTCCATAGCCTACTTTCACCATGTATCTCCATCCTGAGTAAGCCCTCCAAGCCACCACCACTGCCAAGAATTGCTTTAGCTATTCGTGGGGGCTTGTTTTTCCATACGAATTTCAGACGTGTTTGATCAATTTCTTTGAAGAATGTTATGGGTACCCTTATAGGGATTGCATTGAATCTGTATAATGCTTTGGGGAGCATTGCCATTTTGAAAGTGTTAATTCTCCCAATTCAAGAGCAGGGGATGTGTTTCTATTTCCTCATGTCCTCTTTTATTTCTTGAAGTAGAATTTTGTAGTTTTCATTGTACAAGTCCTTTACCTCCTTGGTTAAGCTGATTCCAAGATACTTGATTTTCTGAGTCATGATTGCGAATTGCATTGCTTTTTTCATATCACTTTCTTTTGCATATTGATTTTATAGCTTGCAACTTTACTATACAAGTCTATTGTTTCTAGGAGTTTCTTGCTAGAGGCTTCGGGGTTCTCTAAATATAGTATCATGCCATCTGCAAATAGTGAGAGCTTGATTTCTTCCTTTCCTATCTGGATACCCTTAATATCTTTTCTTTCCTAACTGCCATGGCAAATACTTCCAGTACTATATTGAATAGAAGTGGTGAGACTGGACATCCTTGTCTTGTCCCCTGATCTTAGAGGGAAGGCTCTTAGTTTTTCCCCATTGAGGATAATGCTTGCCGTGGGCTTGTGGTAGATAGTTTTAACTATATTGAGTTCCTTCAATTTTCATTTTGGTGAGAATTTTTATCATAAATGGGTGCTGGATCTTGTCAAATGCTTTCTCTGCATTTATTGATATGATCATGCAGTGGAATTTAGTTTTTTCTTCTTTTGGGGTCACATCTGGTGATGCACAGGGCTTACTCCTGGTTCATGCACTCAGGAATTACTCCTGGCGGTGCTCAGAGGACCATATGGGATGCTGAGAATCAAACCCGGGTTGGCCGCATGCAAGACATACACCCTACCCACTGTGCTATCACTCCAGCCCCTCATGCAGTGGAATTTAATATCAAGGCAATGAATAAAAATAATATAGAGAAGCAAGCAAACTGAAATAAAGACAAACAACTGAGACTACATCAAACTAAGAAGCTTCTGTAAGCTTACATAGCTGCAAAAGAAATGTTGACCAGAAGGAAAAGATAGCCAAAATGTTTCACATATTGAGAAAGAATATTCTCTCAGCACCTATCTGATAAAGGGTAATATCCAAAATATATATAAAGCGCTGTTAGAATTTTACAAAATAATAACCAACCCATAAAAATTTGGGGGGAAGAGATGAACAGAAACTTCCCCAATGAAGACATACAGATGACTAACAGGCAAATTAAAAAATGTTCTCCATCATTTATCATTAGGAAAATATAAATCAAAAAAACAATGAGGTATCATCCTCACTA
This sequence comes from Sorex araneus, assembly GCF_027595985.1. NCBI lineage: Eukaryota > Metazoa > Chordata > Mammalia > Eulipotyphla > Soricidae > Sorex > Sorex araneus. Next base: position 170,235,018 of record NC_073306.1, read on the forward strand.
GTGTAGACCGACCCAGGTTCAATTCCCAGCATCCCATATGGTCCCCTGAGCACCTCCAGGGATAATTTCTGAGTGCAGAGCCAGGAATTTCACAAAATACAAAAATAATCTGTATCATTGTGGATATGGGGGAAAAAGACCTTCATTCACTGCTGGTGGGAATGTCAACAGGGCCATTTTTTTGGAAACTAATATGAACACTTCTCAAAAGACTAAGAATTGAGTTTCTATATGATCCAGAAATCCCACTTCCTGGCATTTACCCCAAGGATCTAAAAACTCTCTTCAGAAAAGACATTTGAACTCCTTTGTTCGTTGCAGCACCATTCACACTAGCTAGAATCTGAAAATATCCCAGGTGTCCAAAAACATATTATTAATTAAAGAAATGATGGTACATGCACACAATGGAATACTACTCAGCTATAAGAAAAGATGAAGTTGTGCAATTTGCTGCTGTATGAATGGATCTAAAGAGTATTATGCTGAGTGAAATTAGTCAGAAGGAGAGGGAGAGACACAGGAAACTCGCTCTCATGTGGAGGATAAAAAGAAGCATGGCAAAGAAAAAACAAATGCCTAAAGGCTACTGAGAACCGGTTTTCATAAGGAAGTTGACCACAGTGAGGATGGGGATAAGGGAAACGATGGGGTGGCGAGAGACATTGGCACAATACTGGAGGGAAGCAGATTCTCTGGTGGAGTGTGCTGCTAATGTTTTAATGCGTGAAATCCTACTATTATTAGTTTTGTAAACCACAGTGCCTAAAAGTACTGATAGAGAAAAAAAATTAACTGAGCACAAGAATTAGAAAGATGTAGGTATCTCTTACCCCTGCTTCAGCTACTAATATTCCTGGGAAATGTCCTTATTGATGTGTTATTTAATGTCTCATACTCTATATGTAATAATGACACAATACCAATTGCATTACTGACTTCCTGAAATCAACAAGCAAAGAAAAATATGTACAACATTGAAATAGGCCCTTAGTAGACTCTTAATTATTATTTACAATAATCATCATGATAAACAATACATTCTGAGGATTCCTTAAAAAATAAAGCTGTATTCAAATGATTATTTTAATAATTAGTGACACACATAAAATGAATACACACACAAAAATCCATTTTAGTTCCTATTTAAATATTAATTTCATCTTCAGGTTTTTATGTTAATAAAACTGCATATAAGACTGCACCAAGAGGTATCACCTATATTTCAAGCTATTAATTAGTTAGAAACTGACCTTTACCAGAGAGATAAGAATGTATTGAGACTAAATAAAATGATGTTTTTTCCACATGCATTTCAGTATTTTTAGAAAACAAGCATGATATGCTTAAAACTATTTTGAGAGTGACACTGTGGTGAAAAACAATACAGAAATTCACTTTGCTAATTAGAGCATATGTAACTAAACAACTCTTGGGGGAATTGATCTTGCTGGTTTTCATGCTAAAAAGAAATACTTCTCAGGTTTCATCCAAGTGAGATAAAGTTAGTGAAAAATCTGGTGAAGTGAGGATGAGCAGAAGTTGACATATTTGAATAGTTTTGCTGGCATATGTCAGAATCTTTTTTTAAAATGCTAGAGGGCCTGAAGTCTTTTGGGAATTAAAGGGAACCATGAAAACAAGACAAGAGTCCCAGGCTTGGGTCAGGAGACAGGAGCCACATCTAGTACCTTGGACACTCTCTAGCCAGAACATCTCAGCACTTTGGCTTCTGTTACTCAATTCCTCTTCCTCCAATGGAGGGGGAGTTCTTTTGGTAAAGTATGCGATCCTTCTTAATTTTAATATTGTAAGCTTCTTTGCAATTTCTTCCAGGAGAGAAAAAACGCTGAATTCAAAATTATTCAAGTACAATTATTAACAAGGTAACTGTGAATTTCAGTTTGGGTCAGCTTTGCAGTAATGGGTTAGCAGACAAGGTGTTTCTCCAACTTCTTTCTCCTTTTTACTTCTGTGAGTCTTTTTGCCATTAAAAAAACACAATGGCTATCTCACATTCTCGGCAAAAGTTCGAATGTTAGACCTTAATCTATAAAATACATCAAAGAAAACACAGAAAACATAAGTAAACCCTCAACAATGATTGGCCTCCGTTGTGGCTGTCAGTATCCAATTCAACTAGCAAGGAAAACAAATGCCAAATAAACAAATGGGATTCCACCTAAATAAATAAATTTTGAAGAAGAAATTCACTGTCATCCGTTGCTCATCGATTTGTTCAAGTGGGCACCAGTAATGTCTCTCATTGAGAGACTTATTGTTACTGTCTTTGGCATATCCAATACGCCATGGGTAGCTTGCCAGGCTCTGCCTCGCAGGCTCAATACTCTCGGTAGCTTGCCGGGCTCTCCGAGAGGGGCGGAAGAATCAAACACAAGACGGCCGAGTGAAAGGCGAAAGCCCAACCACTGTGCTATCGCTCCAGCCCAAATAAATAAATAAATAAATAAAACCTTTCCTGTGAAAGAAACTGTCACTGAAACAAAGACACTGCTCAATGGGAGCTAGTTTTGTGCCATATATCTGACAAAGGGTTAATATCCAAGCATGCATAACATAAGGCATTCACAAATGCAGGAACTAAAAACAACCCTATCCAAAAACTGGGGGGAAGAGATGAATGGACACATCACTGGAACTGAAGAGGGGCATATTAAGTGAAACAAGTTGGAAGGAGGAAGCAAATATCATTTTTATGTGGCATATGAAGAGATCAAGAAAGGAAAACAGACTAAATCAAATGAAAGCAAACCATCAGTTTCTGACAATACAATTGAGGTTAACGTGTTCGGGACAGGAATGGACTGAAAGGGCCCAATGTCTCCTCAATAAAAAATAAACCAAGGGAAATCAGAAAAATAATACAAGGGTCAGGAAACTTTCTTGATCCCTCACTTAAATCTTTTGCACCGTGAGTTCCCCCAACACAACTGGGAATGGTCTCCAAGCACAGAGCAAGGAGTAACCCCTGAGTATTGCCTGGGAATGGCATGCTAAATTAAAGTTGTTTATACTAATACCTATATATTGTCATTAAGGAAACAAAACTACTATCTCACACCATATGCAAAAGCTAACTCAAAAAGGATTAAAAAATTGAATGTTGGGGCTGGAGCAATAGCACAGCAGGCAAGGGATTTGCCTTGCACTCGACCAACCCAGATTCAATTCCCAGCATCCCATATGGTCCCCTGAGCACCGCCAGGGATAGTTTCTGAGTGCAGAGCCAGGAGTAACCCCTGTGCATCGCCGGGTATGACTCCCCTCCAAAAAAAAATTGAATGTTAGACCTTAGTCATAAAATACAACAAAGAAAACATAAGTAATGCCCTCATTGATAACTGAAAAGGAATATATATTCATGCATATATATGCACACATATAGTGGTCTCCACATTTCAGAGATTAATGCAGTATGTTTCTAATGTTAATTTTCAAACTATGTTCATTAGAATACAGGGGACCCCGGGGCAAGTAGGCAAAACTTGACCAAATTAGTTTATTTTTTTCAAAGCAGTTTTAATTGTTTGTCTGTCTGTTTGTTTGCTTATTTGTTTGTTTGTTTGTTTGTTTGGGGTACCACCCAAGCATCGCTGAGGAGCCCCTAAGCCTACACCCTATGACTGTGGACAAACCAAGCCATGCAGTCCAGTGCCAGTATTTAAAGATGTGGTGCTGCTATCACCCAGTGATGCCAGGTTCACTGGAGATACCCCAGGGTGACTGGGGGAACTAACTGGGCTATAGACCCAGCAAAGCTTGGGGCATCACATGGCGCCAGGTATCTAGCTGACAGTGGACAAATGACTTCCTCACCCACATATTATCTTCTAAGCCCCTAGAATGTGAACTTTGGAACTCACTTTAGCTTCACAGCAAAACTGAGGGGAAGGCACAGAGTGCCACGTACCCCAGACACTGTAGTTTCCTGCAATAGTAACATTTTCCAGCAGAGTGGCACATTTGCTGCAACCATGAACTATACCGATTCACCATAATCACCTAACACCTGTAGTTTACATTACATTTCTGAATTCGACCTAGTTTTATACTACTCCCCAATATTTTGATTACGTGTCACTGATCGACACTGTCTGAAGCAGCTTCTTAATTTAGATTCAGCCTGGGCAGATGGTTCCTTATTTTGGACAAATATGCAAATAGAGGGAATTTCATTATGTCTGCTGTTGCTTACAGTTCACCTGGGTTTTGAAATACAACGTCTCTGCTTCATTCAACAGGTCCTGACTCATGGCCTCTGGCATCAGAAGTCGTACCATTAATGTTCTTGTATTCCAGCTAACATTTTCAGGAGCTAGGTGGGGCCAGGCCTAGAGAAAGGTTACTGTGGTTGTGTGGTATTTGAGTTAGCAAGCACAACTAAAGGACAAAGGAATAAACGGGTGTTGTGAGAACATCTTTTAAGAGGACAGACATAAAGTCAACATTGGCAAAGGTGGGGAGTAAAAACAAAAGAAGAATGTAGGCCAGGAATAAATTAGGGGGCACGATGCTCTGGAAAGGAGAAAGTTACATGATATTTATGAAAATTATTTAACTTTGGGAATTAGAGATTTAGCTCAGTGGTAAAGTATTTGACTTGCCTGAGTGTGACTCTAAGCTTGATCCCCAGCACCACAAGTTGAAAGAAGTTGGAAGAAGGAAGCAAATCATTCAACTTTGTTTTTCAGTATCTTGGAAATCAAAGGATGGGTAAGAACATTGGAAGCTAATCTCCGACAAGGAGAAAGTGTTAAAATAAATGCTACATTGAGTTTCAATAGAAACTCGGAAGTTGATTAATCCATGAAGCAATAAAATGCTAAGTGGGATGAAAATCACATTGGAAATAAATTAATTAGCAGATTTGAGATAGTCTAAAAATTGAATCATTATGAGGCGGTGGTTGTCACTTCTCATTAAGCCTTTTTACAATTAAAATTTTTTAAATTCTCTGTACTTTTGGAGGCAGGAATAAACTTTTCTAATTCAATGCTTCAAGACATGGGTAAATGAAAGAGCTGGTGAAAAGAAAAGAAAGAGAGTAAAATTAATGTTTTCTCTCTTTCAATCTGTCCAAATGGGCTCACACAATGAAAGATGTCTTAATTTATTTAGCAAACCCCATTTAGTAGAAAGCAAGTTGATTTCAGAGATAGTTTTAAGTATCTTCATATTTATAAATCTTTGGTTTATTGCTGAGCTAAAATTACATATTATGAAATATTTCTTATAAGGAAATGTAGCTTGAGTTATGTCAGAAAATAAGAGAAAGTGAGAAAATGGAAGGAAAAATAATAGGTTCTAATATTTTTTTTTTGGCTTTTTGGGTCACACTCAGCGATGCTCAGGGGTTACTGCTGGCTCTGCACTCAGGAATTACTCCTGGCAGTGCTGGGGGACTAAATGGGATGCCAGCGATTGAACTTGGCTTGGCCGCATGCAAGGCAAATGCCCTACCCGCTGTACTATCACTCCAGTCCTGGTTCTAAAACTTTTCATGTTAAAAAATTCCAAGCAAAAGATATTAGTAGGGGCTGAAGTGATAGTACAGCTGGCAGGGCATTCACTCTGCCAACCTAGGTACCATCCCTAACATCCTAAATGGTCCCCTGAGCCAGGAGTGATCCTGAGCACAAGGTCAGAAGTAAGCACTGGACACCGCTGACTCTCTCTCTCTCTCTCTCTCTCTCTCTCTCTCTCTCTCTCTCTCTCTCTCTCTCTCTCTCTCTCTTTCTCTCTCTCTCTCTCTCTCTCACACACACACACATACAAACCAAAAAAAGAAAAAGAAGGGTAATCAAGCATGTGCATGTGAATACTAGTTTAAAATAGGAAAAAGTGAGTCCCATAAAATGCCTTCTCTTCCTGAGGCACTTATTTGGGCCACCCAACACGTCTGCATTCTGTAACTCAACAATCTTTGCCATGGGGTAGATTATAACTACTGAACACAGATCACAAATTTGTGATCACTTGAATTTTAGGACAGAGGCACTAGTTTGAAATAAATGATATTGTAAGAATCAAAACAAATGCCTGAAGAATTTCAGACTTGCAGTTTATGACATATGGGAGACAAGAGGAGGAAAGACCAGGCTAACCCTGTCCCCTGAATGAGATCTTAGAAATTAACTGAGGAGAAGTTGGCTAGAGAAAAGGGAGTGTGTTCTCCCATGTCCCTGATGAAGAAACTGAATCTTACTCCTAACCTGATATCGAGAGACAATTGAGGAATTTCTGGAAACTTTCTGTACATGGCAATTCTATAATTTCATTGATATAGACTGGATGAGTTAGATGTATTAATGCTCTTCTTGTTTGGTTTGGTTTTGTTCGTTTGGGGGCCATAGCCAGCTGTGCTCAGGGATCACTGTTGGTAGTATTCTGGGGAACCGATGTAGTGCTTTGGGGACCAGATACCAGATGTAACTGGAGCTGGCCACATATATTAGCTCTACATTTTTATGATGACACATATTTGGAGAATTGAAAACAGGTGAAGAAAAATACCTTTGAATCCCAGGACTAAGACATAAACTAGTGAAAATGGTTACATATAAAATCTCCCACCCGCCTCTCTTAAAGCATCCTCACCAGCTATGCTACTCCACAGGAAGAAACCCAGCTGCAGTGTAGGTAGCCAGGCCAGGCAAGGCAAAGCTGAGGGCCTGGGAGCTGACAGCCCGGAGTCCTGCATCCACTGAGATGCTTTGGTAACAGAGTGATCTCTGGGACCAAAACGTGGTGAATGGGGGATGCTGAAGATATCCTAAGGGATGGTGCCTGGGGGGCAGCAGTTTTTTTTACCCCTTATCCATATTCCTTGGTGCTGGACCAGATCCTTCAGAATCAGGCAAAACTTGGCATTGTGGGAGATAAAGATAATGATTAACTGAGAAAACCAGGAATTGATGATCAAACCCCAGAACTGACAACATGAAGAGTCATTAGGGGACATGAGACAAAAATTCAAATGTCCTTCGTAACAGTTAAAATCAATCTTCTTTCTACTTGGAGTATGTGCTTAAGATATTAAACAAGATAGAGTCAGCGAGATAGCACCAGGTTCAGGCAAATATATCCGGGTTATTCTGGTGGTCCTCAGTGGACCATAATTGCAGGTACAGAACCCAGGTCTCCTGTAGGCTAAGCATACATCTTATCATATTGAGGCACTTCTCTGACTTTTGTGAAAAAATAATTTTTATACAATAACATATCATAGAAATATTAAAAAATTACTCCATGGAAACAAAGCGTGAATTGAAAGATGCATAGATAAGATGTGGTATATAAAAACAACAGAATATTACTCAAATATTTTTTAAAATGATACCTTGCCATTGTAACAGCATGAATGGCCCTAGCAGGAATTAAGCTTAGTCAAATAAATCATCCTAGCGTTAATGGTGCAATCAATATGCCAAAAAACAGTAACAATAAGTCTCACAATGAGTGCCCGCTCGAGCAAATCGATGAGCAACGGGATGACAGTGACAGTGACAGTGACAAATAAATCAGGTGAAAAAGAAAACGATCATTTTGTCTTACTCATGTCCATATAGAAAACAAATGGATGAACTAAATAAATTTTTTTTAATTTTAGACTAAATATTAATTAGTGAATACCAGAGGGAAGGGGTGAGGAAGGTGAATCAGTGTAGAAAATGAAGGAAGTTGTTTGATGAAGATTAGAATTTGGCATGTGGTGGAGAACTTAGGACTGGAGCAATAGCACAGTGGGTAGGGTATTTGCCTTGCACATGACCTACCTGGGTTCTATTCCTCAGTCTTTCTCAGAGAGCCCGGCAAGCTACCGAGAGTATTCCACCCACACAGCAGAGCCTGGCAAGCTCCCCGTGGCGTATTCGGTATGCCAAAAACAGTAACAACAAGTTTCACAATGGAGATGTTACTGGTGCCCACTCGAGCAAATCGATGAGCAATGGGATGACAGTACAACAGTGAGACAGTGCAGTGGAGAACTTGAATGCATTGTATTAAATGTACTATATATACATGTTGATGTTTAATGATGTACAATGAAAAATGTAATGTTAGAATGCAGTGTTGCTACTTCAATAAAAACAGAAGATAATACTTTATCAATTTCCATATGTACCTAATTTTGTTGGGTACTAGGCTACAAGTTATAAACTACTCTTTGTCTGAAAGATAAAAACATCTTTCATTTTCCTCATGATAAAGCCAGTTAACTAGAATACAGTACCAGCACAAATACTAGGTGAACCTAGGATTAACTATGTGTACACAATAGTGCTATTCAGAGATCTTACTTAAAAACAGTTTATTGCTTATCTTGAGACCATGTATAACATTGGTTTCAGCTCGTTGGTTATAGTAAGGAAATAAGATTTTTTTCTACATTATCTGTATCCTAGCAGATTGCTTGTGATGTTTCACATTCCAGTTTAATTTTTTAATAATAAAATTTTTTTCTCTAAAGAAGAAAATACCCTCAAATTCTTAGCACATATAGCGTATTATTGGAATTGTAACTGCTTTACTAATATACATTTTTTCGAAATCTTTGGTTGTTTATAATATAAACGCATTTCAGGCCAGCTCTTCCTTAAAAATATTCATGAAACCCAAGTATCCACATTCCTGTAGAGATGAGGAAATTGATGCCTCCTTCATTGAGAACCCAATGAGTAGCAGCTAATAGTAACATGAACCAGCAGGTCCACAGGGATGCCTGTGTGGGAAAGAGAAGACCCTTGCTGAGATGTGATGATGAGGTCTAAGTCTCAGTAGCAGCTGAAATGAAGTTCAACTGAAAAAGATAATTCACTTTCAGATGAAGACAGAGAATGACATGTGTCGCGTGCGCATGTGCGCACACACACACACACACACACACGCATGCATGCGCACACAGAGTGAACAACTACAGGAATAGGATGAAAGGGAAGCAAGGGGAACCTGTGAGGTGTAGAGGAAATCACTGCATGCTGATGAGTGGGCAATTCCTCCCAAGTCCTTTTTTATGGAACTATTTCCCCATAGGCAGTGTGAACACGGAAAGTAGTTCTTCACATTTTCAGTGGAAAATAGAGATCCAGAACGTCTAAGAAACTCCAAATAGGCTCTTCCTTCCCTTGGACTTTCATAATCTTTGCACGGCAACACTTCACATTTGGGTTTTTTTTTTTAAAGTGGGGCATAAAAAGCCAATATAGGTCAGTAGTTATCTCACTCCTTTGATAACAAACCAGGCTGGAGCAGGATATGAAATAAAGTGAAGTATCAATAAACAGTGAATTTGCTTTTCCCTTTCTTCAAGGCTCCTTAACACATGTTTAGGCCACCAGTATCTCTAGGAAGGGGCAGCATAATAAACCTCACATATAAGGCACATAAGGAATTTACATGTATGACAAAAGATATGTTATATTAGTTCATTCTCAGTATCCATGTCACCAGGAACACTATGCTGAACTATTGTTTCTAGGCAAAATAAGACCGAGTTCCTGGTCATAATATTGTTGTCAAATGATAAACACATAATCTTGCCTTAATTTAATATGTGTGTCTATTCAATAGCATTGAACTCATGAGCACCAGCATTGTGGCTTATGTCTGAACAGAATGTACCCAGTGGGTAAGGCACCTCACATCCTTGTTTCAATTAGACACTAGATAACACTTAAGCACAGGTGGAGGGCATTTAAAGAGCAAATTTGCCAACAGCAAAATGTGTAAAATATGACGCCAAGCAGAAAAGATATATGAAAAGGACACTGGCTGTCAGTATTGAAGCAAGAAGGCTGAGTGTTACCTTATTCAATCTTAACTGAGAGCATATGTCAGACAACTCAAATTTTTCATCACCGAAAATCTTTTAACAATTCTTAAAGTCCTGAGAATATTGATCTGGGTTTCACAAATAAATTTTAGTAAGAAAACAAACTTGAAGTAAGGAATGTGTAAATAATGAAGATGGACTGCATTTAAGACTTTGCACCATAAGATGTTAACACATGCAAACCAAAAAGGCAATTTCCACTTTATTATTGGGCAGGGGAACATTGAAGAGTTTTCCTTTTTCTAATGTATAATAAGATATAGAGAAGCTTTAAATTCTTTCCACATATTGTTATCATGGCAAATAGTTTTTTATGAAAACAGCCCCAGCAGTAATGTAGACATTGCATCCCAGTACCTGCTCAACTGAGTCAAGCTGAAGAAGGCACTGCTAACAGTTTATTTTGAAACAGCCTAAGTGACATTCAGCAAAGAATATCACTACTTAAGCTAGCAAATATGTAGCTAAAGTGATTTTTCAAGTGTGGTTGCCGTCAAGAATCTTGAAATAATGTGGTTATCCTGGAATCACGTACACACGTATGTTCAATACAACCACATGAAACATTCAAAGTGGAGAAACTTTCCAGGGTGCAGAGACCCAGAAATAAGAAAAGAGACTCCAAACTGTAGATACTTGTGTAAATCCCCACACTCACTCTGTAAATTCCCAATCGCAGGGATTACATGTGAAAGGATGTTCTTGGGCTCTCTGGGAGGCTCTCTCTCTTGCCACCCACGTTCAGTACTCTCGAGATGCTTTACCACCCAGGACGGCTGTTGCCTTGGATGGACAAAGGAAGAACAAGAGCCAAGCTGGTTGCTGATTAGTTGCTGTTTATTCAATCTCTCCCTCTCCCCGAGCTCTCTGCAACCCCCTATCTCTCTCTCTCTATCTCTCTGCTGTCTCCATAACATCTCTCCTTCAATCCATCAATCCATCCATCCAACAATCCAACCATCCAATTCATTTCTCCAACAATCTCCCCTTTCTCCCTGAAGCTGCTCTTTTTTATCCTCTCACCACACCTACCCAACTACGCCTCCTCATTGGAAGTGTGATCAAAAATGTTTTTCCTGGGGCCGGAGTGATAGCACAGCGGGTAGGGCGTTCGCCTTGCACGCGGCCGATCTGGGTTCGATCCCCGGCATCCCAAATGGTCCCCTAAGCACCGCCAGGTGTAATTCCTGAGTGCAAAGCCAGGAGTAACCACTGAGCATTGCTGGGTGTGACCCAAAAAGCAAAAAAAAAAAAAAAAGTTTTTCCAGACTTCCCAACCACCTGCAGCCCCACAAGGGCAAAACAGCCCTTAAGGTGTGTTTCTCCTCTCCTTAGACCTGCAATCTAATTAGAATCTTTAAATCTCCTTCCTAATATTTTCCATTCTGTGTGGACACAGTAATAGACACTTTAGGCTTGTAGGGTGACTCTTGGGGACATCTTACCACAGACTTGGACTACAGTGCTTAGACTGGATCAATCATTACTAACCCCAGCATGTTCCAAATCTAGTTATTACTTTTGGATCATGACAGAATTTGTCCATGACTGAGCTCTTAACTTTTAGTTAAGAATTAGGGCACTTTCGCCAGGCCCATTTCAATACCAGGGTAACTCATAGCTCACTGCTTGCACTATGTCCATTCAGTCCCTCACCAGGACCCTGCTTTGGGGGATCTAGGAAGTAAGGGCAACTGAGGCTTGAATCAGGAGAGCAGATGCCCAGGAGCTATACTATCTGGAGTCAATCAACTCCCAAGCCACAAGCTTGTCTTTTTAACTATCTTCCTGTATCCATACAAAAAGCAATTGCTCTGAAATAACTAACCATGCAAAGGACATTAAGGAGAAGAGAAAGACAATATTTACAAATCAGATTCTGATAAGGAGACAAAGGTAATTGACAGGTTGGGGGTCAATCAACAAACACAAGCTCCTAGCATCCAGGGAGGCAGGGCAAACCAACGTGATCCTACAGATACTGACTTTGAAGGTGGAAGAAGGAAGCCATGTGCTAATGAATGCAGAGAGATGCCCAAAGTAGGGAAAGGGAACTAGATGGATTCTCTCTTAAGAGATTCCATAAAGAAATACAGTGCTGAATTTTAGCCTGGTGGGGAGCAAGTTGGAATTTTGACCTATAGAACTGTAAAATAATAAATGTGTGCCATTTAGACAGCCAGTCTTTGGTGATTTATTATAGCAGAATAGAAATTGAAAACAATACTTGTCAAAGTAGTGACTGGGTCCATATGTTAAAGTGGAAAATAGAAATACCTTCTGCAAGAACCAGAGAGAATCAGAGGGACTTCCTTGCAGGGATAGAGATCATCGTGCCACCTTCAACTGACTACCCGTTTGTTGGTCACCACACTGGCGAAGTCATTTTATTTATCACTATTCTACATCACTGTTTACCTCTGGAATCATTTTTCACTTAAATGCTTTACTCCCTAAAATTCTCTTCACCAGAACTAACAATTGCACAGCTATTATCAATTAATTCACTAACAACAAAACTCTGTGACTCATAATAGGGCAGTTTAACCCAGACAAGCAGCTGTGACTTTCAGAAATAAGAGGAAGTGGAAGAGCCAAGATAGCTTTCCTGTGGCTCTTATGCCATTAGTTTCCTTCAGAAGGAATATCTGCCTCCTAAACTTTGCTGTTAAAACATAAATACAGTTCTGTCATTTGTCCAGAAACGTGCTACTCCGTGTCCAAACATGTATGTCATAAGGGACAGTAAGTGGTAAACAAGAAAGACACAGTTTTTAACTCCAAAGAAATTATAATGAAGACAACAGATGATATTTTAATACAATGAATATGTTCTTTGACAGGTTTCTAATATGATGTTGTTGGAAAAATACTCAACCAGTCTTAGAAGGGTTCTCTGAAGGAATGCCACAGAAATTAATGTTGGGATCAAGAATAGAAATTCCCTAGACAAATAGGATCATGGAGAATATTTTATATATAATAGCTTTTGTCATGTTTTCAATAGCGAGGCCCCATGCTAAGTTTACATATACAACTTCATTTCATCCTCAAAACAACCCAGAGAGGTACACATTGCATACAGTGAGTCTATATATGATTCTCAAGACAATACATCTTTAAGTAGTTGAGCAGACTTAAATGCAAGTAATCTGACTCTTTCAAAAAAAATTTAATTAATTTTTATTTAAAAAACTATGACTTACTATGTTCTTCATTAGACAGTTGTCTCAAGTACTTAGTGTTCCAACACCACCAGTGTGATTGTACCTCCACCAATTCCAGCTTATCCCTCGCCACAGCCACATAACAAATTTACTTTATAATGCTTATTCCAACAAAACTTTAAGAAATGGCAAATAAAATGATCAGAAAATAAATCAGTAAGAGCCAATTTGTGATTACTATATGATTTTGACTTTTGTAAAAAAGAAAGTTATCTATTACAATATAATACAATACCAATTCTCAGTTACATATGTAAGTTTTCAATTCTGGAATCTTAGGCATATTACATTAAACTTTACTTATACATGAATCTCATTATATAATAATGAGATCTCAGTCCCAGCAGCCGACCTCCACTACCCCACTGCCGCCATGCTCCAAGCCACTTTCCACACACTCGGGCCAAACCTCACGCATGAGTGAACATATTCCTGGACACATCATCATAAAGGAAAATATTTATATATGCCTATCGGAGAGTCCAGCAAGCTACCGAGAGTATCTTGCCTGCACGAAAGAGCCTTGCAAACTCCCCATGGTGTATTGGAGATACCAAAACAGTAACAATAACAGGTCTCATTCCCCTGACCCTGAAACAGCCTCCAATCATTGGGAAAGGTGAGTAAGGAAAGACTGCTAAAATCTCAGGGAGGGACAAATGGAAATGTTACTGGCACCCCCTCAAGTAAATGGATGAACAAGGGGATGACAGTGATACAGTGATTTGTCATTAATAAAACTTTTAAAGCAATTATGTGTTAGTATATTGTGGATTTTACATGAAATAAATAAGACCTACATATGTAGAGTTTCCCCCCATATTATACATAAACACTGAGATTGGCAAGGTTGTTGATGATGATTTGTTTCAGGCATTCAATCTCCCAATACCAGTCCCACCATCACTACACCATCCCTCTATTATTGTCTCCTATTATCCCAACCACTCTTTAAGTCTGACCTCAGAGCAGGCCCTCACTAATATATTTTATATTGCTTGTTATCAGTGTTTTGCTAACAGAAAAATCAAAATATGTTTCCTTAGAAGAAAATTAGTGTAAATTGTTTATCTCACCAAGGAGACAGTAAGTCCTTATATGAGAGATTAGTAATGTGTTCTTGCAGGTTCAGCCTTCTGATTTTATGTTTTATTAATTGATATTGGTTGCCTTCTATGTTATATCCCACCCAATCTGGTGTGCTATTACTAGTTTATTGGTTTTGTAGAGTTTGAGATGTCACATAGTGATGAAAGCAACTGCATGCTCCAGGAAGTCCAGAATTTTTAATGGGGTGGCAACTTTGGAGTGTGGACATGACTGACAGGGCTTCTGAAAGTACAGGGAGATGCCAGGAGTGAGCCCATCTCAACTCCAAAAAAACCTAGAGATTTCAAAGTCACAAAAACTGCATACCTGAATTTTTGGCAATTTAATTTCCCCATACTACACTTGATCTTAGCCAAAAGGCTGAACCCATCCTCATTAGTATAGTGGTGAGTGTCCCCACCTGTCATGTGGGAGACTAGGGTTTGATACCTCGACAGGGAGGCAAGTGTCACTTTTGGACTGGAGCCATAGCACAGCGGGTAGGGCGTTTGCCTTGCACGCAGCCGACCTGGCTGGGTTCTATTCCTCCATCCCTCTCAGAGAGCCTGACAAGCTACTTGTGGCATATTCGATATGCCAAAACAGTAATAACAAGTCTCACAATAGAGACATTACTGGTGCCTGCTTGAGCAAATCTATAAACAACTGAACGACAGTGCTACAGACAGTGCTAATTTCCTGATGAGGTTCATCCTGAGATGGTGGAGTATGATGGAGGGCACGGCAGTGATTTTGGAGTGTGGGAGAAAGCAGCTGCTGGGGACCTCTTTGAACGGGCTTTGAGACCCGCCCCTCTCTGGGGTCTCCCAGATGTCTCACCCATGCATAAGTGTCCAAAAAAGTTTTTTGAGACTTGATGATCTTTTTCAAGACTTATTTACGAGTCTCTGGAACAAGCCAGATAGATGAGCTTGCATGGCAGAGCCAGAGGTGGTTCCCTAACTAAGTCTTTTGCTGAGTTACAAGTAAGTGATTCAATGCCTCATTCCAGGAACTGAAGTGAGTTCCAAATGCTTTATGTTGATTGATGGGCACAGTGAGTTACCTCTGCAATGGCGGGAAACTAAATGTACATTAGCATGTGTGAGTAGGTCATAAACATGTTTGCCCAGTAATCATGTTTTCATCAATCTTTGATGGTGACTCAGAACCAACTGGGCTTGGTGGAGAAGGAATAGGTTTCGGTGTCAAATAGACTTCAGTTCCAATTCTCCCACTTCTGCCCAGATGCTAAACAACTAATCCTTAGAGATTATAATAGTTACATGGAAGAATGATAACAGATCATAATAATTACATGTTGTATGTTGCATGGCATAAGCCATAGTTGATGTAAAATTAATACAATACAAATGTTCACTGTTCCCTTCTTTTCTCTTCCTAAAAGAAGCAGGAAAACTATCTCTAAATGGATTGAACCAACACAATTACTGAGCCACAAATTTTAAATTATTGTACATGATTTGCTCTTCAAATCTCAAATTTTATTGATCCAGTAAAACACCAAAGATATATCATTGTGTGATATGAAAGCAGGTTACTGGAGAAAAAATCAGAATGTGGAAGATTCTAGAATCTGCTCTGCGACAAGTAACTGAAGCCCCTTACTCTGAGCTTCAGTTTCCTCATCTAAAACTTGAGCAGATTGAACTGCATGGTCTCTGTACCACCAAATTTCAAGATCACTTAATGTCCTGAATATCCAAACCAGAGAAAATTAAATGATTTTCTTAAAGAAGCCAAAAGTGTCATGTTAAACAAGGCATACATATTTTTACATAAATACAAAATATAACCTTGGGAAATGCAAATAAGCTATGTAGTAGGATGATAAATAACATGATGGGGGTGGCTGAGGCCAGATACAACCAGCGCAGGCGGGGATGCAGTGAAGGAGGATCCTTCATTCACTGTTGGTGAGAATGTCATATGATTCAGTCTCCGTGGAAAGCATGATGGGGACTTCGCAAAAACATTAAAAGTAAAAATTCCATGATCCAGGGATCCCACCTCTGCTTAACTATACCAAGTACACAAAACACTAATTCAGAAAGCTACATATGCACTTATGTTCCTTGCAGTGTTATTTAACTTAGCAAGGTTTGGAAACAAGCCAAGTGCCCAACATCAGAGAGTAGATCGAGATCATTTTATCCGTACACAACTGAGTACTATCCAGCTGTAAGAAAAGATGAAATCTTATATTTTGCAGCAACACAGTTAAGTTGTATTAAATTATGTTAAGCAAAACAGGTCAGAAGACCAAAGGCTTCTAAACCAGATGTCCCTGCTCATGTGTGGACTATAAAGAAACCAAACCAGGGACTGGACAACGGACACTGTAAACAAATCCTTAGACCAACAACAGAATTGTGTTTACCAATAAGTAGCGAAATGAGGGGGGTCTGGGAAAGATAAGCAGACAAGAAAGGGACCTAAAAACAATGTTGGAGAGACATTTACACTTTGATGGTAGGTGTGACACAGTAGCATCATATGCCTAAATCATAAATAGTATCAATAGTTATAAATAAGAATACCTTAAAAACTAGAAGTCTCTTCATGTATAAAATGAAAAAAAACTTTCTCTAATACAAGTTGTATTCAAATGAAAGGGTCTCTCTTCATGCCCCAAAGGAAAAATAGAGAATTTGAGAGGCGTTTTCCTGCAAGAAAAGTGAAATGTATCTTTGTTTCTTTTGTGCGCCTTTCACGTGGGGTCTATCCTGTGCATCACAGAGCATGTCTCCCAGGGTCGCCAGGTGTCTGCTTTCCTCCACCTTGATCCTTCATGGCAGACACTGTCAACTTCATGTGCCAAAGTTGGATTTTCAAGAATCTATTGCATAGAGAGGCTTTTCAGTGACCACTGGTTGTTTAAACTAAAAAAGTATTAAAATGTTGGCAAACAACATTGCATTTTTTATAAGTAAGTTGGTTAGGACATTAAAATACATATATTTAATGCTTAATATCAATTTACTCAAGGGTCTCAAAGCCTCTGTACCCTTTGACACTCTTAAGATTTCAACAAAGGAAGATAGTAAACTTGTTTTCCATTAAAAATGTAATGTGTTATGGAAAAAAGATCGAAGTAAATAGAGCAAAATATTTTTTTCAAAAAGTATGACTAATAAGAGTTGTATACTTTAGAAACAGAGTAGTGGGTAGTTTAAACTTTATGTTATCTATAAATTTTATTTATAAATATTTATTTATCAATATCCTATATGAACATATTTTGCCTTTATAATTGAGTAACAGCACAGGTGAGAAAGGGTCATTATCCTTTCATTACTGCTTTCATTATCCTTTCATTATTGCTTCTTTTTCTAAACAGATTTTGGGGTTATTAATTTTTAGAATAGTACTAATACTATTATTTTATACTTGCAATGTTACTTCACCATGTCCCCAGAAGTATCATATCACAGTTTAATGACCATAAAGAAATTTTACATGGAATCATACAGAGCATTTAGTTGAGAGACTTTCTGGAGTTTACATAATTCTAAATGTATTTAAAACATGTTAATGTTTCTAAAATGCCCAAAGTCCTTTTATTTGCTCCAATAATGTAGCATCTTAAATGTTTCCTATTAAATTCATGTATAAATACAAATAGAATTTTACACAAATCTTTCTTCTACTTGAGTTCCCACTTAATATTTTCTCATTCTCTAAATTTAGAAGTACCACTTGGCTTTTTTTTTCTGGCCATTTAATTTTCACAGACATGCAAGTATCAGCAAATTTATTTTTCTCCCAAACAGGTTAATGCTCCAGTTACCTGCTGTCCAGATAGTTTTTATTAAAAAGTAGCACAGTTCTCCCTGTGAGATTTCAGCGTCACATGGTAGGAGGAACTGAGAAGTTAACTAGGTTACAAGGATTTGTTGGAGTGTCTGATCCTTGCTGTTTTATTTCTGAAATAGACACAAATTAAATCCTTATGTTAAAAAATTAGTATGAAGGCACTTCTTTATTAATGTAGTTTTTTGTTAATAAATAAATAAGGTTGTAGTTTTTTTGCCTTATAAAAATGGTATGGTTTACTGGACAAAGTTTATTCTTACTAAGTAAAGATTTTTTGCCTTTTATCAAACTAGGTGTTGTTGCAAGTTTTTCTAAGTAAACATCTTTGAAACTTTCCCCTTCTCTCCTCTTGGAGTTTTAATTACATCGAGTAATACTACTTGAATTTCTATGATATTTGGAGCTCAGACCTGAACACGATAGCTCAACCCCAGTGAAAACTTTCCTCTCCACTGTTCTTTTAATTTGTTGTTCCCTGAAGTTTTAAAGGGGGTGGGGGGAGGGGTAGAAACAGTTCAACTGGATAAATTTAACATTTTGATCCCCTATTACTCTAACTCTTGCTATATGTTATCAGTTGATCCTTCTTACCAAAGTAATGTCTGTTTATTCAAGTTCTCTAATGTTTAATGATGTTTCCCCACCAGCCCCACTTATGGAAACATACCATGTTTTACTTAAATACTTGAGATGGTAGAATACCAGTGATTCACATGTGGGAATTTATCCCATAATTCTCTATCAGTGACAAGCGGTACTTCGAACATGCATTAAATTTTGTAAAATGTTCCAGAAATTAAACATAGATATGCCTGGAATATAGTATGAAAAATAAACTATGCGTACATGAAAGTCTGTCTTCCTACCCAAACTCATCCCACTCCTTACTGGTTAAATAACACACTGAATATTATTCACATGTTTTTCTATGTACCCATGTTAACATAATAATCCATATACAGGAATATATTTTAGTAAACAAATAATATAGTATTCCATTAAAAATGACTCACCTGTATATTTTTTCATAAACCAGATATTAATTTAAAATGAAAAGAAAGAGCTATGAGGGTAGGGAGAACTGGAAGACAACATGGACAGATGGCTTGCTTTACACTGAAAATATCATAAGAATATATAGGCACATTTTCATGCTGTGCAAGGCTTCTTAAATTTAGCAGTGGAAGATTAAGTGCAGAATTTTCATTTCTTTTTTAATAGTCTTTTCTTGCTAATGCTGGAAGTGAAACCACAGAGAGATTCATATAAGGGGCATTGATTAAATTCAATTTCAGTTTTTATTAGGTACTTTAACAAGATGACTTATTTCTCTATGACTTAATTATTCTAGTAGGCTTTGATCTTCTGAAGGAAGTTGAAAGTACCTATCTGTAGATGGGAATAGAAAGAAGGCATTTAAGTACTATTCTATTAATTTATTTTAAAATTTTTATTTAAGCGTCATGATTTACAATACCATTAATAAGTTTTAGGCAAACAATGTTTGAAGTCCACACCTACCATCAATGCCTCGATTCCCTCCCACCACCCAAATCCCACTACTTTGGCAAACTCAACTCTATTAGCCAACTCTCAGGTTCTCTTCCATTGGCTATTTGTTATTCCCTTACTGTTTCTTTTCATTTTACAGGAGAGAAATCATGCTGTTTTTGATTTTTGCCTTCTGACTAGCTTCATTTGGCATGACACTCTACTTCTGTCCAAATAGCGGCTAATTACAGGATTTCTTTCCTTATAGCTGAATTATCTCTATGTCTATATCATCTATACACATATATACATACACACACATGCACATATGCACACACAGCAACTTCTATCCACTTATCTGTTGTTGGACATTTGCATTGTTTCCAAATCTTGGGCATTATGAACAGTGCCACCATGAACAAAGGAGTGCAAAAGAGCATCTTAATTTGAATATTCTTTTCACGTAATGATTGTGCTGCACAAGATGAATGGATACTGAGTTCACACATACTTCATGACATAAAAAGCTTAAAATAGAGTATGGACAAGGGCAGAGAAATACTACAGAGGTTAAGATGATAGACTTGCACAGAGCTAACTCCAGTTAAATTCTTGATACTGCCTAGAGTTCTCTGAGCACTGTTAGAAATGATCTTTGAGCACAGATCCAGCAATAGTCCCTGAGAATCATTATGTGTGCCTCAAAACCAAGAGTAAAAATAAACTTCCAAAGGTGTAAAATACTTAAGAATGGTATTTTGTGAAGCAAGCTAGTTTTGTTGAAAAAAATACTCGAGATGTGAGGAGAGAGAGGGAGTGTGAGAAAGAGAGAGAGGTGGGGGGGGGCGAGGAGCATAGGTTCTCCAAAGGGGTAAAGGAAAGGAAAGAGGCGAGTACAGGCTCAGGTTCAAAATAGAATGCAATCTTGGCAAAAACCTTCTTTAGAATTTATGGATATTTAAACAAGAGATAAGGAGTGCATTGGTACACATTTAGTGAGAAAATGGAGAAATCATTATTTTTCCTAAGGTTTTTAAGGTTTCTGATATCCTTAAACAAGTCACTGTCACTGTCGCTGTCAGTCCGTTGCTCATCGATTTGTTCGAGCGGGCACCAGTAACGTCTCTCATTTCGAGACTTATTATTACTGTCTTTGGCGTATCCAATACGCCATGGGTAACTTGCCAGGCTCTGCCGTGCGGGCGAGATGCTCTCGGTAGCTTGCAGGGCTCTCTGAGAGGGGTGGAGGAATCGAATCTGGGTTGGCTGCTTGCAAGACAAATGCCTTACCCGCTGGGCTATCGCTCCAGCCTATCTTGGACCTTAACCTTTGTTAAATGTTAAGTGAACAAATATTTTTCTCCCAGTCTGTGGGTTTTTTTTTAAATTCTACTCATCATTTATTTTGCAGTACAGAAGCTTCTTAATTTGATATGGTCATGTTTGTTTAACTTGGCTTCTATTTTCTTGGCCCATGGCATTGAATCATTGACAATGTCTCCAGGTTCGATATCAGGAAGGGTTTGGCCTATGTTTTCCTCAAAATAATTTCTAAATTTTAGTCTGGTATCAGGTCCATTTTGATTTGACTTTTGTATGTGTTGTTAGAAAAGGGTCTGAGTTCTTAATCTGAACAGATGGGCTTTTTATGGATGGGTTATTTAACTACCACTACCACAACAAAAATAAATATTGTCCACATTAATTTTTAATATGAAATTAAAATACTTTGCTAATCATTTATCACTACTTAATTAAGACTCAATCTAAAGAACAGTTTGAACAAATTAAAGTACCTAAATAGAAAATGTCATGCCCACTCTTATCCAAGAATCAGGTCAGACGCGTGCAAGGCAAACACGGTACCCGCTGTGGGAGCCATAAGGCATTTGCCTTGCACACAGTCGACCCGGGTTCTATTCCCAGCATCCCATATGGTCCCCTGAGCACTGCCGGGATAATTCCTGAGTGCAGAGCCAGGAGTAACCCCTGTGCATCACCAGTTATGACCCAAAAGAGCAAAAATAAATAAATTAATTAACAAATAAAAATTGAATAAAAATAACTGAAAAAATCAAAATGCTTTAGTTTATGATCTTGACCCAGTTAAGATATTTATTATACTCTTTCTTTTCTAGTTTCTTAAAAATCAGAATCTCTATTTCAAGGCACAATCTTTCCTTCATGCTTTGTGGACACTGAATCCTGTCACTTTTTTAATCCTCTCCACTTGACCCCATGAATGGTTCACTGATGCAACTCTGTCCAAACAGCTCATCCTATTTCTCTCATAAATGAAAAGGCCCAACAAGCACATGACCCTATGTTGGGTAAGTATGTCACTTCTTTGATTTATTTTCTTCATCTATAAAATTTGGATAAATGCATCGACCATTCCTAGATTCTACAGAAATGGTGATAAGAAATACCATTGTAGCTGCAAAGAATATATTTCCCCATGATAGGTATCAAAATTGTATATTTTATATGCCAATCTCCAAAAATGATTTTATGCAGAAAATAAGGATAATCTAAGCCAATGAATTTGCATTATGCATAAATATCTTGTGTTATATTTCTTAACCATGAGTAATTTTGTTGTCATGTAAATGCTGCTTACCAACAAACACAAGTAAAATGTCCATCTTTTTATAAACCAGTAGAGGATAACAATAAATAATTTTATCTTTATTCAGTTTTTTAAATCATGTAATAATTTATGATATTTTTAATTAAAAAGAGCTATTAATTTTTTTATAAAAAGGGCTATTAAAATAAATTTAATAGCTCTTTCCTCTAGCATCAAAATGATAATTTATATCTCTGGTTTTCTGGTATAATATGCATTAGACTTCTCAAAGTTATGAATGACCTGGGGAGTGTGATAAAATGTACATATAGATCTAGACCACAGACTAAGATATAGTACTACTTTAAATTTTTTTTCTATTATTGAGATATACTTCACATCTGGGCTGGAGCGATAGCACAGAGGTTGGGTGTTCACCTTACACGCGGCCGACCCAAGTTTGATTCCTCCGCCCCTCTCGGAGAGCCCGGCAAGCTACTGAGAGTATGGAGCCCACACAGCAGAGCCTGGCAAGCTACCCATGCGTATTGGATATGCCAAAAACAGTAACAATAAGTCTCTCAATGAGAGACGTTACTGGTGCCCGCTCGAACAAATCGATGAGCAACGGGGTGACAGTGAGAGTGACTTCACATCTAATACTGTTTAAGGTGTACAAAGTGGAGATTGATACATATATTGATGGTAAAAAATTTACGTGGTAGCACTAGTTAACACCTTTACCTCCTGACACAATATTGTGTGCATGTATAATGAGAACATTTTCAATTTAGTCACTTAACAAGTCAGAAGTAGAGTATAGAGGTATTATTTACTACAGTCACTATGTTGAGCTATAGAGTCTCAGATCTTATTCATCTCATAACTGGAAGCTCATACCTTTGACCACCCCAGCATCTTCCATTTCCCTCAACCCACTTCATCTCATAGAAAATACCATTCTACTCTCATTTTCCTTTTTACTTACTTAGGTTTCACATATAAATTGAGACTAGAAGCTTTTTGTCTTTCTCTCTCTGAATTATTTCACTTATTATAATGCACTGAAGGAATATCCACATTGTCAAAAACAAAAGTGTTTTCTTCTTTCTCATGGATAAATAATATTTCATTACATGTACATATATGCATGCATAGGTTATAAAGTCTCCTTATCTATTAATCCACTGATGGATATGTAGTTTCTATGCATTTGCACTGTAACTAATGCTGCAATGAACAGTAGTGCATATAATTGTTTCATTTTATTTCCATGGAATACATATTCAAAGAAGAATTGTTGAATCATGTGGATATTTAATTTTTAGTAACCTCCATTCAGTTGGTAGGTGCTAACTAAACCAATTTGTACTCCCACTACACTGTATAATGATGCTCTTTTTCTTCAAGAAATTGTCAACATTTTTACCATATTTTTAATTTATTTTTCATTGCAAACATAGTAATTCTTATTCTTACTATACACTTAGCAAATCAAACAAAAAGTTGCACCTCTCATCTTCTTTATAATACCTGTTTGAACAGATGTAAGGTTATATCAGTTTTGATTGGCATTTCTCTAATAATTAGTGTTGCTAAGAGCACTTTTGCTGAAACCTGTTAGTAATTGATATGTTTTCTTTGAATAAAAGTACATAGTTCCTCTACCACTTTAAAATGCATAGAATATTTTCTTACTCCTGAGTTATATGAGTTTATTTTATATATTTTGTTTTAACTCTTACTAGGTTTATGATTTTTAAGTATTACTAAAAAGTTTCAGGTGGCAAAACTGGTTCACAAACCTGATTTGGACATGGAGCAAATAAAACAATAACAATATTGACATACATCAAGTAAGTTGAGAGCTGAAAGACCTAACTTCTAGTCTTACATTGGTTATCTATAAAACACCCAAAACGACAAAGTCTAAGTGATTATGATAAAGAAGTCAAATGGTTTTTATTCCTAGTTAGCGGAAAATATTAGAATTTAGTAAACATGCATACATAGGGTACTGAATAAATCTTTGACTGATCGGCATTTGAAAATACCATAGCATCCCTGTCTTAGAATGTTTAAAGATCTGCTTTTCTAAGTGAAAAGGATGGACATTTTTTATTAGATACTAGAGCTTTAAAATTATTTTCAATCTTCATTTTTCATGCAACAGTCAACTTGACAAAATATGTTTCAGAACCTGTCATTTTCAATAAATATGTGTCTATAATTAATTGTTTTACAGTTGCATAGCCTAGAGTTTATATGAAAAAAATAAGTTGAAATGGTAGACAGATGATGAAACACATTTCTGACTATGCAGCTCCATGAAAATATACATTGGAATTTGGTTATCAGTAAAGGTAGCTCCTTAAAGACAGTCTGCACTGGAATGATAACAAAAAACATATTTTTAATCCTTGGATGCACCCTCACAGACTAGTAAATACATCATTTTAGAATTATATAGTATTTAGTTCAAAAACTGTAGGTAATAGGCAACCTTTTAAACCAAAGAACACTAAATTACAATGAAAGACAATAATTTTTCATCAAGAAATTCACAAAATTCATCAAGTTCTAGTCATAGAATTTTCTTAGTACAAAAGATCTTGACCCTTTTTTTTGAAGAGATATTAAAAGTGAATAGAATCCAGTGTATTTCAGATAAAATCAAAGTGATTCATCAGTGGACAGAATAACAAGTGTTTAATTGAATTATTGATGGATTGATTTAACACTTTTTTAAAATATTTTTTTATTTAACCACTGTGAAATACAGTTACAAAGTTGCTCATGGTTGGGTTTCAGTTATAAATGCTTCAACACCTATCACTCCACCAGAGTGCATTTCCCGCTACCAATGTCCCCAGTTTTCCTCCTGCCACCACCCCCTCCCTCCTTGAGCCTACCTCCTCTATGGGTAGGTAGGTTTTGGCAGGCACTTTTCTTCTTTCTCTCTCTTCTTTGGGGCATTGTGGTTTTCAATACAGGTACTGAGAACTTATTATATTTGTTCCTTTACTTACTGTCAGCACTCAGTTCTCACCCAGAGTGATCATGTCCAACTCTCATTGTCATAGCAGTCACTTCTCTCTTCCAACTGCCTTCTCTCTCAGCACTTGAGGCAGGCTTCCAACTTGGACCAATCATCCTGCCCCCTATTTCTGCTGTCCATGGATATTAGTCTCATACTATTTTTTAGATTATATTTTTTTATAATTGATGAATATACAAATCTATTTTTAGACATTAAATTTACACATAACACACCTTCTTTCTTTCTTTGTTTTCATTGGATTTTCTTCATTAAATCTGATACATTTTATTATCTCCACTTCCCCTCTCTTCATTTTGATTGGAGGGTGATGAGAAAAAATGTTGGAAATTTTGTAACAATAATTTTTGTATTACTGCACATAATCTATTTTACTCTCTCTCCTTCTGGCCACACCAACAGTGCTCAGCGATGCCTCTTTGGAAGGGCTCTGAAAACCATAGGTTGTTCCAGGGACTGAACCTGGATCAGTGGCGTGCAAGGCAAGTGCCTACCTTGTATTATCTTTTCAGTTCCCCTCTTTTACTTTTTATTTATTTTTATTTTTTAAATTTTATTCTTTAATTAGTGAATCACCATGAGGCTACAGATACAGATTCACACATGTTAGAACTTTTTTTTTTCCTCATACAATGTTCACAAACACATCCCTCAACCAGTGCCCGTTCTCCAAATGAGCATAGTCATTCTATCTTTATTCCTCTCAATTCTGGCTCATTTCACCCAGCATGGCACTCTCCATATGCATCCATTTATAAGCGAATTCCATGACTTCATTTTTTCTGATGCTGTGTATTAATCCATTGTGTAGATAAACCATAGTTTCTTAATCCAGTCATTTGTTCTAGGGTACTCGAATTATTTCCAGATTCTGGCTATTGTAGATGTGCTGCAATGAACATAAAAGTGCGGAAGGCATTTCTGCTGTGAGTTCTAGGACCCCTGGGATATATTCCCAGAAGTGGCATTGCTGGGTTGTATGGGAGCTCAGTTTCTAGTATTTTTGATGAATGTCCATATTGTTTTCCAAAAAGACTGGACCAGTCTGCATTCCCACCAACAATGAATGAGAGTCCCTTTCTCTCCCCACATCCATGCCAGCACTAGTTGTTCTTTTTGATGTGTGTCATTCTCTATGTCATGAGATGATATGTCATTGCTGTCTGATTTGCATATTCCTTATGATTAGTGATATAGAGCATTTTTCATGTACTTTTTGGCTATTCGAAACAGCTTTAAAGATATACCTGAAAAACAAAATAGAAAAGCATGTTTTATGATAGGATTTTTTTGTTTTTAGTTGTGGTTTGATTTTCCTTCATCAACTCTGCCTATTTTGACTTCTTGTTACTAACCAATGTCCTATCAATGCCTATTATCGCTGTTCAAAACTAAAATAAAACCTTCTGAGTTCATTTGGTTAATTTTCTACCACAGAGAAGTAAGTGTGATCAAATTCATTTTATAGGAGACCTAAAATGGTTTCAGAATTTTGAAGTTTACAGTCAGCATATTTTATAAACCTGAATGGGAATGTTGCACTATGGCAATCTTTTCATAAAGTGAATCACTAAACAAAAGAGAAATATGACCATTGGTTTAAGATAAGTGCAATAGGGCAAGTTTAATATAAATCCCAGGACAAAATTTTATGCATTTTGAATGACAGAGACAATCAGTCTACACAGAATTGTCTGCATGGTTGTAGGTGAGCTTTGCCCTTCAGTTTGGAGGTGGTGAAGTGATGCCTTTAGAAAATAATTATTTTCATGAATGGTGTCAAAAATTTGTGAGAAAATACAGATTTCGAAATATGAGAAATATTTTTGGACCAAATTCATCAGTGTCTAGGGTTTACTACTGGATCTGCACTTAGAGATCATTTCTGGTGGGCTCTGGGAACTATACGGGGTACTAGGATCGACCCCAGGTTGGTGGTATCCAAGGTAAGTGCTCTATCCACTGGACTATGTCTCTAGTCCCCCAGAAATAGTATTTTAAAGGACTATAAAATATTACATTGTACTTTTATTTTTGACATTTTCCAGGAAGTCTCTCTCTTTTTTTTTTTTAGTTTTTGTTTGGCTATTTTTGCTTCCATTAATTACAACCTTGAAATTTTTGATTGAGTTGAGAAAGAAGAAAGAAGAAAAATGTAAGGAATGAGTTTGTTAATTCAGATGTAGATAGAAGTCTTCCTGATAATACATGATCATGTATAGCATACATAGATTAACAATTTTATTTAGAATTAAAAAGTTTGTGTTTAATCTTACACAGATCATTAATATTACCATATTAACAATTCATAAAAACCTTACCTCTCCATCTAATAAAAACATTTTATTAAAAGTTGGAGCAACAGTACATCAGGTAGGGCATTTGCCTTGAACGTGGCCAGCCGGATTCTATCTGTGGCACCCCATATGGTCAGGAGTAATTCCTGAGTGCAGAGCCAGGTGTAACCCCTGAACATTGCCAGGTGTGACCCAAAAAGACAAAATAAAAATTTTATAATCTTTCCTTTATCTGCTCTTATGTTTTTTTCTGAAGGTATGAAGCATATTTTTTAATCTTTTGGACATTTCTTAGTTGAGGTGATCCCAGGGAGAGTCTTTGTCACTTTAGCATTATCTTGGTCACAAAATAAACACAAGGAAAATAACATGAGGGATTTAATATAACACCTGGCACATTGCATTCATTTAGTATTTGCAAAATTAAGTATGGAACAGGATATAAATTTCTCCATATGCAGTTGTACAAATTGGAGCTATTTTTTGCAAAATTAGATGTTTTGAATGTCTGACAAAAGAAAATAAATCTTCGGGCCAGATTTCATCATGACTGCAAAATATTTAAAAATTTTAAACCCTGACACAGAAACTCGATCTTTTCCCCCTTTAGCAGATGTGAGTAATTTTCAGGACAGCTCTAGTGGCAAGCACTGAGGGCCTACTCCTTCAATCACATGAGCTAAGAT
The DNA here is from genome assembly GCF_027595985.1 of Sorex araneus. Taxonomy (NCBI): domain Eukaryota; kingdom Metazoa; phylum Chordata; class Mammalia; order Eulipotyphla; family Soricidae; genus Sorex; species Sorex araneus. Next base: position 170,263,125 of record NC_073306.1, read on the forward strand.
GTTGTTTCCCAGCTTTATAATTAGAGATTATTTCACAGCGATTTCCAGTGTAGATAAAATTGAGCTCACTTGAGATATGACAGCCATCATCTTGTATTTTCACTAAACATGCTCTAGAGCGGGTGGTTATAGAAATAAGATAGGAATTAGCATCTAAAAGTTTAAAGATGATTGCAAAATCTCTCCCATAGAAAATTATGGGTTTCCCCTGGGCTCAACATTTCTGAAATAAATCAGTATTGCTCCAAAAAAAGCAGCCTCTGCTGTCTGATGTATTGCATTCAGGCATTCGTTTCCATGCACCTAAACAGAGTCTGATTTCTATTGTTCCCAAATATAAGGTGGGTCTGATGCTTGGAAAATGGGGGGAAGTTGACTGGCTATGTTATCAAAGCCCATATATCACTGTCACTGTCGCTGTCATCCCATTGTTTATCTATTTTCGCGAGCGGGCACCAGTAATGTCTCCAAGTGAGACCTGTTGTTACTGTTTTTGGCATATCGAATACGCCACGGGCAGCTTGCCAGACTCTGCCAAAAAAAGCCCATATGCCCCCTGCATAATTTTCCCACTTCTTCCTCTCTGAATGTGTCTCTGCATCATTAATTTCGCCTGCTCCACCTTACCTCAACTTCCAGTCTTTCAGTGAATTTTTTTAAAATAAGGGAGTATTTCTAATTCTGTTTTTTTAAAAAAATAAAACTGTCTAGTAGGACCATCACATAAATAAAATCAGTTCTTTCATGAATGATTATATTTTTGTGGTCCATTTACCAAGAAAAGGAGTCATCAATGTTCACTGGGTTTCTAGTTCAGTTGTGGGCCTGTCAGCATTTGGAAACAATGAGTTCTTTGCTTCCATGCAATAAGGTGCTAAATTTCTGTGGGAGAAGTTCTATGAAATGGTTGCAACAGGAAAATTCTCCAAGGCTCATTCTTCCTCTTTATAACTTTATTATTTCCATTATCACTGTTCTCGTCTTTGCTCTGATACTCAAGACTATTCCAAAAACCTTCTTGTCATGACTATTTCTGAGGGAAGTAATCACCAAAGGACACTTAAAACAAACAGCATCTGACATTTCATCTGGGTGTCTACTGACTTCGGGAAAACAAAAATGATTATATGAACAAGGACATGCATCTCATTAACTTAAGGATGTGCAGCATATCTGCAACAAAGGACATAATCAACACAAAAAGGAACCTATAGAAAATGTGGGAGATCATCCCTCTAACAAGAGCCCAATCTCAAGATTAGGAGGGGAGAATCCAATAGAAGAACAGTTTCTGGTCTTTTAGAGAGAGGGCAACACAGGCAAAATCAGAATAGGAAATTCTCACAGCTCTCTTTCCTCTATACTTTATGGGTGCCTGCTGATTATTTACGTAAATGCCCCAGTCTCTGCTCTTAATGTGCCCATTGAATTCTGACGTGCTTACTAATTGTTCTTAATGTCTCTGTTCATTTAAATAATAACTCACATATTGTGCTGAATAAATGGCCAACCTGTGTGCTCATTCATGGCTACCCAGGTTACCCTAAAGCTTCAACAGCTCACATGTGTTTGTCTCCTTATAAGTTTGTCTCATTCTCTGCTGCAGCTCCCTCAGGATGGAGGTCAAAGGTACCAATTCTATTGGGGTTATTGTGGGAAAGTGCCCATAAGAAAGAGAAGATACTTGCAGAACGTATATAATAAGAGAAATACATTCAAAATATTTAAGAAATTCCTATAGGTCGATGGCAAAATATCAAAAACCATCAAACAACAAAACATATATAACTCGATTTAAAAAATGGACAAAGAACATGACCAGCAGGCATATGAAAAGGAGCTCAGCATCACTAATGAAGTAAGTAGGAAATGCAAATCAAAACCACAATAGAATATTATTTCACACCTTTTAGGATGGCTAGTCTCTGGAGGGGAAAAGACTAAAAAGGTTTGGCAAGAATGTGGAAACTGGAACTCTCTTACACTCTGTGTAATGTAAATGGTACAGCTGTTATATAAAACAGTATGGAGATTTCTGAAGAAATTAAAAATAGTACCACCATCTGATCCAGTAATCCCATCTCTGGGTATATATCCAAAGGAAATAAAAGTACTGTCTCAAAGTGATATCTACATTCCCATGTTTTTTTGCAGCATTACTCACAATATGGTACAGAAATGTCAAACATGCTTAGAATATGTTTGAAATACAGAAATATTTCTAGAATACAAAAATTAAAAAACACCCTTAGGTATGGAAATAAAATAAGTGCTCACCAATGAATGAGTCTAAAAATTGACACATAGATGCAATTAATACTATTTAGTCTTTATACGAATGGACATGCAGGGGCTGGGAAGGTGGATCGAACGCTAGAGCAAATGCTCTACCTGCAGCAATGGAGAGTGTTCATGGTGTTCATCCCACCCCCCAGCCCAACATGTCCAAGAGCAACGCAGCTCTGGGGGCAGCTCCCGAGCACTACTGGATGCAGCTCCAAGATAAAACTCCATGGGGACTGGAGTAATAGCACAGCAGGTAGGGCGTTTGCCTTGCACGTGTCCGACACAGGTTCGATTCCCAGAATCCCATATGATATGGTCACCTGAGTACCGCCAAGAGAGCAAGAGCCAGGAGTAACCCCTGTGCAATGCTGGGTGTGACCCAACAAGCAAAATTTGAAAAAAAAGATAAAAATAATTCTATTATTGGTAATAATATGGATAACTCAGAGGACATTATGTAAAATAAATCAGATACTAACGGACAGACAATTCATGAGTCTTGGTGCATTTTACCTAAAATACTCAAACTAATGGAAACAGAGTCTCTCATGATGATTGCAAATATTAGGGATACAAGAAAATGGAAAGTTATTTAAGGGGTATAAAGTTTCAGCAGTACAAGATGAATTCTTCCTAGAGAACTGTATAACACAGTGTCTGTGGTTAACAATATTTTGTGTAAAAAATTTTTAATTCAAAGAACATTGGTTTACAGCAGTGTAAATTAGTTTTACTACACTAACCACTACCAAAGTGCCAACACATCTTCACCACTGTCCATAGAAACCTTCTCTTCCAGACCCATCCTGCTAATCACATTCTTTACCAGAGTATAAGGGTTTGTTTTCATCCATCATTATCTATTTGTGTGTATCCTTTTGTAAAATTAAGAGAAAATGCTATGCAAAATTGAGAGAAAATGCTAAGTGTGCTTAACAAAATAAAGAATGTGAAGGCACAATGAAATTTCTGGAGATATAAATAAGTTTTTAACCTTGATTGTGATGGTTTTACAGATATACATGTCTAAATTAATCGATCATATGCATTGGATGGGTCTAGTCTTTTGCATGTAAAGTACCCCTCATTAAAGCTATAAAAAAAAAGCTGGGAAAGTGTTTGAAACTGGGAAAATTTGAATATTATCTTAAAGGCACGCAGAAGTTGAATGATGTTTTGAAGATGTTATGCTACAAAATCAGATTCATATCTTTTGGCATGTAAAACAAATTAATTATGTTGTATTAAATAAAATTAGAAATAATATTGACTGAGATTAATACCAAAGGGATATTAATTCTTGTCACACATGTGAAGCAATGAACATGTGAACATGTCAGAATGCTTGGGTAAGTCTGTTTATCACAACTCTAGGGAGAAGGTGTTGTTTTGGATAGTTAGTTGTCGAGGACAGGGATGCTACTAAAATATCTACACTGTACAGAACAACCACCAGGAACCAAGAATCATCTCATTCAACATGACAGCAGTGCTGAGACTGAGACACTCTAGAAAAGATTGAAGGTAATGGAAATGAAGAAAAGTGGAATATTAGATATATGTTTGGGAGAAAACTTATTGTACTTAGTGATTAGACAGACACGAGAATCAAAAAAAGTTTGAGTCTAGCTTGAACACTTAATGGTTGGTGATATAGTAAACTGGGTTAGGGAGAAATGTTGAAACAGCAGATTTTGGATCAAGTAGAGCAGGGAGGAAGAAAAATTCCATGTTGAGCATTGGAGCTACATGCATACATTTCCATCATAAATGTAGATAATTCTAGAATTTGGGAGAAAGCAGAGAGGGGTAGAGTGGGAAGAAAAATTCCGTGTTGAGCTTTGGAGGTACATGCATACATTTCCATCATAAGTGTAGATAATTCTAGAATTTAGGAAAAAGTGCAGGGTAATGTTAAATATTTAAGATCTGTTAAGAGGACTGAACTAAATATATCACATAGAGCACTCAGCAGTATAGATCTTGACATATACTGTAATTATTTAACAAATGCTCTTGCTACTGATATTATTGGCATGTAGATTATAATTGAAGCCAGAAGTATAAGTAAGATTTTTCTTTTAAAGGTGAAAGACGATAATGGAGCCCTGAGCAATGCTGGGGAGCAGGGGGGGGAAAGCAGGAGCGGAGATTGGGGGAGGGGAGGTGAAGGAGAGGGGGGTTTAGGGTCACAAGAAGCAGGCAGAAGAGGAGAATGTGCAAGCAGTTACTGGCAGTGGAGGAAGCCCAGGAACAAGCATGTATCATTTTTTAAAGGGAAGAACGTTTCTCATGGAAGACACCAGTCATAGAAAATCCTTCTCTTTGTCTGGGCTGATCATAAATATTTTTCCAAATAAATCTGAAGAGGGAAAATGCAAGTTTGGTAAGGTAGTGGGGAGAGATTGAGGTGGCAAAGAATCAACATTATAACTTTCTAACAACTCTTCTGAAATGCCTCACTACAAAGGGGAAGGACGATAGCTGAAGAATATATGGATGGTTCATTACTATCATTGTTTAGGATCAGACAGATATGACATGTTAAAAACTTGAATGTCTTTGATAAGTATGACTAGGTAAAAGATGAAGATAAGGATTGGGTAGAAATAGAATAATTTCTGAAGCAAGATCTCACCAAAAAAAAAGCGGGGAGTGGGGGTGGTTTTGTCAATTAACTCAGATGCCTGATATGCCAAAATAATAAACAGCTTGCGGATTTTATAGGTGAAAAAAGCTGATGCAGCAAGGCCTCTAGAGAGAATTAAAAGAAAGGGCACGTCAATAAGGAGTCCTTTCCTTTTTTTTCAGTTTAATGATTGTATTTTACTTTATTTTGGGGGCTTGGGGCCACATCACTTAATGTTTAGGGCTGACTCCTGGCTCTGCATTCAGGGGTCACTCCTGGCAGGCTCCAGGGACCGTATGGAGTACTGGGTTTCAGACCCAGGTTGGCCTAGTGCAAGGCCAGCGCCCTTCCCACTGTACCATCTCTACAGTTCCTTAGTTTTATGAGTTTTATTTTAAGATAGAGAAGCATTAGAAGTCGCTTTTAAGGACTTTTCATACCAGATCAATATATTGTCAGTGCGTCATCAGAAAGAGAACACTCCTGTTCATAATTGCGAATACATCTCAAAATTTATTTGGTTATTGAGAGGAATGTGGATTTGAAACTTTACTTACTATATTAAAGGGTTATGGAAGGATATGAATCCGAAGGATAGAAAATTCACCACTGCCTTCATTTTCAGTCTCTTGGAACTGTATGCTCTAGGGGAAAAAGATGGACTGTGAGGATTTGATCCCAACTATGTCATTGGTCACCTACTATGTGACCTTGAGGTTACTCTCTCTGATCCCAATTTCTTCATCTGAAATGGGGTATTTATAAAACTACATGCTCATATGGATTCATGGAGTAGTAAATGAGATAAAGCATGTTATGGCCCTCAAGAAGCATTGCTATTATTAGAGTGGAGGATTTGTCCTTGCTAGGTCAGTGATATGAACGTTCTATTTATTTTTATATTCACTTTGCACCTAGCTTTAAGTCATTCTCTAAATGTCTAACATTAATTCAAAACCATGACAACTGACAAATAGCTTTAATATCCAGAATAATTGAGCAATAAAGCATTCTCTCGTTTTCTCTAAAGGGCATTGTCTATCTAAAAGCATCTACCTAAATCCTGAAGACAAGAAGGAAATCATGCAGGAAGAGATAGAAACTGCCTTTGCCTGCCTGTTTGAAGGCCTTCCATTGTCTGCCCTGGGGCGCAGGCCTCTCATTCATTATCTTTCTTCCAAGAAGAAAGCACAGAAAGAAAAGTGATCTCAATAAAAATCACTGATCAGAACACCTTGGCTTGATTGTCATTCTATATATTAAATAGCACTGCCTTTCTATAATTTACCTTATCATTTTATGTTTCTGAAAAAATAAAACAGTGAAGAAAAATCTCAGAAGCAGTAATAAGAGCATCAAGATGGCCTGTTTGGAAGACACAAACAGGACAAATACCATGATCCTTCATTACACTAGAAAAAAACAAACTAATGACTCAGTTTCACTTCTTTGACTCAAACATGCCTAACATAAAAGTTAAAGACATTAATTCAACCATCTCCAATATTCAGACCCCATTTGATGACTTGAAGAATTTCTTAAACCAAGGGATTTCTGCCAACTTTAAATGTTTTTTTGATTAATTCTTTCTGCTCAACAAATAATTGACTGCTGAAGCTTACAAACTTTAGTTTTTTCAAATCAGGGAATTAACATTAAGGGGCAGGAAAAATTGCAGAAGGAATGAGGAAAGTCATAGAATGACAGCAAAGATCAGAGAAAATAGTTATTTTGATTCAGAATTTTGAATCAAGTCTAAAATTAAATAAGATCCTACTCTTTATTTCCATATTTTTTTCAAACTAGATCTTATAAAAAAGATCAGAGCTCACATATAGTTAACATATGACCCAAAGCACAAAGAGCATTAAATGTTGTCTCAGAACATCTATTTGCATTATTTGATTTTGAACCCATCAGAATATTTCACTCCTATGTTGACCTAGACCAGAATTCTGAAGCTGTATTACATGTATATATTCACTAGAATTTTTCCTGAATTGCTGACTTAGTGGATTTTGAATAGGTAAGAGGATTCTGTATTTCCAACAATTTGTAGTACCTTTTGGATTTAACGTTCATATGTTGCAATTTCTAAGTTCAAGTAAAATCACTTCTAATGATTCACTTCATTGCTGCAGTTTTTATTAAATTTGCTGATCCAGTATCCAGTCCACAACTTCTATCATAATCATCATGGAACTAAGGTTTTTCGTAATGTCTTAATAGTTTGCTAATATCTAATCAATCAAACATGAGGACTATTTGGGCCTAATTACCAAATTTTCATAATGTCGTAATAGTTTGCTAATATCTAATCAATCAAACATGAGGACTATTTGGACCTAATTACCAAAATAATAATACTTACATCTTTGCTGAATGGGTGCATAATTATCTAATTGACTTTACTTTTCTAATTTTTTTATTTGGTTTTTGGATCACAGTTGGTGATGTTCGGGGGTTACTCCTGCTCTGTACTCAGGAATTACTCCTGACAGTGCTCAAAGGACCACATGGGATGCCAGGAATGAACCCAGGTCAACCGCATGCAAGGCAAATGTCCTACCTACTGTACTATCACTCCGGCCCCTGAGTTTACTTTTAATTTTCCTCAGAAACAAAAATCTAAGATGCAAGTTTATGTCCTACTCATTATATGAGAATGTTAACTTTTTAAAATCTGGTGGCTGAAGAGATAGTACAGTGTGGAGGGCACTTGCCTTGCACTCAGCCAATCTGGTTCAATCCAGTCATCAAATATGTTCCTCTGAGTCATCTGGGAGTGATTTTGAATACAAAGCCAGGAATATGCCCTGAGCACTATCAGATGTAGGCCCCCAGAACACACACACACACACACACACACGCACACACGCACACACGCACACACGCACACACGCACACATGCACACATGCACACACATTTTTAATCTGGAGCAACCACAAGTAACATAAAAAACATTTTTAACCTGAAGTGACATAACTCACATAAAAGAAATCTAAAAGAAATCAATACCATGTATTTAATTGAGGTGTAGTAAAGAGTAAGGGAGGAGTTAAGCTATTAATTCTTATATTAATTGATTCTAGAGAAAATATATTACTGGTGATATTAATGAACAATGAAGTCCTCATTCAAAATACCTAGATATAGCAGAGGCTAGAATATACTAATTTTTCGATTAGCAGTGTGTTGAACTTACATGACTCATAAAGCTTTGCTCTATTCTGGCATAGTTTTGCCAGAAAAAAAAAATCAAGGGAGACAAAAACTAATATAAAGTAAGAAATCTTTTAAATAAGCAAGATGTATGTCTCATAGCTTCTCTCTCTGCAGAATATTGCAGCATCCTAACTCTCCATTGTCTCTTTGTCCTTCTGCTACACCTGCTAAGTGCTAACCTTAGATAACCCAACAGTCTATGTCCTCAGTGTCTGCATTCTAGTTGCTGAGATCCATTGCTAAGTTGATTGATAGCACTTTCAATGTGCAATTCTCAGTCTCAACTGAGCTATCCACATCCCTTATGATTTTGTCACATTATTCCAACCAGTACCTTCCAATCAGCTTCTGCTGACTCATTCTGCCCTTTACACTCCTCAGATGGCTACATTCTCCGATGGCCTTTTTATCATCAGTGAATGGCCGTAATAATAAAATATTGCTTATAGTTAAGATTGTGGGTTCAAAGACAAAATTTTCTGGGTTTGTATTCAGGTTCCAGGGTTTTTTTTTGTATTCAGGTTATATCTGTGTAAATATAACTGCAAGCAAATATTTCTTAAGTTCTGTCCCTTGGTCTCTTACTGATAAAATGGAGACAATAGTCATTTTAAGGTTATAGTAAGTAGTAAATGAATCAGTATACAGAACATATTTTATTTATTTTAGTCACTATGAAGTTACAAAGTTAGTCATAATTGGGTGCAGGCATTCAATGTTTCAACACAATCCTTTTACCAGTGTCCACTTCCCTCCACCAATGTCCTCCCATCCCATTGGTCTCACACCCAACTGTCTGCTTGATGGGATTTCATATGCAACTCTTTACCACCTTTCAGCATCACCTCCTACTCCCAGTTGAACTTTTCTTTCCACCATAGGCATCAACCTCCAGACCTCTCGAATGACATGTTTCCTACTTGTGAGTTCAAACTATGGATCTCCCTGGACTCCCCAGCAGAGGAACAAAGAGATGGGGACCACTGACTGACAGTCAGTGAGGTCTGTTTGACACGGAGCTGTTAGCATACTTACAGAACATCTGGAGGGGATAGGACTGTATAGGACTGCATGTAGGTGTGCTTGACCATTTACAGAGGCAAAGCATTTAAAGAGAGAAAATTCTCTTGGTGGCATTAACTCAAGGAGACACTCTGTCTCTGAGAGACATCTGTATTGTTTTCTCCTTACCTTTAGTTCATATTAAACAATTAAGTTTACTCCTTATTAATACTTGTAGTTATTTGGATAATTACAGGTAGAGATATAGGTTGCAAAACTTAGTTTTCTGGGCTCTGAGAGCAAGCAAGTTTGTTTGTTTGTTTGTTTTACTGTAAATCCCAGTCTAAGTCCTCAGGCCAGTTCAGTTTTTCTTTCCCCATAAGGGTCTTGTCTTTTAAGTCATAAGGACTTTGTGAAGACTGTGTTTTTATGCTTTCTAGCATGTCCTATTTTGATGCCGGTTATCTGTGCCACTCACCCCAGGTCCATCCAAGGTCCACAGTGGTGTCCCTCTCTTGGAGGATGTTAGGAACTATGGCAACTAAAGCCTGAGTCAAGTAATTTTGACAGATGCCCAGGGGCAGGTATATTTCAGAGTCAATCAACTCCAAATACTAGGAGCATAGCAGTAACAGTCTTTCTATGCTTAAGCAAAGAACATTGCTCTCTGGTAAAATATGAAAAGGCTATAGGGGAAATAGAAAAGCAAGTAATTTACTACAAATACAAAATCCAGTACCACCAGAAGTTTTGACTTATAAGTAACCAAGACTGACTTGGGAAGTGTAACAATGAGAGGTGAGGCACAAAGGAAAGGTTAAAGATAAACTCAGGGGATTAGGGTGCTCATAAGAACACTGTAAGCTTCACTGATGATGCCTAAAACACATAGGGTTAATATCAAACACTGTTGAATACCACATCTCATACAGAACACTTTGTTTTTTAATTCTTTGTTTTTTCTCCTTTTTTTCCTTTTCACACCCAGCAATGTTGAGGGGTCACTTCTGGCTCTGCACTCAGGAATTACCCTTGGTGGGGCCCAAGGGACCCTATGGGATGCCAGGGATTCAACCCAGCTTGGCTGTGTGCAGGGCAAATGCCCTCCCTCCCCACTGTGCTACCACTTAAGCACCCTCATACAGAACACTTTAAAAGCAATTCTTCCTATCAATAAACTGCCAGAAGTTTATTATTATTATTATCATCATCATCATCATCATTATCATTTTATTTTCAAAGAAAACACAAGTGACCACATAGAAATTTCCTTACCCCTCCATCCTTATATCAACAAATCCATCTGAACCTAATCTAAATCCAATTTCCTTCCAAAGTCTCTACCTCCAAATGCCATAACCTTGTAAGTTCGGGTTTCAACATATGGATTTAGAGAGGTGACATACATTTTGGTCAAAATATTGACCTAAAGGCACCCGTATGCTGCCCGAGCTTGTGTGCTGCTTGCGCCAGTGTGGCTGAGCACATGTGGTACCTGAGCACATGTGTGGCCCACGTCTCCCCTCTTGAGATGTGGACTTTCATGCTTTTCTATCTAACACTGGGATGTGTGTAGGGGCTCTTTCCGCCCTTGGAGAAGCCTGCATTCTCTCTTTAGCACGTTACTCTATCTCTCTTACTCTCCACTCTCTCACTTTCTCTTCCTCCTTCCCTCCAAAACACCTCCAAATAAAATCTGTTTACTTAGAAAAAAAATATTGACCTACAAATAACTTATTCCACTCATGGCACCAAAAAGTTCCACTAGATATGATACACATAGTTTCTAGACTCACTTATTGATATTCCTAGACTCATTGACTATCTTACATGAGCTCTTCTCCATGGAGCTCTTACATTGACCTCCTTTCCCTTTGATTTTCCCCATCCTCTAAGTTCCTCTACCATCTGTTCCATAACACATGCCAGAAATATCACATCATCCAATCACCAGTTATGATGATTCTCTGTTCTAAATATTCTAAAATGCATCTTCATTGTTACTGACACTCCCATAAACACAGTAACATTCTTCTACCATCTGAAATCCCCTTTTTATTCCCAATAATATTTTCCCCACAAATAATCCAGTGTTCAGTGTAAAACATTATCATATAGCACTCCTGTACAAAGTCTTTCAACTCCTGCTCATGATTTGAAGTTGAAAATTAATTCTGATACATTCTTTATTTTATGAAATTCAAATATACTTCAAAGTATAGAGAATATCTTAATAAATTCCCTTATATTAGCACCAAACCTTAATCCTTACAGTTTTATTATTTTTCAGCTTAAACTTTTTATTGTGAGAAAATATAGATAATATGAGTTTCATTTTACATGAGCTCTTCTTGGGGATTATTCCTGGCCCTGTGCTCAGGACTCACTCCCATTCGAACTTGGGGGACTATATGTGGTACAGGTAATCGAACCCAGGTCAGCTGTGAGGAAGCTGAGCACCTCCCCAGCCATAGTATCCCTTCAGTCCCAAGGACACGAAATAGCTTTAAAACAAAAATCGTTGTGAAAGAATAAAGTTTAAGGACTCAAACCATCAACTTTAAGATTTCATAGAACGTTACACTAGTCACTGAACTTGTGAGAATAGGAATACATGCTAAATGGAACAGAACAGACCGTGAAAGTTATAAAGTTATTCATAATTAGTTTCAGGCATAAAATGTTCAACACTTATCAATTCACCAGTGTCCACATCCTTCCACCATTACCCCCACACACACAACCTCATTTTATTCCCACGCACCAGTGTGCTTCTGTGAAAGGCTCTGTTTTAGATATATACACATTCTTGTAGTGTGGTTTACAGTACTGTTGCTGATAGAGCATACATAACACTTTACCACGTTTCAGCACCACCACGTCCCTCCACCATAGACATTGCTTCCTCCCTATTCTATCCCCCGTACCTCAAGTGACACGTTTCCTGCTGAATACTAATTCTCATGCTTCTTTGTTTCCATTGTCTTTGGGTATTCATTATTCCACCCTTATGTTTCTTTATATCCTGCATATGAGGGATATGAGGGACATCATTCTGTGTCACCATCTCTCCCTCTAAGTTGACTCATCATGATACTCTCCAGGTCCCTTCAAGTAGCAGCAAATTTCATGACGTTATCTTTTTTATGGCCAAGTAATATTCCATAGAGAATGTATACCATACTTTCTTTATCTGTTCACCTATTCTTCGATACTTTGGTTGTTTCTAGATTTTGGTTATTGTGGATAGTGCTACAAGGGACATGGGGTTGCAAATGTCTTTTCCACATCTTTGACAAAAGTACAAAAATAAATCAAAATTCCTTTCAGCAGATCGTTCTGGCATTCGTTGTGTTCACCTATCTCTTATGATTTTATTAGATGTGCAATGAAGAGGAACAAAATTCTCTTAGAATTTGAGGGATAAAGAATTAATACACATGAAATTATAGATATGAACGGGTAGCAATAGATGATTTAAGGTTAAATTACATATATAAATCTCATAAATATTTCTAATATTTATATAAATGTTATTAGCTTCTTTTAGTCACACATTAGTTAAGGCTTATTATATGTCAATGATTATGCCAATGCCCTACCTAGTTGCTCTTCCTCAATCATTAAAAGTGATTAGTTCAATATTGCTATTATTTCCATTCTCTGTATAATTTGCCTAGACTTAGAAACCTTGAACTTATCCAAGACTACTCAACTTTCATGTGGTCAAACTTTGTCATCATAAAAATCCCATGGTTTTGCCATATTTTTGAGGAAGTCTTTCTAGAGCCACAGAATTATTTTTAAACACTACATCATGATCTCTTTCGGTGACAGGTGAATGAGGCCAATTGTTGTTACTGGTGTTGGCATACCAAATAGGCCACGGGTAGCTTGCTAGGCTCTGCCTTGTGGGTGGGACACTATCGGTAGCTTGTCGGGCTCTCCGAGAGGGACAAGGCTTTTAGGGCGGCCTCCAATAGCCCTTAGAGTTGTTACCATAGTTCACACCAAATTTAAACCTATCAAATATGGTGCGGAAATAATGGGTATTAAGTGTCTTACGGTGTGTCCTTGACAACATTGACAAGGAATACATCGACTGGTTCAGCACCTCCATGACTGTGTGAGGAATGCCAAGAGTGAGAAAGCCACAAACAGACGACTGTCTTCGGAAACTCTCGAGCTCATTTGTCAACGTGGTTTGGCACAAGCCTCAGGTAACCACAAGCTAATGTCCAAGGTCACAAAGCTGTGCAGAGATGGGATAAAGAAAGACCTCAAAGAGAGAAGAGCAGTAGTGTTGGCCAGTGCAGCAGAAGCCGGAAAAAGTATTCGCAACGCTCACCTGTCCTTCACCAACTACAAGACCAAGATGACTGCCGTCCGATGTCCTGATGGATCTATCACATCTTCCAGAAAGGCAATGGAGAGGATTATTCACGACTTCTACTCGGATCTCTTTGACAGCCATGTCCACCTGCCCACATACCAAATTCCGCAGGATGGACACGTCATTCCCAATATTCTCCTTTCTGAAATCCAACACGCCATTTTGTTGGTAAAGACGCGTACAGCACCTGGTCTGGACAAGGTCAGACCCAAACACCTGATAATCAGCCGCCAATACTCATCAATACACTGGCTCAACTCTTCACACACTACCTGTCTGAATACAAGGTTCCATCTTAGTGGAAAACCAGTAGGACCGTTCTATTGTACAAGAAGGGAGACATCCATGACATTGGCAACTATCGCCCAATCTGCCTGCTGTCTGTCGTCTACAAGTTGTTCACTCGTGTCATCCTGAATAGAATAGGCAGAACACTAGATGAAGGATGTGAGCAAGCCGGGTTCCCAAAGGGATTCAGCACGATAGACCATATCCACACAGTGACCAGACTCATTGAAGTTTCTCAAGAGTTCAAGATGCCGCTCTGTCTAATGTTCATCGACTTAAAGAAGGCCTTCGATTCTGTTGAGACTGAGGCGGTCATCGAAGCCCTGGCCAAACAGGGCATTCAAACGCAGTATATCAAAATCCTCTGAGAGCTGTATTGTGGATTCACCACCAGGATCTCACCATTCTACAAGGAAGTGATCATTGATGTAAAGAGAGGGATTCGGCAGGGTGATACCATTTCACCGAAACTCTTCAGTGCCGCCCTCAAGAACATCATGCGACAACTAGAATGGGAAGGAATGGGAGTGAAGATAGATGGTCGGCAATTACACCACCTCTGCTTTGTTGATGACATCGTTCTCATAACACCAAACATTTGCCAAGCGGCACAAATGCTGGCCAACTTCAACCATGAGTGTGGAAAGGTCGGATTGCAGCTGAATCTCAACAAGACGATGTTCATGAAAAACGAACTAGTCCCTGAAGCTCCATTTGCTCTCAATGGAACGAACATCTTCGAATGCAGCAACTATGTGTACCTAGGTCGAGAACTCAACATGAGTAAAGACTTGGTGCCAGACTGTGCAGGAGGAAGAGAGCAGCAAGGAACCCCTTCAAGAGTGTCAAAGAAGTGGTGAAGAGAATGAAGAACCTCTGACTCCAGGCACATCTTTTCGATTCCACCATTCTTCCTGCACTAACATATGCCTCAGAGACCTGGGCCCTACACAAACAGGATGAGAACGCTATTAGGGTATCCCAAAGAGAATCGAAAGAGCTATGCTAGGAGTATCACGTCTCACTCAAGTGAGAGAAGGAATCCGGAGTTCTGACCTACATCGATGGTCAAGAATCAGGGACATTGTCTCGTTTGCCAAGGCATCAAAAATCAGATGGGCCAGTCATGTAATGCGATATGCGATTCAAAGACGACCACTGGACTAGAGCTGTTACCGACTGGATTCCACGGGACGTCAGAAGACCTTGTGGCCGCCCACCAACTAGATGGTCAGATTTCTTGGTCAAATCTCTGAATAAACGATTTGAGGCTCTTCCTGTGCCTGGTGCAAGCAGATATCATTGGGCTGCATTAGCACACCACTGGGACAAATGGCCACATTACTTGCGCCCACTCGAGCAAATCAAAGATCAACGGGATGACAAGTGATACAAGTGATACATCATGATCACAGGAATCTTATTTTAATCAAGTACTGAGGGTTATTCTTTTAAATATTGAAGTCTAAGAAAGCCTCTACACTCTGTTCCAGCTAAAGAGACACAAACATTAAATTAATTGTCCCAGTCCTATAGAAGGAAAAATTATCTAAAGTTGAGATATTAACTTTCATTAACTTTTTAAATTTTTTTTTATTTTATTGAATCACCGTGAGATCATTACAAGCTTTCATGTTTGGGTTACATTCTCACAATGATCAAGCACACATCCCTCCACCAATGTACCTTTCTCACCACCGATATCCCAGGTATACCCCCCCTTTCCCACCCTCCCCCTGCCTCAGTGGCAGACAATATTCCCCATACTCTCTCTACTTTTCGTCATTATATCTTTCATTATCTTTGAGCGTTGATTGCTCAAAGGAGCAAAATCTTCACATTGGTAAAGAGGAAATTTACCTAGATTTGTCTCCATGATATTGCTCTCTTTTAAATCTGGGACTGCTTCTCACAGTTGGCACCTCATGCTACCCTTGCATTTCCCCAACTACATCCTTAGTAACCCAGTGATGAAATACAAGGAGCAACTCCATGGAACCTGGACTCCAACTCTGAAATTTATTACATAAAAATAGAAGAGTTCTTAAGTGTTTCAAATTATCTGAGCCTCAGTTTTGTTATTTGTTTAAAGGGGATAATAATTCTCAGCAGATTGCAGACATACTGGCAGTGAATGCAAGTGGTAGCTAGTACCTTCCATGAATGAAACCCTGAGTTTAATCCCTGGCGCTTCAAAACAAAACAAATTATCAACAGACAACTTTATTGCAAAGAGTAAATTGAACATTACTGGAAAATTGTGTGAAATTTAGTCCAAAACGTTTGATGCCAAAAAATGATGTTCAATATATAATGATGATTCAATTCAGAACTAGCCCTTCACTGTGAGCTATTTATTCTGTTTTCTGCTTGGTTTCAGGCTAATGGACAAAAGAACCTCTCCTTTTAGTAGGATAGAGAGAAGTTCAGATAGTAATCCAGTCAATCACTAACTTTAACCTTCTGATGTATGATACAAAGACAAATACCTACTTCTTGAACTTGCTTTGTGAATGGAAGAAAATACAACATACAAGGTATAATTTAAATACATATATCCTATTTTTCTCTTAAAGAAAAAATTCATTAGTTCTCAACAAGTTCAAAAAATCTTCATTATTTATTATCATCTACTTTACAGAATGTAAATACTTCTCAAATAAGTAGTAGACATTTATTAGTCTCAATTTATTTTACTAGAGTCAGAGCATTATTCTAATATTAGATATGGATCACTTCCTGTATGCTGACTTTTAACATCCTGTCTCAACCAAAAATAATTGAGTCAACTTTTGTACCCTTCAGCACAAAGCTCAAGTAGCCGCTTTAAAAAATAAAACTAGACACCAGGTGCTTTGGCCAAGGAAACAGAAGTTGGCTTCTTTCTTCAAAAGGAAATTAGCAACCCAAGGGCCTAAATAAAGAGAAAATCCAGGGCAACTGTGAACATAAATAAATAGTTGGGAAATGAGATTTGTGGGAAACAG